>NC_073391.1:17504369-17840786 GCF_028641065.1 Leucoraja erinaceus | reverse complement strand
TGGGGGTCCTTGTACATCAGTCTATGAAAGTAAGCATGCAGGTACTGCAGGCAGTGAAGAAAGCGAATGGCATGTTGGCCTTTATAACAAGAGGAATCAAATATAGGAGCAAAGAGGTCCTTCTGCAGTTGTACAGAGCCCTAGTGAGACCACACCTGGAGTATTGTGTGCAGTTTTGGTCCCCAAATTTGAGGAAAGGCATTCTTGCTATTGAGGAAGTGCAGCGTAGGTTTACAAGGTTTATTCCCGGGATGGCAGGACTGTCATATGCTGAGAGAATGGAGCAGCTGGGCTTGTACACTCTGGAGTTTAGAAGGACAAGAGGGGATCTCATTGAAACATATAAGATTGTTAAGGGCTTGGACACTCTAGAGGCAGGAAACATGTTCCCGATGTTGGGGAATTCAGAACCAGGGGCCACAGTTTAAAAATAAGGAGTAAGCCATTTAGAACGGAGATGAGGAAACACGTTTTCTCACAGAGAGTGGCGAGTCTGTGGAATTCTCTGCCTCAGAGGGCGGTGGAGGCAAGTTCTTTGGATGCTTTCAAGAGAGAACTAGATAGGGCTCTTAAAGATAGCGTAGTCAGGGGACATGGGGAGAAGGCAGGAACGGGGTATTGATTGGGGATGATCAGCCATGATCACATTGAATGCCGGTGCTGGCTCGAAGGGCCAAATGGCCTACTCCTGCACCTATTGTCTGACCAGTCTGAAGGGTTTTGATCCAAAACGTCACCCACTCCTTCTCTCCAGAAATGCCGCCTGACCCGCTGAGTTACTCCAGCATCTGTGTGTCTGTCATCAATCCACGTTCGCCAGAGATGCTGTCTGACTCTTTCAGTTACTCCAGCATTTGTGTGTCAATCATCAATCCATCCATGTGCATCTCCAGAGATGCTGCCTGATCCGCTGAGTTACTCCATCATTTTTGTGTCTATCATCTATCCACGTTCTTCTCCGGAGATGCTGCCTGACCCTCTGAGTTACTCAGGCATATGTGTCTATCATCCGTCCATCCACGTTCTTCTCCAGAGATCCAGAACCAGGGGCCAGTCTTAGAATAAAGGGGAGGTCATTTAAGATTGAGGTGAGAAAAAACTTTTTCTCCCAGAGTGCTGTGAATTTATGGAATTCTCTGCCACAGAGGGCAGTGGAGGCCAAGTCACTGGATGGATTTAAGAGAGAGTTAGATAGAGCTCTAGGGGCTAGTGGAGTCAAGGGATATGGGGAGAAGGCAGGCAAGGGTTATTGATCGGGGACGATCAGCCATGATCACAATGAATGGCAGTGCTGGCTCGAAGGGCCGAATGGCTTCATCCTGCACCTATTTTCAATGACAAGTAAAATGGATGAAGGGGTGCCAGTGGATGTAGTGTATCTAGACTTTCAGAAAGCCTTTGATAAGGTTCCGCATGGGAGACTGGTGACTAAAATTAGAGCGCATGTGATTGGGTGTAGGGTGTTGACATGGATAGAAAATTGGTTGGCAGACCGGAAGCAAAGAGTAGGAGTGAACGGGTCCTTTTCAGAATGGCAGGCAATGGCGAGTGGAGTGCCGCAAGGCTCAGTGTTGGGGCCGCAACAGTTTACCATATATATTAATGATTTGGAAGAGGGAATTAGGAGCAACACTAGCAAGTTTGCGGATGACACAAAGCTGGGTAGCAGTGTGAACTGTGAAGATGGATGTTAGGAGGTTGCAGGGTGACCTGGACAGGCTGAGTTAGTGGGCAGATGCAGTATAATATAGATAAATGTGAGGTTATCCACTTTGGTGGCAAAAACAAGGGGGCAGATCATTATCTCAATGGGGTTAGGTTAGGTAAGGGGGAGGTGCAATGAGACCTGGGTGTCCTTGTACACCGGTCACTGAAAGTTGGCATAGGTACAGCAGGCAGTGAAGAAAGCTAATGGAATGTTGGCCTTCATAACAAGAGGATTTCAGTATAGGAGTAAAGAAGTTCTTCTGTAGTTGTATAGGGCTCTGGTGAGACCACATCTGGAGTATTGTGTACAATTTTGGTCTCCTAATTTGAGGAAGGACATCCTTGTGATTGAGGCAGTGCAGCGCAGGTTCACGAGATTGATCCCTGGGATGGCGGGATTGTCATATGAGGAAAGATTAAAAAGAGTAGGCTTGTATTCACTGGAGTTTAGAAGGATGAGGGGGTATCTTATAGAAGCATATAAAATTATAAAAGGACTGGACAAGCTAGATGCAGGAAAAATGTTCCCAATGTTGGGCGAGTCCAGAACCAGGGGCCACAGTCTTAGAATAAAGGGGAGGTCATTTAAGACTGAGGTGAGAAAAAATGTTTTCACCCAGAGAGTTGTGAATTTATGGAATTCCCTGCCACAGAGGGCAGTGGAGGCCAAGTCACTGGATGGATTTAAGAGAGAGTTAGCTAGAGCTCTATGGGCTAGTGGAATCAAGGGATATGGGGAGAAGGCAGGCACAGGTTATTGATAGGGGACGAACAACCATGATCATAATGAATGGCGGTGCTGGCTCGAAGGGCCGAATGGCCTCCTCCTGCACCTATTTTCCAGGTTTCGGGACAGGGGGGGCACACAGGGGGGGGGGCACATGGGGGGGGGGGGGCACACAGGGGGGGGAGAGAGGGGGAGAGAGAGGACAGAGGGGGAGAGAGAGAGACAGAGGGGAGAGAGAGAGACAGAGGCGGAGAGAGAGACAGAGGCGGAGAGAGAGAGACAGAGGCGGAGAGAGAGACAGAGGCGGAGAGAGAGACAGAGAGACAGAGCGGATGGATTTAAGAGAGAGTTAGCTAGAGCTCTATGGGCTAGTGGACTCAAGGGATATGGGGAGAAGGCAGGCACAGGTTATTGATAGGGGACGAACAACCATGATCACAATGAATGGCGGTGCTGGCTCGAAGGGCCGAATGGCCTCCTCCATGTATAATACAAATGTATAATACAAATATACATACATATACACACACATGCAAACACGTATACACACGTATATACACACATACATGCATATATATACATACATACACACACACGTATACACACACACACACGTATACACATCCACATATATATATACAAACATACGTATACATACATATACATGCACACACACGCACACACACACACACACACACACATACATATACACACACACACACATACACACACACACATATACATACACACACATATATATACATACACACATATATATATATACACACACACACACATATATACATACATATATACATATATATACACACACACATTATATATATTATATGATGTGTACTGGACTAGGTGGGACCACCTTTCCACCAATTCCAATATTGGTGGCCAGTGGGGGGGGCTTTCTGGAGCGCTAGTATGGGTGTTGTGGGCTGAAGGGACTGGTTTCCAGAGGGTTAGTATGGACATTGTGGGCCAAATGGATTCTTGGGCTGGCGACTCAGTCACTCAAGCATATTGTGCTGGCTGCTCACTCACGGCTGGTGGGCTGGCAGTTGACTCACGGCTATTCCTTGAAATTCCATTTCAAGCAGGATGCAAGGCCACTACATTCAAGTGCAGTTTCTTACCACTTCAAGCAGGGTGCAAGGCCACCAAGTTCAAGTGCAGTTTCATACCATTTCAAGCAGGGTGCAAGGCCACTAAAGACAGCGAGTCGTGACCTCTTCCTCCTCCATCTTGCAGAGACTGAGCCACGCCCACACTTCTGGGTTTTATAGTCCCGACCCACTCCCACCAGAAGGGTCATGGCTTTCATGGCAAGATTGACAGGAGAGAGGATCTCAACATTTTTTAAGCACTAATAACGCTTTTATTTTTCATCGATGGGAAAAATCCTCGGCACCTGATGAGCAGAGGGGGACTGAGTAAGATGGCCAAAAATCACAGCCGTACATGGCAGCGTTTTTTCTAAAATCAATATAGTACAAACAGGAAGTGGTCAAGATTAGACTTTTAATTATATAGATGGCAAGGCAACTTTAATTGGGCAAGGCAACTTTAATTGGGCAAGGCAACTTTAATTGGGCAAGGCAACTTTAATTGGGCAAGGCAACTTTAATTGGGCAAGGCAACTTTAATTGGGCAAGGCAACTTTAATTGGGCAAGGCAACTTTAATTGGGCAAGGCAACTTTAATTGGGCAAGGCATCTTTAGCATTTCCAAACCATAGGCAAGACAGCTTTAGCATTTCCAAACCAAAGGCAAGACAGCTTTAGCATTTCCAAACCAAAGGCAACACAGCTTCAGCATTTCCAAACTATATTTTCAAACCACATTAAGAGCACTGTGATTGACTGAGGCACTCAACATTTCTGGGTTTTATAGTCCCGCCGGAAGGGGCGTGGTCTTCAGGAGCGAGAATCTCAACATTTTTTAAACACTGATAACTCTTTTATTTTTCATCGATGGGAAAAATCCTCTTGTCCTGTGCAGCGGAGGGGGACTGAGTAAGATGCCCGAAAATCACAGCCGTAAGTGGCAGCGTTTTTTCTAAAATCAATATACCGAACAACAGGATGTGGTCAAGATCAGACTTTTAGTAATATAGATATATGATATATATATATTGTAGATATATATGGTACACAATAGTGCAAATGTTTTTGCAGAATCTTACTCGGCTTTTTCCCGTGGTCGTTAGTATAAGTTTCTTCAAATTTGATGTTATATTTCACGTTATTGATATTTAAAGTTTAAAAAAAGCCTACTTTGAAAATAATAACTGCCTGTGAGTGAGACCTTTCTAGACAATGCCATCTCACAGTTGTCCAATCACAATGGGATCTCATTTACACAAGCTGCCGTGACGATTCCGAAAACCGAAAATGACATCACAATGTGATCTCTGCTGCCACCACACAAGCTATGAGAGTGTTTTTACATTGCTTTAAAGAGAGGGACGTAGTGGGGGAGATTTAAAAGTTTTAAAGTGACATTTAAAAGTTGGATTTCTTCAAATCTGCACTGGCAGTTAGGTAGTTATAACGTCACTATGCCCTACCGGCTACAATATTTCTATCCCAGAACACCGAGTCCTTCAGAGCAAATGTCCTTCATGGAAAGAATCTGCCAGCCTAACCCAGCGTAGCAAAGTTTAATCATTACATTTGGATAACAAAAGATGGCCTTGTCGGTGGCACCTATATCACATTAAATAGTGCAATTGCATTTTTTTAAAGTTTAAAATGACCTGTACAGTTGGGTGCTATGGGTGACTGGTGGAATATCTCATTGGGGGAAAGGGTTGCGTTGGGGGAATGGGTGAGTGGTGGAATCTTACGTTAGGGAACGGGTTGCGTTGGGGACCAGGCCTCCCATGTGACAGAGACCTAACAGGTGAGTGGTGGAATCTTACGTTGGGGGACGGAATGTGTTGGGTGACCAGGCCTCCCATGGGGGCTATAGGCGAGTGGTGGATTATTGCATTGGGGGAAACGCGTTACGTTGGGAGAATGGGTGAATGGTGGAAACAGGTCGTGTTGGGGGAATGGATGAGTGGAGGATTATTGCGTTGGGGGACGGGGCCCAACTGGTCCTACTTGGTCTAGTAATAAATTAAAAGAACAGACATTTAAAACTAAAAAAAAAAAGAAATTAATTAAAATCCAGCTGGTCCAAGTTGTTCCTTTTCAGCGTAAAGCTGTAAAGTCATTGGTCCTTGGAAAAGGTGGTAACTTTCACGATTCAATCTAAACTGTGCCCACAAGTGTCAAGATATTAATCTTTGAGAGATAAATGATACAAAAATCAAAACTTAGGCAACCTGCAAAAAAGTCATAAAACCAAGAGCTAAAATACTTAAAAATAAGTGGTAATATTTAACGAGAAAGACCATCTTAACATTTTCCAGTGTTTTATATATGTTTCCAAAACAGGACGATAATATTAATAAAATTTCAAATATTTGCTGCAAATCATCATTACTAAAAACTCAAGAGATGCCTCCAATCTTTTTTGCAAGAACAATGTTAGAAACACTGCAACTGGGCTCAGCATCCACAAACTGATAGTGGAAATAGATTGGAAATATCCAATACACAAGAAAGCACACGTCGACAGGATCCATATTCTTTAGAATGGTTGCCCATGTATCCTCCACCCGGCAGCTGTCATGTTATGAACAACTTGAAGAATATTACATCAGGTGCCACTAACTTTAGGTTTGAATAACCTGGAGAAATGACAAATCCTATTCCATGCTTCTTTCCTTGGAGCGGGGTGGGCTAGGTCGTTTGTCCAAAACAACCCCACAGTTCCCAGTCTCAGCTCCTAGTACAGGGGGGTGGCCGGTAGACGGTTCACAGCCCAAGCTGCGCCCCCTCATCCGCAACCTGCAATATTGGTTTCCTACGGGGAGCGTGTTCCTCTGGAATTGGAACGGGGCTCGGGGCCTGCTGGGCTGTGGGTCTCTGGGATCTCCGTGGCTTGCAGTGGGCCTGGGGGACGGGTCCCGTTCGGTCCTGACGTCTCCGGTGACTGGCACTAGCTCCGACGTCATGTTTTTCATCAGCTTTCATGCAATATTTTCCAGTTTCATGCTTTAATGGTCCCTCGTGACAAGGTAGACCATGAAATGGCAACATTAGAAAAGCAAGGGGAGAAAAATTCACTGACATATAGTTTTAGGTTTTAAAATATAACTTAATTTGGTTCTTATT
Organism: Leucoraja erinaceus; assembly: GCF_028641065.1. Taxonomy (NCBI): domain Eukaryota; kingdom Metazoa; phylum Chordata; class Chondrichthyes; order Rajiformes; family Rajidae; genus Leucoraja; species Leucoraja erinaceus. Next base: position 17,834,117 of record NC_073391.1, on the reverse strand, counting down.
TTTATGCTGGATAAAGTTGCTTCCTTTCAAAATAAGATTGATCCTGATTAGTTTTTAAATGGTTTATTAACACAAATAAGATTAAATTTGCTTATGCTGACCTCTGGCAAAATGACAAGCAAAGTCATATTGATTTTTACATTTGCATCCACATATGTTACATTGAAAAGGATTCTCATAGCCATGGCACCCCATGTGAATGGTATATAGGATATTGTCAGCAAAATACATGTCACAGTGCTGGCAATGGTGCAATAACTGTGGATCCTGGACTTGAACTGGAAGAGTAGGGGTGCTAGGTTGGCTGTTTGTCATGCAAGGTGAGCTCATTTGAGCACTGCGCTCACTATTTGGTCCTGCAACAGGACTGAAGTTTCTCTGGTTATGCACTGGATGTCTATCAGGGCTAGCATTGGATGAACTTTGTGCCACACTCGAGACCACAGTGGTAATTGTTGGTGCTATACACTGTTGTATTACAAATGGTTTTTCATCCCTGCAGGTTGCCATATCAGAAGATGCTGGAGTTTGGACATCATGTGCAAGGCTGGAAAGCTGGCCAGCTAAGGCGGATAGCCGGTTTAATGGATTATCCACCATGTCCTGTACATCCTTTGATATGCCACTAATTTGTGCCTTTCCCAGAGCCTCATAAGATTCGGCTGATATACTGTGCGAAAACTCATCAAGATAATCTGTCTTCTGCATCAGCATTGGTGGAGGACTGAAATTAATCATTGGTCTTCTTCCATAACTCAGGGAGTAGCTGGACCTTTTCTGCAAGATTCCCATCATTCTTTTATTGGTCATTGAAGCCCTGCGTCCTTTCAGAGGAAGAAGTTTATGTCTGCGCCTACGATGATGAGACAAGTTACTTTGATCACTGCAACGGAATGGGCAGAGTTCACATTTGTATGGTTTTTCACCTCTATGTGAGCGCATGTGTGCTTCCAGATGACGCTCGTAAGCTGATGCAAACGGACATAAATGGCATCTGTGGGGCTTCTCACCTGCATTACAAAAGAACAATATAAATTAGAATATGACAGGGTCATCTTAAGCATGCTTTTCCTTAAACAAGTACTCAACTGTTGTACTACAGTTCATCTTACTGCACCATATATTGAATGCTTTAGAAATCAATGCTTGGACATATTCAACCAACATCCACTGCTCTGAGATGGTGTCCAAAGATTCACAGTTCTTTGAGGGAAGATATTTGTCTCATTACTAATTACTTTCATTCAAAGATGGTCATACCTAGTACTAGATTCTCCAGCCAAAGGAAAGACTGGTATTATTGACTAGAGATTGCCAGCTACCAACCTCATGTTATTTCTTTGAGCTTGGCATGGGTGTAAAGTTGCACCAGAAACTGTTGCAATTCCGGCATGTTGGCAGGACAGAGCTTCACTCCCGCTCATAAGCTGTAAAAACTGACAGTTATTAAATGTTTATGAATATCTTTGACATTCAAGCATTCAATAACGGACATTTAAAATAAGAATTGGCTCAAGCTCATTAGGCATGGGAATTTACATCACTTTGAGGTGTCCACCAGTACAGAGCAGGGGCAGTTGGCAGCAGGTCAAAAAATGCTGCCACAAGCTTAGGTCTACAGAAACGATGAAAACCAGGTCTTGAACACGGAAACATGCTACGGCCCAGCATTAATGCTGGTATTGGTAAAAAAATCCAGTCCTTGCTCTCAGAATGCATCTTGTCAACTCTTTAAGACTTACTTTTTGCATTAAAAAAAATGTTTTAATTCGAAAATATAAGGCTAATTAATTCCATCTCTTTAGGAGGGAGTCCATTTGCACGTGTTGCACTCTGTGAGGCAACATTTTTAAAGTTCAAATCTATACATATTGATTCACATATGAACCTCATGATATAGGAAAAAATATTTACTAGTTCCCCTTTGTTGTAAAGAATAATTATGATCTAAATACAAACACTCTGTCCTAAATACAAATACTCTGTACATTGACGGATTCATATACAAAGATGCTTGGATCCTTCATAATATCAATATTTTGAAATTTTAGTTTACCCAACAAATTTGATAACTTCACATTTCAATGTGCTGCTGCAGCTGCCACATTTCTGTTCACATCCTTTAGCTGCCACATTTCTGTTCACGCCTATTTGCATGTTGCAGCCTTCCCTTTGTCGTATTCTCACCTCTTCTTGTGTCAGCAGCAAACCTGTATGCATTATGCACTGACACCTCATCATTGATATAGATAATCAGCAACTCAAGACAAAGCACCAATCCTTTATTCCTTCAATTATTGCAGCCTATAAAGTTGAACACTATTTACTTATTGCCAGTCTTTTTCCTGCTTATGAAACAATCCTCAATTCAATATATTACAGCTAATCACAATCCATGAAAGATCACTGACCTTAAATATCAACTGTTTCTCTTTTCACAGATGCAGCCTGATCGGAGTATTTCCAACTATGTTTTCATTTCAGATTCCCAGTATCTATAGTTTTACTTTTCTTCTCCCTTACATTCTGCTAGCCACCTCGTAACAAGAATTTGTAAAATAGTATTTCCTTTAAAAAAGTAAACCAGTAATAATTTAAGTTCCCTGACAGGATTCTAGATTTTTCCCTATTGCCAGTCTCAGGTTGATAGTGCAGTGTTTCTCTGTCCACCTTTTTTTGTAAGACAAATGAACTTATGCTAGTGCTTTGCCAGTTGTCAGAGACCACCAGTCTATTTTGCACTTTTCAGATTTTCATTCACATGCAAATAAGTGATAAATGTCATATTAACAATTTAATAACATGGTTATTATGGTGTAAACAAAATATAAAATAGCTTTTTAATGTCTATGCTGATTTTGTGAATAGCTAAGAAACCATAAATACGTCTATTGAAATGTAGCTTTGGATGCTTTGTCTTCATGGTAAAATGTTCAGAGATATCACCTGTGAGGGAATACTTAATTCATTAATGGTAAAGAAAGTGGAGGGTGGTTATACCAAATTCATTTTGGGAGACTTGCTATTTCATCCATCTAATACTTCGATGGACTCAAACAATGCAACCCTGTTGTCACTTAAATTATATAAACTAGTTTATTGTACAGCCTAGTACCTGTATGCATTCTGGTGTGCTCCATCAGTCGTGCTATCCCTTTGCTAGCGTAGTTACAGTACTGACACTTCAACTTTCCATCAGCTGTTCTTTCTGGCCCTTCTCCTATCATCCCAGAGCCATCATCAAGGGAAACTTCCACAGATGCATGATGGATTCCATTTTGATGATTTTCTGTTCCAGCTGTCAATAAAAATACTAACTATTATAAAATGCGTAAACTTGTTTCATATCAGTAAAATCTTTAAGAAACGAATCACTGTATCACTAGACCACAACCTGCCCACCACCCTGTCGCATATGTTGCTGAATTCTGCTGATCCACCAAACTCAACTTGGTGTTTTATGCAGTCCAATTCCAAATGGACTGCATAATTGATTGGTTTGAATGACAACCGACCGGTGGCCCTCAACTCGGTAGTCATGAAATGCTTCGAGAGGCTGGTCAAGAACTACATCTGCGCCTTCCTCCCTCGCAACATGGACCCGCTACAGTTTGCATACCGTCCGAACAGATCCACGGATGATGCGGTCTCCCAGGGTCTGCACACCGCTCTCTCTCTTAACTTGACAGCCGGGGGGGGGGCTATGTGAGTATGCTGTTCATTGACTACAGTCCAGCCTTCAACACAATAGTCCCCACCAGACTTGCTGAGAAGCTGTTGGAACTGGGACTTAACACTCCCCTGTGTGCCTGGGTCCTGGACTTTCTCACCGCCAGGCCCCAGGTAGTCAAGATGGGAGGAAATACATCAAAGAACCTCACCCTGAGCACAGGATCCCCCACCCTCAGCGTTGTGTCCTCAGCCCCCTACTGAACTCCCTGTACACACATAACTGTGTGGCTAGGTTCAGCTACAACTCTATAATCAAGTTTGCTGATGACACTGTGGTGGTGGGCCTGATCACCGAAAATAATGCAAAGGCCTACCGGGAAGAGGTGGCTGATCTGGCGCTCTGGTGTCAGGACAACAGCCTCCTCCTGAATGTGAAAAAAACTAAGGAGCTGATCATGTACTTTAGGAAGGCACAGCGTCCGAGGACGTACACGCCACTGAAGATAAATGGGGATACTGTGAATAGGGCGAGCTGCTTTAAATACCTGGGAGTCCACATCACTGAGGATCTGACATGGACATCCCACGCTGCCGCACTGGTGAGTAGGGCAAGGCAGCGCCTTTACCACCTCAGGCAGCTGAGGAAATTCAGAGTCCCTCTGAAGATCCTCCAGTGCATCTACTCATCTACTCTCGAAGCATCTTGTCCATAAACATCACAATCTGGTTTGGGAACAGCTCTGCCCAGGACAAGAAGGCTCTGCAGAGAGTAGTGTGTTCGGTCGAACGCACTATGGGAACTACACTCGCCCCTCTGCAGGAACTATACATCAGAAGGTGCAGATCCAGAGCCAGCAACATTATGGGGGACCCCTTCCACCCCAGCAACAACTGTTCCAGCTGCTACGGCCAGTCAAATGCCTCCACTGTCATGCTGTCAAAACAGAGAGGATAATACGGAGTTTCTTCCCAGAGGCCATTAGGACTGTAAACTCTCATCTCACCAGGGACTAACTTACTGTACCAAACTATTGTTGTGTCTTTTTAGAATTGCGTTTTTTTTTTTCTCAGCAATATGTAATTACTGTTCTGTTCTATTCTGTTTTGTAGTTTTTTTGCACATTCCGCAGGCATTGCCACTTTTCATTTCACTGCACATCTCGTATGCATATGTGACAAATAAACTTGACTTGCCTTGACTTGTAAATGCCAAGGTTATGTGCAGCACTAGGACATTCTGCAAATGAATCAGATCTCACCCATGAAATATTTGAATGCTGGTTAGCAAAGTCATGTTCCATGCTTTGACAGTTGTCAAAGACTAAACTCTTTTGAATGTCAGAAATATCCTAAAAATATTTTTTTTAAAAGGTAAAATTTGAATTACTGTAACTTAAATGGAAAAACATCAAACTATCTCAATTAAAATTAATGTAAATGACCATTTACTTACCTTTCTTTCTCAAGACTATCCCTCTCCTTTCAGATGAATGGGCTCCCATTGTTTCCAAGCCATGTCTAACCTGGTGCAGGTTTAATAGCAGATTACCCAATGCTAGATTTTAACAGCTAGGAAATTATAGCAAGTTTATAATCAGTACTGATCTTCATGTGAAGTTCAATACTGAAGTGCAGCAGCCCACTCCTGGTAGTGCCTGGATAGCAAGTTTGGGACCTCAGCATTCATGTGAAAATCCCAAACTACCCATCAGTAACAGGGCAAATGCTGGCAGTTAGGTGAAGAATTGTTGGCATTTCCCCCAAATTTCTTAAGTAATAAATGTGAGTGCCTGATAGATATTATTTACATGTAAATACATGCACTCAAAATACATAAAAGTAAAGCAAAAGGAAATGCTGAAAATATATTTGGACTTTGGCAAATTGTGTGAAATATTTTGTGTATGTGCGGACACAGTGGTGCAGCGCCAGAGACCTGGGTTCGATCCTGACTGAGGGTGCTGTCTGTACGGACTTTGTACATTCACCCTGTGACAGCAGGATTTTCTCCGGGTGCTCCAGTTTTCTCCTAAACACCAAAGGCGTACAGGTTTGTAGATTAATTGGCTTTAGTAAAATTGTAAATTTGTCCCTAATGTTTAGGATAGTGCTAGTGCATGGGGTGATCACTGGTCAGAACAGATTAAATGGGCCAAATGACCTGCTTCCGCGCCTAAAGTCTAAAGTAAAGTCAGACAATCTGTTACTATAAAGTGGTGAGCCAAACGACAGCATAGATAACACAACTAATAGCTCTATCAATCCAAAAAAGGTCACAAGGCATATAAAGAAAAGACACACTATGGAGAGTCTAACTGGAAGTTAAAGATGATGTTCAGAAAAGTAAACTTGTTTTTTTTTTTTTTTTAAGACGTCCCACATATTTAACAGCCAATATAACCGCTGTATTATAGAAAATGCAGCAGCTCTGTAGTGAAACGTCTATAAACAGCTTAATCATTAAATTATATCATCAGAATATCATTTATCTCCATGACATTCATGTTATTACTGCTTAATTCCCTAATGGAGGCTGACAAACTTGATTTTAAAGGCAGAATTGCAGTCACTCTGACAAACACAATGAAGTAGCCAAGAAAAGAAGCCAATCGTGATGTAATTAGACAGGCAAGACTGGAACAAAGCTAGATAGATGAGGAAGGTGGAACTGACTGTACCAAAAGCTGTAGAAGAGACCAGATGGATAAAGAGAGGCACAACATAACAGTTGCAGAGTAATCTTTGCAGCCATTTGGGTTCTTTCAATTTTATTTTAATTTATGCATTCATACCATGTCAGTTGCCAGGTCAATATTTTGTATCTATTTCAAAATTTCCCCTAACTGCGTGGTTTTGCAAGGCCAATTCAGAGGGCAACGATGGCACATTCATGCACAGAAGTATTGATAGCAGATTTTGTTTCCCTGAAAAAGTTCTAAAGACTCCAGAAAGAACAATACAGAAAAAGAGAAACCATTGTAAATAATTCATTGGCAATAACTGGGTAGAAAAGAATGCAATAAGGCCATTATACAGTAGTTCCAATAAAGAAGATGATCTGGTCAACCATGTCACAGGCTACAAACGATCCAAAGAAGGATAGTTTACAAATAATATACCCTGTGAATGTTGCAATGCTGATATGGGCTAATTCAACATTGGCAGAATGGAAACAAGACACAGCAAATTCAAACGCAGGAGCACTGTAACAGATGGACCTAGATTTGAAAAGCAACAACATACTCTGAATGACTTTCTTGTCACTTCAATTAAGTTGAAATATGGGGGGGGGGGGGCAATCATTAAAACAACCACAACAAAATAAGGGCATTGCATTGAGCTGCCAATGACTGGGAGATTCACAAGGTTAACTACATAAATCTTTTGCAACATGTACTTATAGATAGTTGTTTTAACAAAATAAACTTCCTACCATTTCTGGATCAAGGTACTGAAACTGGTGGGTTGTAATAAGTATTAGGAACATCTGAAAAATGTTAATTTAACCACTGTAGAAATCCACACATGGATATTGCACAGGGATAGCTTGGTATATGCTTGCAGTTGGACAGAATTGCACCGTTCACTTTCTAATCTCACATATGGAGAACAATCATGAGTGAAATATTATGACAGTCAGATGTCATGGTATTCAACTCTGCCAGCATAATAGTTTTTATACTCTATAATAGTTTTTGAAAGTAGTTTTACAAAAAAATGTAATTTTGAAGGATTAGTAAATCTGTGAGTTCATTCCCTGCAATGCACCTCTGTGAAATTAATAAAAAGAAAATACTGTAATAGACAAGTTTCTTTTATAAATCACTACCAGACCACAAATTGATTTTACATGCCATATTTACAAAATATTCAAAATATCCTCTCAGCCGAGGGAAAGCTCCGAACCTTTGCATTTCATGAAATGGCTGATGCACTCATAAGCAATAATTCTAAAATGTATTTATTTTGGAGTGCATAATTAACATGTCTCAGTGTGATATTTTCAAAGCTAATATTAAATTGAATATAAACTGTGGGGAGTGCATAATAATAGATAAAACTGCTGGTAAGTTAACACCATTTATATATTGAGTAAAAGACAAACTGCTATAGGATCTCAACGGGTCGGACAGCATCTGCAGAGGGAGATGGGCAGATCATGTTTGGACTGGAACTCTTACAGACTGATGGAGTACAGGGGAGATGGCTGATATGGAGAGGTGAGGGAAGGAGTAGGATAAGGGCAAGCAAGTGATGAGGGGGGGGGTTTGATTTTGCAGTTCCATAACCTTCCTCCACCAGCTCATCTCCCATTCCCTCCCTAGTCCGGATCTCCTATTTCCCCCCACCGCTTCCCTTCCACCCACATCCCACCCTCTGGTTCTACATTTCACTCCCCGCTTTCCTTATCAGATGCCACCATTTGTTTTCTATCGACTTCTCCACTTTTCACCTCCAGCCTTGGTCACTATCTCCACTCAACTCTCCTCCAACCATCTCCCCCACCCATCTGGCAAGCAACCCCTTCTCATCTGAATTCATCTATTACTTGCTAGCTCTTGCCCCACCCCTTAACCTCTCTTTACTAGCTTTCCTTTGCCCCATCAGTCGGACAAAGCATCTCAACCTCTGTCCATTTCCCTCCACAAATGCTGCCTGATCTGCTGAGTCCCACCAGTAGTTTATTTTTAACTAAGATTTCAACATCTGGGGCCAGGACACCCCCGGCGAGCAGGTCCGACTGGTCCGCCGCGGTCAGACGATGGAGGACGACTCGCTCCACAGGGTGCCGTGGCCGGTGAAGAGCAAGTGGTCAAAGTATGGTGGTCGGGCCAGAGCCCCGAGATCAAGTTAGGGGGAGGTCGAGTCGGAGCTCCCTCGGACGCGGTCGGGTCATTCCTCGAAGACGAGCAGAGGTGGACGGGCAACGCTGGTGAGAACAAATGGGGACCCGGCATGGAGAGCTGCTGAAACAAAGGGGGATCCGGCATGGGAGCGGCCGAGAACAAAGGGGGACCCAGCTTGGGGGAACCCCGAGAACAAAGGGGGACCTGGTGGTGGGGGAGGGGGGGATGAAGAAGGATGAATACTTATTATAACTTTGTCACCGTCTTTGTGTACTTTGTATGCAAAAACAAAGCATTTCACTGCACCTAGCTGGGTACACGTGACAATAAAGTATCATTATTTGCAGCCCCTTTTGTCACCATTTATATGTTAGTAAATTAAGCAATTTCTTACCAGGCTGAAGTAATTCTGGTTCCTTTTCATTGCAAACGGAACCCGAAATCATGTTTACATGCTGTGTTTGTTGAGTGAGATACTCCTGGAAATCCTTGACGAAGTCTACAGAATCATTTCTTTTTTCTCGCATATTCTTGATTTAGATTGAAGCACTTCAGTTCCTAAAGAAAAAAGTGCAATATTTTTTTCATATTCGCAAACTATTACACAGTGTCTGACATTATTAGGGTTAGGATTATTCAGAAAAATATTTCATTTGATCGGCTTGTCCACAATAAGTTTCTCAAATTCTTGAGCATTTTCTGACTACCACTCACTTTCCTATACTAGAATTGAACCAAATGTTGAGAATTCATCTGCAGATTGTAAAATCCTAGCCCTTGACTTGCTGTTATTTCTAGAACTAACATTATAGTTATGCTATATTGTTAATGTCCAGCTGGGATAATATGAGAAAATACAAGAAATTCTCATGCCATACCCCAATGTGAGCATTTCCAGCACACACAACCTTCTAGATATAACACCTTTGGATACAGCATCAGTCCAGGCAACCAGTCAGGAGCTGGAGAGTTGGTTGAGAGCGGTGGACCGGTCGGGGTTTCCCGGCAAGTTCAAGGCATGGATTTACCAACATGGTATGCTGCTAAGGATACTCTGGCCACTGCTAGTCTACGAAATCCCAACCTCCATCGTAGAGAGATTGGAGAGGAAAGTCAGCAATTTCTTCAGGAGGTGGCTGGGACTGCCCAGGAGTCTTAGCAGCATCGCCCTTTACGGAAATAACACCAAGCTCCAGCTGCCCCTGAAGTCCCTGGAGGAGGAGTTTAAGGTGAATCGGGCCAGAGAGGTGATGCTGAGCAGGGACTCCAGCGACCCCAAGGTGGCTCAGGCAGGGTTGGAGGTGAAAATTGGGAGGAAGTGGAGAGCCGGCGAAGCCGTGCTGCAAGCGGAGTCTCGGATACGCCAGAGTCCTGGTGGGAACAGTGACTCGGGGAAGAGCTGGTCTGGGAACCTTCCCAACTCCCCAGTTTGACAAGGCCTAGGGGAAGGAGAGGTGCAGGCTGGTCCAGGAGGAAGTGAGGGCAGTGGTGGAGGAGGAGAGGTCGACCAGAGTGGTTGGCTTGAGGCAGCTGGTGGCCTGGACAAGGTGGGAGCAGGCCATGGACCGAAGAGTCACATGGTCTGAGCTCTGGCAGGCTGAACCACAATATATGTAGTTCCCGGTCCAGGCAGTGTACGATGTTTGCCCAGCCCATCGAACCTCTTCATCTGTGGCAAAGCGGAATCTCCGGATTGCCCGCAATGCTCAGGCAAGGGTACGTTGGAACACATCCTGAGCTGCTGCCCAAAGGCTCTTGGGCAGGGCCGGTACACCTAGCGTCATGACCAGGTTCTTAAACCTATTACAAAAACCATCAGCATAGGAATCAGCAGCTGCAGATGAGAACGCCCCACCACCCAGATGATCACCTTCGTGAAGGCCGGAGTGCAGCTGCCAAGAACCACAGCAGCCAGGAATCCTGGCGACACACAGGACTGGCAGCTTTCTGTAGACCTGGTGAAACAGCTGAAGTTCCCGCAGCACATTATCATGACCACCCTGAGGCCAGACATCCTCCTGGTCTCAGAGGCGACCAAAAACATCGTCTTGTTGGAACTGACAGTGCCGTGGGAGGACCATCTGGAGGAGGCCCACGAGAGTTAGAAGACCAAGTACAAAGAGCTGGTCATAGAATGCCGTAAGCAGGGCTGGAAGGCAAGGTGTACGCCCATCGAAGTTGGCTGCAAAGGTTTTGCAGGGCAATCGCTCTACAAAGCCTTGAGCGCACTGGGTATCAACGGAATGGAGAGGAGAAGAGCCATCAAGAACACCACAGAGGCAGCAGAGAAAGCCTCGAGATGGCTCTGGATCAGGAGAGTAAGTCCATGGGGAGGAGCAAATGCCACCTGAACACAAGTCGTGGTTTGATCAACCACAGCTGGGTCGCCTGGGTGAGGGTGTCTGATGTTGAAAGACCCAAAACACCCAACGACCCCAGGTAACACCACTGATGATGTGTTCAGGAGCATGAAGAGATGTATTTTTATCAATGGATAATGTTTTCGGGGACAGGAAGATATCCATTAATAAGCTATTTTGAAAAATGTAGAAAGTGCTTATTGGAAGTACTCCAAACATTTTCTCCAGTGCATTTATAAAAAAAAATTTTAGCTATACTTTGAATAGATGTGTTGCTTTTCTATCACTCCGATGCCTCTACTAAAGTACACCAACGCCTCTACTCCCTCAGAATGTTTAGGACATTCGGTATGTCCCCAACAATTCTCACCAACTTCTACAGATGTGCCGTAGAAAGCAATTTATCGGGATGCATCACAGCATGGTTTGGGAACATCTCCATCCAAGCCGGCAAGAAATTGCAGAGTATTGTGGACGCAGTCCAGACCATCACACAAGCCAACCTTCCATGGACTCCACATACACTTCACGCTGCCTCTGCAAGGCTACCAGCATAGTCAAGGAAGAGACTCATCCCGGCCACTCCCTCTTGTCCCCTCTCCCACCAGGCAAAAGGTATAGAAGCAAAAGGCACACCTCCAGTTCAGGTACAGTTTCTTCCCAGCTGTTATCAGGCAACTGAACCATTCTATTAACAACTAGATAGCGGTCCCGAGCTACTATCTACCTCATTTGAGATCCTTGGACTATCTTTAATTGGACTTTACCTTCACTAAACATTATTCCCTATATCATGGGAATACAGTCGATGGCTTGATTGTATTCATATATTGTCTTTCTGCTGTCTGGTTTCACTGTACCTCGGTATACGTGACAATAAACTAAACTACCAGCTCGAAACAGAAATTATTATGCCCTAAGATAAAGATAAGACAATGTAATTACATCTCATGAAAGCAAAAGATTTTGCAAAATAAATTTTTACCACTTTCAACTACATTGAAAAAAAAATCTACAATAATATACATTACTAAAATGCAGTGCAGTGCTATGATTTCTTCTGGGAGATCAGCCTAAGAATTATAACATAATAATGAATGAAGATATCACTAATCTGTTTTTATTTCAGAGTAATTTTGTTTACTAAATATAGAGAAGGCTATAATTGAAAGAGAGAATACTCTCAAAGATGACAGCATGGGGAATATTACTCTACCATTATTATCAACTCCACACCCATCATTACTTTCAACCCATCCATTTGACGAAATGTTCACATTAAAAACATTGAAAAGCTAAGCTAGGATTTGCGCAATTTAAGAAATAAAGCTTTGCTCTCCACTACCTTATTTATGGAAGCTAGCCATTATATCATCCGAATATGCTTCAACTCTGAACTCATTTACTATCTGTCAAGATAATTTCTTGCACAGGGCTAAAGCATATGGAGATGGAATAATATACTGACATGGATTAAAATTTGGTTATTGGACAGAAAGCAGAGTGAAATTTTAAAGATCTTTAGTGGTTGTGTCCCAGAAATTCAAGATTTGAATCTGCAATTAGGCCAATGGGGTCAAATGTAATATTGCCAAATGTCCTAATGATACAAACTATTGAGGATTATGAGGGAGGATGTAAGGTGGTTTCAAGGGGATATAGCTTTAAACGAACTGAATGAGTGGCCAAGAACATGACAGATACAACATTATGGAAAAATGTGAATTGTCAACTTTGATGTAAAAAACAGCAAAACAGAGAAGTCATTGAAAGCCAAGATGACAACAAGCATCAGGTAACCAGCAGCTGGTTGGTATGTCGACCTTCATTATAAAAGTATTTGAGTACAGGAGTAAAGATGTCATCCTGGTGAGATCACACCACCATGCACTGATTTGGTATCCTTTTAAAAACAAGATAGACTTTCAATAAAGGAAGCACAGCAAAATTCCCTATTGGTTTAAGGATTGTCATATGAGGAAAGCTCATGTACACTGGGTATGTATTCACTACAATTAAGAGGAATGAAAGAAGAACTCATTGAAACTTCATCAGAGCTTGACCATCTGGACACAAATTTCTCTTGCTGAGGGGTTTAGAACCAGGAATCATGATCTTAAAATAGGAGGCAGGCTAAAGTGGAATTTCACACAGAATGGTGAATCCTTAGAATTCCCCACCCCAGAGCCATTTAGTTCATTGAAAATAAAGATCCATTGCAATAGATTTCTGGATATTAAAGGAATCAAGCAGTATGAGGGTAGTGCAGGCAAGGGGCATTAAAGTAGAAGTTCAGCCACAATATTCCACCACAGAATAGCCTTGAAAGGCCAAATGGCTTGTCCCATTCGTTTTTCATGTATATCTCTGCCCTTATTTGGTTACTAAATTCTTACACTGCTGCCGTCTCCAATTTGTTCCCAAAATCATCCTCACCATCCATTGTAACCCTAACAAATTTGGTTTCTACATCAGACCATTTTCTCAGCATTATCATATCTACTAAAGAATCTCCATCCTCAACTTGTGTCTATTTCCTTGTCAAAAAACAAAATGCACTCTTCTCAGATTTCCAGCTCATCCGCTATTCCCAGATCCACAGAATCTGGTTTTGCCTTTGCAGCATTTTCATTATCACAAATAATTTATCTTCAAAGTTATCCATTGACATACTGTCATGTGATACCTTTTATAATTCATACATTAAGGTTATCTTCATTTTTTTTTTTAAATTGCTGTTTTTTTCCCTTTTTCCTTCCGCCCACAATATTTAATATGTAAAAGAATATGTGATTCTGTTCCATTCTGTTTGTAGTTTGTTTGGTTGTTTGTTTGTTTGTCTTTTTGCACAAAGTCCGCGAGCATTGCCACTTTTCATTTCACTGCACATCTCCTATGTGTATGTGACGAATAAACTTGACTTGACTTGATTTTTAAACTTCTTAATTCCAATAATTTAATAGTCTGTCGTTGCTAAACCGGCCCAAGGTAGAAAAGGGGTGAAGGCAAAAAGTGTTCCAGAACTATTTTCTTTTTAAAAGCTCTCTCTGAAAATTTGTTTTAATGAAACCAATATTCATCTCCCTCTCTTGCAATGGATTCAGTAGCGATTGGTAACCTTGACTGTGGTTACATGGGCAAAACACAAAGTGCTGGAGGAACTCAGTGGTCAGTTTTTAGTGGAGGAAAGGGACAAGTGACTTTTCACCCAAAACAATCTGTCCAGTCCCTCCACAGATGTTTCATCACCCACTGAGTTCCTCCAGCACTTTGTTCGAGTGGTATTAAATGTTAGGTGTTAATTGGACGTTGCCCAAGCGATGCGTGATGTGCAGACCAATACTTGAATTGCTCTGCCAGAGGAGAATGAATTGCCTCTGTTGAGATCAAGACTGAGACCAGCCTAGAGTTCACACCACCCCAATCATCTAACATTGTAAACAATATTTCCATTGAATGCTTTATAGATACATTTACTAATAATACAGGTTTTCTACATTCAAGGCAGTCAAACAGTTAAACTATTATCTAAATGGTGGCCGATTGGGAAAGGGGGAGATGCAGCGAGACCTGGGTGTCATGGTACACCAGTCATTGAAGGTAGGCATGCAGGTGCAGCAGGCAGTAAAGAAAGCAAATGGTATGTTAGCTTTCATTGCAAAAGGATTTGAGTATAGGAGCAGGGAGGTTCTACTGCAGTTGTACAGGGTCTTGGTGAGACCACACCTGGAGTATTGCGTACAGTTTTGGTCTCCAAATCTGAGGAAGGACATTATTGCCATAGAGGGAGTGCAGAGACGGTTCACCAGACTGATTCCTGGGATGTCAGGACTGTCTTATGAAGAAAGACTGGGTAGACTTGGTTTATACTCTCTAGAATTTAGGAGATTGAGAGGGGATCTTATAGAAACTTACAAAAAATTCTTAAGGGGTTGGACAGGCTAGATGCAGGAAGATTTCTTCCCGATGTTAGGGAAGTCCAGGACAAGGGGGTCACAGCTTAAGGATACGGGGGAAATCCTTTAAAACCGAGATGAGAAGAACTTTTTTCACACAGAGAGTGGTGGAATCTCTGGAACTATCTGCCACAGAGGGTAGTTGAGGCCAGTTCATTGGCTATCTTTAGGAGGGAGTTAGATGTGGCCCTTGTGGCTAAGGGGATCAGGGGGTATGGAGAGAAAGGCAGGTACGGGATACCGAGTTGGATGATCAGCCATGATCATATTGAATCATGCAGGCTCGAAGGGCCGAATGGCCTACTCCTGCACCTAATTTCTATGTTTCTAAACTGCACTGGGAGAGAGATTTGTTTTTAAAACAGCCCGCAGTCAGGAAGATAGAGCCAAAATGCGGCGCAACTCAGCGGGACAGGTAGCATCTTTGGAGAGAAGGAATGGGTGACGTTTCGGGTTGAGATCTTTCTTCAGACTGAGAGTCAGAGGAAAGGGAAACGAGAGATATAAACAGAGAGATATAGAACAAATGAATTGAAAGATGTGCAAAAAAGTAACGATGATCAAGGCAACGGTCCATTATTAGCTATCGGCCAGGTGAAGCCCGCAGTCAGGTTTGGTTTTTCGTGTAGGAAGGACCTGCAGCTGCAGGTTTACACCGAAGATAGACAAAAAATGCTGCAGTAACTCAGCGGGACAAGCAGCATCTCTTGGAAAGACGGAATGGGTGGCTTTTCGGGTCGAAACCCCTCTGGCCTCTCTCGCCTGACTGTCTGAAGTGAGGTCTCGACCCGAAACGTCACCCATTCCTTCTCTCCAGAGATGCTGCCCAAAGATCCTAGAGTCCTCTAGGATCTTTGATGCTGCCTGTCCCGCTGAGCAGCATTGCGTGTCTGTCTTCGGTGGTGTGAACCACCATCTACAGTTTCTTCCACATTGCATTCCTTACACATTCCGCAATCAGGAAGGTACACAAAAATGCTGGAGAAACTCAGCGGGTGCAGCAGCATCTATGGAGCGAAGGCACATCAGGAAAGTTTGGTTTTATAAATGGCTTCTCTGGTCACTCCATGAAGCCGGCCTTAACCGACGGTCCGCCCATCTCTCCGAACCAGGGCCAAACCGGTGCCAACGCAAGGGCAGCACCTCCTGCCATAGATGGCCAAACGCGTCAATCGTTTACGCATCCAGTTGCGGTCGGCCGCGTTATTTTGAAATGCAGCCCGACAAAAACAATCACAATATATATATATGGGTTCAAGAAGGGTGGCGATTCGGGATCGGACAACTCATCAGCGGTGGTTCCCTCAGCCGGCGACCCCCTTCCCCCGTTGCCGACGTTGCGTTTTCCAGCCGCACACAGTGGCTTTTCCAGCCCCGTCCGTTACGCCGTTTACTTTCAAACCGGGGGCCGCGAGGGGGCGGAGAGGGAGGGAGAGACCGCAGACCACAGGCCTGCAAGACCAAGGGGCGAATAGAGAAAGCTTCCCCTTCCGCCGTCATACCTTCAGCCTCAGTTATATTCCATTCGACAGCGGTTGTAAACAACCAAACATGTCGGTTTCGCTGGCGTTCGGGCGGGGGGAGACAGCGCCGGGAGAGGCGGCAGACAGGTCGGCCGGTCAGAGACGGATAGTGATGGTGACCGGGAATGGGAAGCCGCCCGCTCGCGTTGTTTGTATTTCGGTCCAGAAGGAGATGGAACAAAAGCCCCGGCGTCGATGTCACAGTTCAGCCGGGTACAGTACAGGCGGCGGATGGAAGTGACATCAGCGGGCGGGACGACAACCTGCTGCTCCTCCTCCTACACCAGGGCACAGGCCGCGGCGCAACGCCTCCTCCTACAACGGGCCGGGACGACAACAACCAAAGATCTTATAGCAGACAACAACATCTCTTTCTTTAACTGGGCACAGGTCGCGGCGCAACGCCTCCTCCTACAACGGACCGGGACGATAACAACTACTCTTTCTTTAACTGGGCACAGGTCGCGGCGCAACGCCTCCTCCTACAACGGGCCGGGACGACAACAACAACTCATCGTTCTTTAATTGGGCACAGGCCGCGGCGCAACCTCTCCTTATTCTCCTACAAGCGGCTGGGACGACAGCAACACCCACTCCTCCGCCAACCGGGCGCAGGCCGCGGCGCTCCTGCTGTTCTCAGCAGCCAGCAAAGGAAGAAGCCCCAATCTCCATCTGTATGGGAATCTTTTGAATCCACGCTGAATTTACCTTGTCCAACGTTACATTCGGTGGTGGTAACCGAAATGCCAGCTTCCGAATAGCTCAATATATTATTTTTGGGCAAGGTGTTGCAACATTTAGCCAAGGACAACGGGGAATAACCTTGCTCTCTCCTATTTGCCCACTATCTGCTCACCCTGTGCCAGCTATTACAAAGGACAGGATGGCCGGTTACCTTTTCTCTAAGGTGAGCAGTGCGTCGGTCGTTCATTCACAGAGAGTTGCCGTCTGATAGTACAAGTCCGAGGTGTTTTGTAAACAGGATTATTTGGTTCCTCGAATGTTAAAGGCGAGTATTGCATCTGTCGGCTGTGCAAATAACTAAAAGCAAAAATGAAATACTGCAGATAACGAACATATGAAATGAAAACGGCACAGGTCGGGTAGGAGATATAGGACGAGTTTCGCATTTTAAGGAATGCTTTTGAAGGAGCAAAGAAAGCTGGGAAGGAAACTCCAAGGCATCGACAGTTGGTCTGAAGAAGGGTCTCCACCCGAAACATCACCCGGCTGCCTCACCAGCTGAGTTACTCCAGAACGGTGTCATAGAAACATAGAAAAATAGGTACAGGTGTAGGCTCTTCGAGCCAGCACCGCCATTCAGTATATAGGGTGATTTCAACACGCACTTTCAGCAAACATTTGCCGTGGTTGCTCGCTGAATTTCATTTGCTCAAAAAAGTAAGTTAATAATCCCTTACTTTTGATGAAATTCAGCGAGCAAACGCGATATTTCCTGATATTTTGGATCTTTAAATCTCCACGGCAAATGTCTGCTGTTCACTTCCACTGTTTTCCACCTTCAGTTCCCTCTTGTATTTACCTTACTTTCTATCTTTTTTTTGCCTGAAAATTTAGGTCGCTGTGCTTCACGGTCACCACGACTAGCACAGAAAATTTCAGCTCAAAATTCGGCCGTGCTTTTCACGGGTGTGAAAGTGCGTGTTTCCCCATTCACTAACATGTACCGAAGTGACATATGTCCTCCAGTTAAATTTTTCGGTCACGTGAGGGAGGATCTACGCTCATTTGACATTTGGTGAAATCACCCTATAATCATGGTTGATCATCGACCCGTTTCTGCTTTTACCCCATATCCCTTGCTTCCTTTAGCCCTAAGAGCTAAATCTAACTCTCTTGAACACTGTCTTTTTTGTAAACCAACAGCTGCAACTCCTGGTGTCTACTATTAATGATTATTAATTTATTGTGTGTTTGGTTTTTTTTGCATTATCTGTGTTTACAAGATTGTTAAGCTGCAGCCTTTTTTTAAATGGTTCTATTGTTTGTACATATGACAAGTAATACTCTTTATTCTTGCATTGAGCAATAGATAGCTGTCAATTATGCGGCATTGAAAGAATGAACAAAACCCAGTGAAAGAATGAAGGAAGTACTAGAGAAGGGTAAAGATAGGCTTAGAGTTAGTAGATTGTGTGAGAGGGGGTAACTGGTAGAATCTGAGATCTCAGGTTCATGATTGAGAAATGCATGTTACAGCAACTACAGGAAAAGGTGGATCATTAAGTGTGACTTGTTATGGTGAATATACTATCCTCATCAACATGAATATCCTTGATATCATGATAAAGTCTGAAGCTCACATTGTTAGAAGCTCAATCGTTCTAGAAACGATTTTTCCGGAAGGATTGCTTGATTCATGAGGGCAGGAGCCAGGATAATAGTTGTGATGACGAGGTTGAAGGAATTTATGTAGGAGTTCTTCCTCTTTTCTTTCATAACCATAACTTCAATATACTAAGAAATATATCATGATCACTGCAAGAAATTTCATGATCACTGCAAGATCATTTGAGTAAGAACCTTTGGTAGTTCATCCTTGAATGACTATACTATCTCAACAAATGTCTCTATTTGTGATTTGCTCAAGATGACTTTCTTATAATAAAGCAAACGTTGTTAATTATCACCAGATAATTTATATAAAAAGAGGGACTTTCAAACATGTCTATAACATTTCCAGAATTTCTGACTACAATGCTGTGTAACTTGGGTGTGATAAAATGTTCTGTATTTCTTTTCTAACATAGAAATCTGTCTTAGTCAATTGTCAGCATTTTCAAAGGTGACCTTGAGCTTCCTGTCGCCTGTTAATATAATTCTCAACCTAAACCCAATCTGATTTTTCTTTTGTCTCCCTTGTGTCCAAAATAAGTTTGAGAAATAGCACCTAATCTTCTGTCCAGACTTGTTCCAGTCCTTGGGACTAAATATTGAATTCAGCAATGTCAGATAACAGAATGTTCACGCTGATGTCAAAGCTATTCCATTCTGATGAAAAGGAATTGACCTGAAATTAAAGGGCCTGTCCCACTTGGCGATTTTTTCGGCGACTGCTGGCATCAGTTTTTCCAAGTGTCGCAAAAATTGTTTTGTCGCCACTGGATTTTGAAATGTTCTAAATCTTTTGGCGACACTGATATGACGCCGGCAGTTGCCAACAAAATCACCAAGTGATTTAATTTCAGGCCCCTAAGTATGTTGTTTTCTTCAGAGATTCTGCCATGACATGTTGAGTGTCTCCAGCATTTTCTGTTTTTATTTCACCATTCCTTCTAATTTTTCCTAATCTAGTTGAGGGAAAAGTACTATACAGAAACATCAACTAAACAGAAACTTATCGTGGCAATATAGAAAGACCGACAAGTTAAATAGGTGACCCAAGAAGATCTCTTCCATAGTTATGCGGTGCTCAAACCATCTTGTAATGCAAGTATAAAAAAAAAACCCTCTCGAATCAGCAGATTATTTTAGGTCATCGCACTGGCATACTTGGTTATGTCAAGTTACATAATTAAATTAATTCATCTAGACAAAAGGAATCATTGATATTTTCTAGACAAATAATATTTGGACAACTGTGCAAGATTCACCAAAGTGTAAGATGCTTGCCATGTCTGCTGCAGCATCAGATTAAATTGTTCTTGATGCTTGGATGGTTTGGAAAACTTATTGTTGGGCATATACGTTACTGATCACTTGAGAGCAAATCAAGCAGTTTTAAAAAAAATTGTATCAATCCTTAATGTGATTGTCCTTAAAACCATTCAGTGGCAAAAAGTGCTATTAATTGTTTGTGCTATTTCTGCACTGTCTATCCAAACCATGTGTATGTATAAATGTGTATGAAGGAACTGCAGATGCTGGTTTACACTGAAGATCGATGATAGGGTTCATTTCTTAAAAAAGACAACACACAATAAGTTAAGTAAACCAACACAAGCTTTACTGATCATTAGCAGGCAAGAGTGCCAGGGATATAAAGTCAAGTATGCAACAGATACTTAACCCCCTGGGCTACTGCTCTAATGAATGAAAATATACAACATATTTTTATAATATTTTGGAAACGTAGTCACATGTTTATACAGAGTGGCAGCAATGACGTTTAATACAATTCAATCGCAGCTCTACCTATTCAAAAAATTCTTGTCACTGATACAATACACTTGTCATCTTGTGGTTCTATCAATCACAAACTGTTGATCATAAACATTGAAACAGGAACTTAGTCAAAAATCACCACATTTACACTTCTATCTCAACAATCTTCGATGTCAGCTACAAACCAGAAGGCATCTGTTTACAGAAGCTACCACCTTCCCAGGAAATACATCCTCTCTCACTATTGTAAATGGTATTCTACTTGGAGCATAACAGGATTCACTATCAGAGCAGCTTGAATGCTGTCCTCCAATTTCCTGATTCCCACATCTTTTCAACTTCAGCTTATTTCAGAACCCAAAACAGTCAAGCTATACTCAAGCTAATATTTTACTTAATCAATTCTAATTATAAAATATTTTATTATTGACTAGAATATTATCATAAACACAATGTTGGAGTAACTCAGCAGGACAGACAGCATCTCTGGAAAGAAGGAATGGGTGATGTTTTGGGTCAAGATCCTTCTTGAGGCTTTGTAAATCTTTAACTTCAAAGTTTAGAACAATAAATAATGCTATTGAATGTCTGAATTGCAAAAGGGCACCCTGAGTATTTGCCCTAGCAATTGTTAAAGCACTGGAGGAATAAAAATCAATTTTGGATACAAAAATACATCTAATCCTGCCTGTGTACACATTCAGTTATTTCTCTGTGTGTTTGCCTAATGAGTTCATAGATTCATGAGTGTTGTGTTTTGATTTCAAACACATTTAATTAGTTAACCCACATCTCTAATATATAATGTTAATTGTTTAAAAGTATTACTTCTTTTTTTAATGTCTTACACATAAAATCATTTTATGGGATTGGTTTTATTTCTTATCTCATTGTAAAATATCTGATTTTTCAGAACTTTGTGTGGTACTATAAAACTTTAGTGTCCTTTCTGTATGTACATAATAGAGGAAATTGCCATGCCAATCACTTTACAGAAATTATTCAGAAACTTCCCTTATTTAATCTACATTTTATGTCAAAGGAATTTTCTTCTCGAGTGAGACAACCTTTTAATCTTAAAGTTATTTAATGAAGGTTGATTGATTACAATGAAAAAGTTAACAGTCCGAGTTATACAGAAATCTGTTTGAAGCAGTCCAGTCCAGACCAGCATGCATCAGGTCTTTGGCACATTTATTGAATGAAATTCAATAGCACATTTATTGAATGAAAAGTAACATTCACCCAGAGAGTGGTGAATTTGTGGAATTCTCTGCCACAGAAGGCAGTAGAGGCCAATTCACTGGATGAATTTAAAAGAGAGTTAGATGGAGCTCCAGGGGCTAGCGGAATTAAGGGATATGGGGAGAAGGCAGGCATTGGTTACTGATTGTGGATGATCAGCCATGATTACAATGAATGGCGGTGCAGGCTCGAAGGGCCAAATGGCCTCCTCCTGCACCTATTTCGATGTTTCTTTGCCACACAATTGGGAAGTGCTATTTTGTTGACTGTTGGCGTTCAATGGCACGATGAATGTTGAGTTCCCATTCTGTAGTTCCCTCAAAATTATAATGATTAGGGTAAATAGGTGACTGATGATCAGAGTGGACATGGTGGGCTGAGGGCCTGTTTTCATACACTTTATATAGCTGGTAACACTGTCCATAAGTCCATCAATGTCCTCTCCATGGGGGACTACAGAGTGTGTTCCAGTCTGTGACCTCAAAACAGCGCTATAGAGCGCCACAGGCCTCCTGTGACCACCTCCTCACTGACCTTGTGGTCTGTTGGGAACAGCTTTTCTCACCACACACCATGCAGTTTTAGTGCGAGGTCAAATAGAGTCTGCTCAAGGATCCTTCCATCAGAAAGTTTACCATAAGGGACAAAACGTGTGGTGCATTCTGAATGAGTGGAATGTTCTCTGCCAAATAGGGACAATGCATTGTTCACACGACCAGGAACAGATAGAATCTCTGCACACAGTGATAATTTGTGTTTCGAAGCTCTGTACACTGCCTGATGCAGTCATTCTCAAAATTGGACACCAGGATGAGGGTTGCATTAAGTATATTCACCCCCTTTCTCCCCCTCCTTCTCTGCAAATCTGCCCTAATGCTGCAACTTTAAGAATAAACCAGAATCTGGTTACTCTACAGAGCATAGCTCATATCTTAAAGGGCCTCTCGCACTTGGCTGTCATTTACACGTCAGGCCGGTAGTGACGGTCGTGTGCATTTTCATGCGTCAGCACAGCCGTCTGGAGCGCGTGACATCATTTGAATACCCGGTTTATGATGTTTATGATATATGTGGTGATTTTCTAAAATATTCCAGTTTCTTGAGTGGTGCTAGCAATTGGAAAACTGCAAATGTAATGCCCCTATTCAAAAAAAAGAGGTGAATGAAAAGTAGCAAGCTGCAGACCAAATTAATCTGTAGAAAGGAACTGCAGATGCTGGTTTAAATTGAAGATAGACGCAAAATGCAGGAGTAACTCGGCGGGACAGGCAGCACCTCTGGAGAGAAGGAATGGATAATGTTTCGGGTCGAGACTCATCTTCAGTCTGAAGCAGGGAGCAGTAGTCCAGTGTAAGAGATGGTATGAGTACACTAGTTCTCAAATTGTCCTCTCATCGACCACCTCCCGCAGTGTATGTGGAAGGGTTATTGTTCCTACATTAGCCTCCTGAGAACTGGAAACGTTATTCTCAATTCCAAGGGAGTAGTGAGTTGATATTTTAAAAAAAAGACATATACACTAGAAAGGCAGAAAATATTGAGATTATTCAATTTGCTAGAAAAAAATCGAAAAGTAGAATATTATTTAAATGATCTGAAACTAATAAATGTTAGTGTTCAGGGACAATCACGTGTTTGAGTATGAGAAATGCAGTTAATAAACAGGTACAGCTTGTAACAAAGAGAATGCTGGCCCTTATTGCAAAGGGAATATGTTTTGCTGCAGCACTACAGTTAAAACTGTCCAATCTGAGAGAATTGTGAATCTTTAAAATACTCTACCTGTAAATTATGGGTGAGGACATATTTTAATATGTACAGATTTAAATAGATGGCCATTTCGACAATATTAGATGTCCGTTAAGGAAATGGTGTTGGGTAGACTGATGGGACCGACGGCTGATAAAACCTCAGGGCCTGATGGTCTGCATCCCAGGGTACTTAAGGAGGTGGCTCCAGAAACCATGGCCGCATTGGTGGTCATTTTCCAATGTTCTATAGATTCAGGATCAGTTCCTGTGGATTGGAGGGTAGCTAATGTTATCCCACTTTTTAAGAAAGGAGGGAGAGAGAAAACATGGAATTATAGACCAATTAGCCTGACACCGGTGGTGGGGAAGATGCTGGAGTCAATTATAAAAGATGGAATAGCGGCACATGTGGATAGCAACAGGATCGGTCCCAGTCAGCATGGATTTACGAAGGGGAAGTCATGCTTGACTAATCTTTTGGAATTTGTTGAGGATGTAACTAGGAAAATGGACAAGGGAGAGCCAGAGGATGTAGTGTACCTGGACTTTCAGAAAGCATTTGAAAAGGTTCCACATAGGAGATTAGTGGGCAAAACTAGAGCAAATGGTATTGGGGGTAGGATACTGACATGGATAGAAAATTAGTTGGCAGACAGGAAACAAAGAGTAGGGATTAACGGGTCCCTTTCAGAATGGCAGGCAGTGACTAGTGGGGTACCGCAAGGCTCGGTGCTGGGACCGCAGCTATTTACAAAATACATTAATGATTTAGATGAAGGGATTAAAAGTAGCATTAGAAAATTTGCAGATGACACAAAGCTGGGTGGCAGTGTGAACTGAGGAGGATGCTATGAGGATTCCGGGTGACAGGTAGGATGAGTGTGCAGATGCATTTTAATGTGGATAAATGTGAGGTTATCCACTTTAGTGGCAAGAACAGGCAGATTATTATCTGAATGGTATCATGATAGGAAAAGGGGAAATACAATGAGATCTGGGTGTCCTTGGACATCAGTCACTGAAAGTAAGCATGCAGGTACAGCAGGCAGTGAAGAAAACTAATGGCATGTTGGCCTTCATAACAAGAATAGTTGAGTGTAGGAGCAAAGAGGTCCTTCTGCAGTTGTACAGAGCCATAGTGAGACCACACCTGGAGTATGTGTGCAGTTTTGGTCTCCAAATTTGAAGAAGGACATTCTTGCTATTGAGGGAGTATAGCGCAAGTTCATCAGGTTTATTTTTCCGGGATGGCTGGACTGTCATATGTTGAAAGAATGGAGTGACTGGGCTTGTATACACTGGAATTTAGAAAGATGAGAGGGGATCTTTTTGAAACCTAAGATTATTAAGGGATTGGACACACTAGAGGCAGGAAACATGTTCCTGGTGTTGGGGGAGTGCAGAACCAGGGGCCACAGTTTAAGAACAAGGAGTAGGCCATTTAGAACGGAGATGAGGAAAAACGTTTTCACCCAGAGAGTTGTGAATCTGTGGAATTCTCTGCCTCAAAAGGAAGTGGAGGCCGATTCTCTGGGTGCTTTCAAGAGAGAGTTAGATAGAGCTATTAACGATAGCGGAGTCAAGGGATATGGGGAGAAGGCAGGAACGGGGTACTGATTGTGGGTGATCAGCCATGATCACAGTGAGTGGTGGTGCTGGCTCGAAGGGGCGAATGGCCTATTGCATCCATTGTCTAATGCCTATAGAGGCTGCCCAGAGGCTAAATATTGGCTGATCAAATAGAATGGGATGAGCAGGCCTGAATAGCCAAATGGCCAATTTTGCTCCTTTTCCCCCACCCCCCCTCAGAAATGTGATTCACCATCTTTATCCTTTATATTTCAAATGTGTATTCATTAAACAAGTTCTGACTTTGGATGATCAAAGCAAATACTGTTCATAATAACAATTTAATATTAAATTATTTGTGCTGTCAGTGTCATCAATTGAGGTGGGGTAATTAAAAATATTCTTTGCGTAGAGAGGCACTCAAGGTTGTATACTTAATAGAGTGCGTAAAGTACAGATCATTGCAAGATTAAATAACGGAATTGATCGATTAAGAATAAATTGGGCAATTACTTTTAGGATCTAGTCATTGACATATAGGATCGAATGGGAGAAGGTCCTAGTTAAGCAATTTCCCTGACATTTTTGGGGAAGTTGTTTCAAAGCTGAGGAAAATGTTGTATTTCTAGAAACCAATTGCATTTTCAGGTGACGTATGAATTGAAGCGTAGAGAAGGAAACATTCCTTGTTAGGTGGGGAAACTAGTGATTTAAGTGTCAAGATATCTGTGGTAGGAATGGTGTGATTACTAATTTGTATCAATAACAAATTGCTGAAACAATGACAATTGATCAAACCTAAAAAAAATATACTGATAAAATATAAAAATAAATTACCATGAGTCTACAAGAATGAGGCTTGAATCTAGGACTCTACCTAAATGGCATCATAATTGCTATTACTGCAAATAACATTGATTTCAAATATAAAAAAGAGTAGGGAAGGAATTTAAAGTTGTCAAGCTATTTTTAGTATGCATTCCTGATTAAAGTTGCTACAGATGAGTAATGATTTTTTTTTTTTTTACTTTACTATTCTAATTGCATAAATGGCCAAAAGCTGGGAAGAGTTATTGTCAGACCCTGGCATTCAGCATTTCCGGGGGTTCACCGAAGACCTTCAAGATCTTTCAGTATAGAAATTGCCTTGGATAATACAACAGCTAAAGGCAGCTTTTATGCACCACTACAGACGTTCACAGAAGAAGAGACAATGATGAAAGAAACAGGTTTGAATTTTTGATATTGTTCTCTAGCCAATTTACTACTTTATTGTTAGATTCTAGTTCTTTTCTTACTTTCAAACTTTAGCAATGACTTCTATTTCTCTATTTTTTTTAAGTTTAAAAAATAAAAATAACCTCAATTGATCAATATTGTAAGATTGACTATCGTACCATGAAAATTAGTTGGTAAGTTTAATTAATTTTATTCCTTTTGCTGAGTTATGGAAACTAAATAAGTCAATTGGAATGGTTTCATTTATGGAAGCTGGATTTCAACTATCTTTTAATAAACGTTGTATGTAACTTTCACTTTGAAATTAATTGAAAAGAAAATGGTATGTGGTGTTCAGTTAATCACTGACTTGTTTTTGCCTTAATTATTTCCTTTTGAAATTTAAATTATATTCATCTCTAATATCATAATAATAAAATTATTTTTATTATTCTTAATTATCTTTCCAGTGGATAGAACTCCATATGTCTGCAACTTGACAGTCTTGTGCATGGTTGCCTTAGATGTCTGCTCCAAGAAATGGAATCATAAAATTGTAATTTTAGAATCTGCCTCCTTTTTGTGAGTTTAGAGATAATGCGCTAAGTTGTTCTAGGATGGAAGAGGGAAATGATCCGTCATCGCTTACCTGGTCATTATTGTTGACATTGATGATTGCGGATGCACAACATTAGCACAAAATATGATGAGAATTGTTCTGACATTTAAATTACTTTAAAATAACAAATTAAAATTTATCAGGTGGATAAGTCGGGAGGTCATGTTGCAGTTGTACAAGACGTTTAATGAGACTGCATATAGAGTATTGTGTACTGGCCTACATGAAGTCCAGATACGACCTTGGCAAGGCCATCAAAAAGGCCAAAAGGGACTTCTGCTCCAAACTGGAGGATGAGACAGATGTTCAGCAGCTGTGGCGGGGCCTGAATGCAATCACCTCCTACAAGGCGAAACCAGGAGGCAGCTCGAATGTCGGTGAAACATCACTCTCTGACGAGCTCAATGCGTTTTACGCAGGCTTTGACAGGGAGAATACTGATGTGCCTTCCCGATCCCCCATTCGCTGTGATGGCATTTCAGTCTCAGTCTCAGAGGCCGACGTCAGGAAAACCTTCAGAGGGGTGAACCCCCAAAAAGCACCTGATCCTGATGGTATACCCGGTCGTGTTCTAAAAACCTGTGCGGACCAACTGGCGGGAGTTTTTACGGACATTTTCAACCTCTCACTTCTGAGGTCTGAGGTTCCCACCTGCTTTAAAAGGGCATCAATTATACCGGTGCCCAAGAAGAGTAAGGTGACGTGCCTCAATGACTATCGACCAGTGGCACTAACGCCGGTGGTGATGAAGTGCTTTGAGAGGCTGATCATGGAGCAAATCAACTCCTACCTCAACCAAAACCTGGACCCACTGCAGTTCGCTTACCGCCACAACAGATCAACGGTGGATGCGATCTCGCTGGCCCTCCACTCCGCACTGGACCACTTGGACAACAAAAACTCATATGTCAGGCTGTTATTCATCGATTACAGCTCGGCATTCAACACAATCATCCCATCCAAACTGGTTACCAAACTCACAGAACTGGGTCTCTGCGCATCCCTCTGCAACTGGATCCTCGACTTCCTCACATCCACAGACCACAGTCTGTTCTTATTGGTGGAAATGTGTCAGCCTCGATAACAATCAGCACGGGAGCACCTCAAGGCTGCGTGCTCAGCCCCCTGCTGTACTCACTCTATACCCATGACTGCGTAGCCAACCACAGTGCGAACTTCATCATCAAGTTCGCTGACGACACCACTGTTGTGGGACGTATCACTGATGGGGATGAGTCAGAGTACAGAAGAGAGATTGAGCAACTGTCCATATGGTGCAGCGCAATAACCTGGCCCTCAACACCAGCAAAACCAAGGAACTGATTGTGGACTTTGGAAGGAGTAGGAGGGGGGCCCACAGCCCCATTTATATCAACGGGTCGATGGTTGAAAGGGCAAGAACTTCAAATTCCTGGGCGTGCACATCTCTGAAGATCTTTCCTGGTCCGAGAACACTAACGCAATTATCAAAAAAGCTCATCAGCGCCTCTACTTCCTGAGAAGATTACGGAGAATCGGTTTGTCAAGGAAGACTGTCTCTAACTTCTACAGGTGCACAGTGGAGAGCATGCTGACCAGTTGCATCATGGCTTGGTTTGGCCATTTGAGCGCCTGGAGAGGAAAAGACTACAAAAAGTAGTAAACACTGCCCAGTTCATCATCGGCTCTGACATTCCTTCCATCGAGGGGATTTATCGCAGTCGCTGCCTCAAAAAGGCTGGCAGTATCATCAAAGATCCACACCATCCTGGCCACATACTCATCTCCCTGCTACCTTCAGGTAGAAGGTACAGGAGCCTGAAGACTGCAACAACCAGGTTCAGGAATAGCTACTCCCCCACAGCCATCAGGCTATTAAACCCGGCTCGGACAAAACTCTGATTATTAATAACCACTTTCTGCTATTTGCACTTTATCAGTTTATTTATTCATGTGTGTATATATTTATATCATGGTATATGGACACATTTATCTGTTTTGTAGTAAATGCCTACTATTCTCTGTGTGCTTAAGCAAAGCAAGAATTCCATTGTCCTATACAGGGACACATGACAATAAATTCACTTGAACTTGAACTTGTGTTCAGTTCTTGGCACCATATTATAGGAAAGATATTGTCAAGCTTGAAAGGGTTCAGAGAAGATTTACGAGGATGTTGCCAGGACTAAAAGGTCTGAGCTATACAGAGAGGTTGAGTAGGCTGGGTCTCGATTCCTTGGAGCGCAGGAGGATGAGGGGTGATTTTAAAACCATGAGAAGGATAAATCAGGTAGATCATGGAATCTCTTGCCCAACGTAGGGGAATTGAGGACCAGAGGGCATAGGTTCAAGGTGAAGGGGAAAAGATTTGATAGGAATCTAAGGGGTAACCTTTTCACACAAAGGGTGGTGGGTGTATGAAACAAGCTGCCAGAGGAGGTAGTTGAGGCTGGGACTATCCCAACATTTAAGAAACAGTTGGACAGGTACATGGATAGGACAAGTTTGGAGGGATGTGGACCAAATGCAGGCAGGTGGGACTAGTGTAGCTGGGACATGTTGGCCGGTGTGGGTAAGTTGTGCTGACGGGCGTGTTTCCACACTGTAATCACTCTATGACTCTAAGTAAAGTCATTTGCAGAGTCAGACTGCAGAGTGTGATAGGAGAGTGTATTTTCATGTGGATAAAACTCCTATAACATTTCTTGTGGGCCAAGAGAAGCAAAAATGTATAAATGCCCAAAGAAAATCTTTAACCTCCCTCATGCAAAAATGAGGATTTTATAGTCCCTTCATCCCAAAAATATGAACTTGCTTTGCAATCTACTTGCCCTGCTGTCAAATATACTCCATCTTTCAGAGCTGCTTTACCCCTTCTCCATTCCCTCCTCATGAATATTAGGGTCAGTGTTTCATTGTTATGCTCTTTTTCTTCAAGAAACTGATTATTATTTAAATTATTGTTCATACAAATAAATTCATCCTTAAGTCATACAATAAATATAGATAATTCAATTCAATTCAATTCAATTCAATTCAACTTTAATGTCATCGCACAAATACAAGTATCAGTACAACGAAATGCAGTTTTGCGTCAGACCGTAGTAGTTGTAAATAAAGAGAAAAAAACAAGAAAAAAATAGAAAGAGAGAAGATACAGAATAATCAGGAAATACAGAATGATTAAACAAAGGGGGACGGAGGGACCAGAGAAGTCTATCGTCGGGACTCCGAGTTCAGCAGTGTGATTTGTTGTTAAATTGTTCTTTCATCCTGTGGTACGTGCATGATTGATGGGGGAGAAAACAGTCCATGGTTGGGGTGTGACATGTGACCTTTTTGGAATCACCTTGCAATTGTGTCACCACCCGTTGTCTGTTTGAAAGACTTTGTTTTCAATTACCCGATGCTGCGCATTATTAGTACTATGTGGGAACCCTCTTCAGCAATTACCACCAATTTCTCCAAAAACAATCTTAAATCTGTCTTGTTGCTTCTGTGCATTTCTTCCATTCTGTTCACATGTCTAGTAAGAAACATTCATGGGGAGCAATCAGAAATAAATTGGGTAATAAGAAATGTTAGAACTTGAGATTAAAACTGCATTCGGGTAGAAATTAGTAGCAAAAAGTAAAGGGAGACGTGTGGAAAAATGGGACAATGTTGAGGCTGTAATGCAATTAAATTTTAAAACCATGAAGATTTGGTCTGTAACTATGCTAGTGTTTCAAAGCGGTTCAATGCTATAATGGGTGTATATCTTAATGCTGCCAGAATCTTAATTATTTCTTATTACTGCGAGTTTCTAAAGTTTGAATGACATTTATTTCTTTTTGTTGGAAGGAGTATAGTAACTTGGTGAAAGAAGGTTGATACTGGGTAAATCAAATGCAGAGTCTGAAATAGACGGGTCCTGGAAGATAAGATAGTTTAGTTTATTGTTGAGTATTCTGAAGTACAGTGAAAATTATTTGTGTGTCTGCTATCCAGTCAAAGAAAAGACTATGCATGAATGCAATCAAGCTGTCCTCGGTACACAGATAAAGGTTGAAGGGTATAGTATTTAGTGCAAGATATAACATTGACTTCCGATAAAGTCCGAGTAAATATAATACAAAGGTCTCCACGAAGTCGATGGGAGGTCAGTACCGCATTCTAACTGATGTGAGAACCGTTTATTTGCTTGATAACTGCTGGGGGAAAAACTGTTCCTTAATCGGGATGTATGTGTTTTTAAACTTCTGTATCTCTTGCCTGATGGGAGAGAGGAACAGAGGGAGTGACCAGGGTGAGATTTGTCTTTGATTATGCCAGCGGCTTTGCTGAGTGTAGATGGAATCAACGGAAGGTAGGCTGGTTTTTGTGATGGTTTGGGCTACGTATCAACTCTGCAATTTTCAGTTCTCTGCAGGGCTCAGGTGATTTAAAAAAAAATAAAATAAAATAAAAAAAATCAGTTGGATCACACTAAGGTAAGATGCATGTCTTACTTGATTTATTAAAGGCTTTATTGGGAATTAACAAAATTTGGTTGGCAAAGGGGAATGTGTATATTCTCAAGGAATAGACCACATGGAATAGCAGATTTCTTTGACCAACTGCAAGTGTGCAGATGCCAGTAAGTAATTTAAATCATTATAACTAACCTGTGATTATCACGCATTAGCCCTATCACAAAATCTAGATGAGTACACTTAAATAAACCTCAATTCTAATCTAATAATGACAAAAATTAGAGCCTTATGTTAATGATGAGGATTAACTAGAGCAAATAATTATGTTCCATTACATGTTTGATCATCTCATATAAAATGCACCGTAATATCTGTCATTGAGATGAAGTCAAACAATATGGTATTTTTAAGAAGAGAATCTCGATAGTGTTGTTCTGCATGTTCAAAAATATTTGAGACAATTTTAAAGCTTTAAAATCCTTTCTATCAGACTGGGAATGGTTGATTCTCTTCTAAATATGTAAAATTATCTTATTCTGTCATTGCATTTTAAGATGAAGGTTATAGCAGGTGGAGTTTTGGGGGTGAGATGATTATCTTGTTAAGACCAGACTATTCAAAATTGACACTGAAATTCTATTCTGTGGTCAAGTATATTTGAAGGTATTCTTCGCATTGCATTCCCAGTTCATTTGGCGAAGTTGACTGAATGGATAGGTCTGATGGGCTTTGCCTTTTATTTTATTGAATCCTCTTAGTAATATCTGTAAGAAGAGAGGAGAGGAATTAAAAATCTGCTTCAGTGGTAAGAAAGGTTGCTTACCTACGGTATTAGTTGGACTATATTTATTTTGTGGTTGATGTGTTGTATGAACTTCAGAATACATGATACCAACACTGTAGTGGAGTAGAAAAATGTCATTGCTTCTGGTAGCATCCATCACTGAGTAGATAAGAACATCAAAGGAAAATGGAAGATATAAATTCCTAACTGTAAACTATGAAAAATACTGTATACTTTATTTCAGAATTTTTACTTTTTCAGTGGGTTGAAGTATCATTTTTTTTCTTACTGTCAACTTCAAATTTTTTTTTTTTAGTTGCCAAGTTTGCTCAGGAGCGAATAGCACCACTGGTCCACAAAATGGATGAGCAGTCTCAAATGGATGAATCTATCATTTCAGGACTGTTTGAACAAGGGGTTGGTAATATTTTACTGGAGAAGCCTTGTATTTTGTTACTTAAAAAAACGACAAAATCCTGAGATTAACCATATGCTTCTGATGATCGTACTTGAACTTGTATTCAATGCTTTGCACATAATTTGGTAAATTATTACGTTGAATTCTGTTCAATTAGCTGGAATAGTAGTAAATTATAAGTCTCCCAAATCGCTTTCTGAGATATTGGGTTTTATCTGGTCTGGTCTGATACACGGATCTGCCAACCCTTACCTCATTTACCAAACATCTAAAAACATGGTTACTGCAAAATCAAAACTGCAATCATAATCTACCTTAACATTATCCTATGGTACTCTTTTATTGTTACTTTTTTACTTTATTGTTTGTTTTGTTTTTGACTTCTGTTTTGTCTCTTCTCTTATTGATTGATTGTGTTGTGATGTGTTTACCTTGTTTACCAGAGGGTCTAAAGATGGAAATTAGCTACTGGCTACAATCTTGCGTATTACATGTGAATGTTTATTAATATGCACTGTCCCCTAAATAAATAAAATTACAAATTACAATTACAATTACATGTACTCTGATGGTTTTATAATTTGACATTTGCTTGCACTATACTTGTTTCTTACGTGACCAAACTACTGTTTTCTTATAGATTCTGCTATAATTAGGTATGTACCTGATCAAGATGCTTAATTGAATCAGTGGTGGGTGGGAGATGATGAACAATTCTTTAAACACAAAACAAAACTTCTTTCATAGTCTAACACAATATGCATTAATTAACGCTGACCAGTTGAGGATCTCATAAGGAATAAGTAAGCAACTCTTAAATGTCATATGCAAATTAATGGAACACAGAGTCACGGGTACAGACCTCTGGCCTAAAAAGTCCATTATGACCATCAGCACCCTATTTACACTCTTCTTATATTAATCCCTTTTTGTTTAATACTAACATCTTCACAATTAATGCAGAGGAGTCTTGTTCCAAAAAGTTTTTGTGTTGGGGAACTAGACATAATATTATTTTTACAGCAGGTCTTTAGATTGGTCTGGGGCAAAATTCAGATTTGCTGATGGATGCTCCACATTTTATGCATATGAAACATTCTTAATATAGTTTCATGTCAATATTCAATTGGAGTTAATTGGGTTAAAACTGCCTGATTGTCATGTGAATTTAAGGCATAAAATATGAATCATCTACTTTAAACAGTTGTTAAAGTCTGTAGATTTGCTGAATTTTGAAAATAAATATTTTTCATGGGGCAGACAATGTTTTAATATACATTTCCCATAACCTGCTGTGAAAATCGTATTGACAGAGGCTTGGAAAACCAGTCAATATGAGTCTTTTGGCAAAGGCTGCTGCAGTATAAGCAATGAAGGAGAGGGTATCTAACGTTGTTGGCCTATCTAGTCTATAGTAAGTAACAGTGAGCACTGTTAACCTCAATTGTTATAATTACAAAAGTTGTTGGAATTAGGAAGGGAATTATTGAGCAAATACAGGGTACATGACTTAAGTAAATGAAAAAAAACTTTTAACATGATTTATAAATGTGTTGACTTATTTTTGCTAAGTTGGTGATCCCCTCACGTTTGAAAGCGGTTTTAAATTTTGTTTTGGAATTCATCCTAACCATTTCTTGAACTACAGAATAGTACAGCACAGGAACAGGCCCTTCAGCCCACGTTATCTGTGCCGAACATGGTGCCAAATTTCCTAATCTCCTCTGCCTGTACCTGATCCATATTCCTCCATTTCCCATCTGTCCCTTCAATCTCTATCTCTCTCCATATTTTATTCCACTGCTGAAAATAAGATGTTAAGACCCTACCGAAAGTTTGGGGAGCCATGAAAGATTCCACTAACACATTTCTGAAACAAGCACATTTTTTCATTCACCTCATTTGCTGTTTCTGGATTATAGCTTGTCCAATTGAGCAGTCACAATTATTCCATTGCACCAATGACTGCAAAGAATAATTTGCTATATTAGTAAGCACTGGTTATGATCCGAGAGAAGGAACTATTTTTATTAATCCTATTTCTTTGTTCATGCTTGTTGCAAATTGTTATAATTTGCTGTTAGGGCATCAATTAGATTTCCCTCCAAACAACCCAGTTCTTAAAATATTTTGCTGGTAACTTTAATGCCTAATTTTAAGCCATCTGTTCCATGTGTCTAAACCATTAGTAGATGTATTATCGACAATAAACAATAGATGCAGGAGTAGGCCCTTCGAGCCTTCTAGATTGCAAATCACTTTAACAATAATGTAATATTTATTATGTTTCTATGTTGTTATTTTTACGAATGTTGCACAGTTATATAGAAAATATTTTGTGGTTCTCCTTCATTTTTAGTTGATGGGAATTGAAATTCCGGAAAAATATGGTGGATCAGAATCAACCTTCTTTTCGTCTCTGCTTGTCATTGAAGAGTTGGCTAAAGTGGACCCATCGGTGGCAGTCGTTTGTGATATACAGAACACTTTAATCAACACACTATTGATGAAATGTGGAACAGAAGAACAAAAAAGAAAATATCTACCTCGACTTGCTAAAGATATGGTGAGTTGTGAATGGAATTTGTCGAATATAAAGAATTCTACCTGAAGAATCAGAACATTTGAAAGGTTAGATTATTAACATTAAATTCCCAGAACTATGGTAAAGTTTTCAGTTGTCTAAAATCCTGTAAACCACTGCTGTAAGTTGCTACAAAAATACTTTGCAATTTCCCCTTGTCTCCTAGTACCTTTTCTAGTATATGTTTACCCAAGAAAGGCTGGTGGCCAGAATAATTAATTCTGAGGAAAATTTCAACAACTATCCATTGAAGAATATTTGCTGCTATTATTCTTCACACCAGAACAACATTTGCCAGAATAAAATATATTTTCATCGGTGTGATAAATATGCAGTGTGACATTACTTTATGGGGAAATTGGCAGTTGGCTATCGGCAATGGCTTGAATATTATTATTTTTTAAACTTTACTCATTCCATATACAAACATTGAAAACCTGAAATTGTAGTTCAATCATTGGGGTGCACCAGATAGACTGCAGAAGGCCAGCCTTTGCAAAATTTTCTTTGACAAAAATGTGCCATCCTGCACTCCTTTCCCTTTGGATAGATTTGGAAGATTAGCAGTCGGTGGCCCAAAAATTATTAACATTGGGAGAAATTTTGGAATTTCACTAATTGATAAATGGTTCAGAATCGGCACTGGGAATACATTGGTGGGCAGTTGATAGGAACTTGCCTTCTCAAAGTGTGGAAATTGGGGGGAGGGTGGAATTGATGTAGTGTTGGGAGATTGCTGCCAAGGATAATTACCAGGCAGGCATGGAAACGATGTCATTGCATGTGCTGTGGCAATGATAGGCTCGCAAGTTTGACTGATCTCAGCAAGTGCCTGAGTAACTTGTATGTTATGGAGATATATTAAACATTTGTTTAACTTGTCCTTTGCCTTTGCCATTTGTGTAAGATAACAGTGGTAACAAATAATTAGTTTGCAACTTTGTTATTCACATGACATCAAGTAACCTTTGATAACTGCTCTTTAAAATCTTTAGGTTGGCAGTTTCTGTCTTTCAGAAGTTGATTCTGGAAGTGATGCGTTCTCTTTGAAGACTACTGCAGTGAAACATAAAGATTATTATGTCATCAATGGTTCCAAGATGTGGATTAGTAATGCTGATTATGCTGGAATATTTCTAGTCATGGCAAACGCAAACCCCTCATCTGTAAGTATCAAAGCAATTTTTTACTGTGAAGTGTTTGCATTGAATGTATAATTTTGTTTTTGAAACAAAATACTAAATTAACTATTCAGTTTCCTTCACTAGAAGTGTTTTTTGTATAAATCCTACATATTCCAAACCCAACTCCAACTGCTTTAAACTACTTTAAATTCCACTACCCTGCCCTCGCTGTAAAGTCCAGGATGCCTGGAGAAATATTTTTGTCTTTGGTCAATTTGGCTTTCTTTGAAGTTTTCTATTCTGAGCACGTGTGTCTTTTCATTCTCTCATCGCCCTATGTGGTTTCTTTAAGAAAAGTGTGTGCACAAATAATGTTTTCAGTACATTGGAACACTGTTATAAAATTAAATGTTAGCAATTTTAGGTTAGTGAAGATTAATTTTTCTTCATAACTGGGTACAAAGGTTGTGGAAAACACCAGTAGGGTGTATCATTGTAATAAAAACCATGACAGCATTTTCAAATAGGTTATAAAAGCAGTTGAGGGACAGGATAAAATGAATTGGAAATGAGTATGCAAGGGATTTGACTAATTACGCATATGGGATATACATTCTGGCATGAATGTTGCTGATTGAACTAAAAACTTTGTTTTCTAATTTATCCTACTGTATCGGATTTACGCCACAATGTATAGTTGTGTTTCCCATCAACACAACAGATTAGTTAAATAATTTGCATCCAATACAAATAAAAAAACAACAGAATAGCCATGTCTATTCCTCCAGATGGTAAAGTCTCTTAACATAGTGTCTTATGCCCCTGTCCCACTTAGGAAACCTGAACGGAAACCTCTGGAAACTTTGCGCCCATACTTCCCATGATCTTGTGCTCTTCAATAAGGACACTCCTCAACCTCCTACACTCTAAAGAAAAAGTCCCAACCTGTCCCTTCTTGTCCTTGCTTAATTTAGCTTAGTTTACAGCGCAGAAACAGGCCCTTCAGTCCACCGAATCAGTGCCGACCAGCCATCCCCATACCCTAATACTATGCTACATGCTAGAGACAGTTTTATAATTTTTACTGAAGCCAATTAATTACAAACCTGTACATCTTTAGAATGTGGGAGGATACCAGAGTACCAGGAGAAAACCCACGCGGTCACGGGGAGAATGTACTAACTCCGTACAGACAGTACCCGTAGTCAGGATCAAACCTGGGTCTCTGGCGCTGTAAAGCAGAAACTCTACCTTTGTGCCACCGTGCCATCCTTCTTCACCTTTACCTTGCTTTTCCTGAATTTTAAAGTACTCATTTTCTTAGACAGATCTGGCTACATATTTCATTTTTCAACCATTCTTAATGTGCTTGTTTGGCTTTGGTTGGTTTGATTCTATGCTACATCAAATTGAAACTAATCACTGTGGGCTGCTGCTTTGCTTGAGAAAATTGGCAGACACCATTAACAATTAATTCTGTGATGGCTACTCTATTCTGGTTGAACAGAACCAGGAAATTACCATCAAAGTTCATCCAACAAAGTTGGAACGTTCACCTTGAAGTTCTGAACTTGCTGGGACCAATGAGGGGTGAAATTCCAACAGTTGGCCATGGAGTGGCTGGGATTTTTCAGTAATTTACAGCTCATTAAGTAAATTGAAATCCAGGTGAACATTATTAAAACCTGAATGTTAATAAAGCAAAAGTGCTGCAAATTGATGGATGGAATGAACTGTAGCAACTGAAGGTGACAAGCTATCTGTTTCGTTTCCAGGGCTATAGAGGAATCACCTGCTTCATAGTAGATAAAGATACTGAAGGTCTCCATGTGGGGAAGAAAGAAAATAAACTTGGGATTCGAGCATCTTCCACCTGTCCTGTTAATTTTGAGAATGTCAAGGTATTTTGAATGATATTTAACACTCATTGTCGAGTTTTGGATAAGAAATGTTGGCTACAAATATTTTAATTGATTTCTATATTTGCTGAAGGGATAGGTTGACCTGTACCCAGAAGCGATATAATGATCACCATTCATCTATTTTGTCCAAATGGCCAACTTCCTATGGGAGCCGACACTGAACCTCATCATGGAATAAAATAGCAACGCCAAATCGTATATATTAATCTGACATCAGTGTATTGACTTTGCAATGAGAACTACATCATTGCACTTGTACGGAAGTGTCTTGAATAATTTCACCATTTCTTCCCTCAACAAGTGTTCACATGCCAAATGTAGCACCACCAATTATTCAGCAGAGAAATCGATCCTCATCCTTCCAAGTAAGCTGTTGGTGAACTTGAATGTCTTATGATTTGACATGGAAATAGCTATTGATAGCCTTGTATCTCAAGGTGATATCATCCGTACATGCTGCCCTTCCATGATTAACCCTTACCTCGATGGCAGTTGCTAACCGGGCCAGTGACTGAAGACCACATTATCAAAATGGGAAACTTGAGATAATTGTAACAATTTACAGAGATCATGTTGTAAATGAGGAATGACACGTTAAACCAGAATTAGTAGCAAGGGGACAGATTATACAGCAGAATTTTTTATTTTTTTTTAAGGATGAAATTGAGGCCTGTCTGATGGAATATTTGACAAGTAGTTTCCAGTACTCCATGGATGAAGAGGGAAAGTCTTGGTGACATTCACTTCTTATCAGAATGTGGCATCCACTTCTGCTGTACAAGGTCATGTGCAGACCATATACAAATGAACAAAAGACCAAAGAGAAATCTCCAGGGCATGACAGAACATTTTAGCAATTTGCCAAAGGGTGATCTGGATTCAAGCTGGTTGGTTGGAGATTCTTTCCATTTTCTTCCAAGCTCCAGAAAACCCAATCTACAAGCAATGCATTGTAAAACAAATCTCTCAAATTTAAAAAAAATGCTTCTCCAATTAGTCCTTGGTGCTGATTCACGGAATTGTCTCCTGAAATAATATTGCGGTTTGCATGTTATTCTCTCGCAGGTTTATTAAACGGCCGTGGAATGTGCTTGCATTACTGATTGAGTAGAATCTCCACACCTCTGTATATTGTTCTATGGTTTTTGTCCCATAGTACAACCCCTGCAAAATGTCATTGTATGTTTAAGGTGACAACAAATGAAATGTGAAAACTGGGGACAGTTTTTGGTGGCAGGACATGTTTAGTGGGATCAGAGCATCGTTGCAAATATAATTTATTCATGGTGTGCCAACATTTGCCTTAACTGAAGGGTGGAACAGATTCTTCAATTAATTGCCTTGTAAAATATTGAGATAATAATAGAGATCATTTCAAGCAGCTTTGCCAAGGTACTCATTTTGATAGGAATGGTCCGCAATTCATTTTGGTGTTTACTGAGACTGCTATGGAAAGACCCATGCAGAATTCACTGTTGGACCAAGGGCTATAGAATGTGCAAGTATATAGGGGAGGTCAGGCCATATATTTAGTTCTTCCTTTCCCCAGTTGCTGCTTTTCCTCACTGGGATGAAAGGGACAGCCAGAGGCTCCATTTGAATTAATGGGTAATGAGCATCCATAGTCCATTACTCCCTATTCCAACATACGATGTTAAGTAAGTGGGAAAGAAGAGGAAACATGCTTTTTTACACAGCAAACTGTACGCAAGCCTTCCCTGTACTCTAGTCACCAGATTGAAAGTGCGAAATATCATTTGTAATGGTTATTTTAGCAGTCCTTGCTTTATTGTATCTAGATACAGTGAAATGCTTTGTTTTGCACACAATCCATTGAAATTGTACTATACAAAAGCAGAATCATATATATGTAAAAGTGTGCAGCAATTGAGTAGATTTCTTGTGAGGCAGTTCACAATGAGTCGCCATGTTTCTAGTCGAGATCCTTCTTCAGACTCTGTCTCGACCAGAAACGTCACCCATTCCTTCTCTCCAGAGATGCTGCCTGTCCTGCTGAGTTACTCCAGCATTTTGTGTCTATCATTGGTTTAAACCAGCATCTGCAGTTCCTTCCTACATACCATGTTTCTGGTGCTATCTTGTAGCTTTAAACTTAAAGTATCAAGTTCGTATGAATATCGAGTCGTACAAAACTTGATATTCCTTCTCTTTGGTTTCTACTTTGTATTCATGGGTTTAGGTGTCAAGCCCAACAAATTTCCAATAAACTGTGCTACAATTGGGCATATTGTCACAAAGCCCTTGTCTATATTATTACCTTGTGCAAGAGAAGAAATTCTGCCCATGTCATGGTCTGTGAATTCAACTCCCATAATGCATATTCACTTCCAATCTGTCATCAAACAACACTTCCATCCTGTATCATTTTCACATATATTTGCAATGCTGTAGAAATTGAAATATTATATTAGATTTTAATTTTCTTTCCCTTCTTGATAGAATCCTCTTTTTGTGTTGTAGGTTCCAGAGAGTAATATTTTAGGTGAACTGGGTCATGGATACAAGTATGCAATTGGAATGCTGAATGGAGGCAGGATTGGAATTGCTGGACAGGTATGTGAACATTGCATTCAATGTATGCTTTCTTGGTCGGGAAAGTAGACAAGACAAGACAAGCGAGTTTCTGTCATGTGTCCCAGATAGGACAATGAAATTCGTGCTTGCTGCAGCACAACAGAATATTTTAAGGCATCTGGATGTTGCAGATTTCAGGCTCCTGTATCTTCTACCTGATGGCAGCAGAGAGATGAGTGTGTGACCAGGGTGGTGTGGGTCCTTGATGATGCTTTTTGAGGCAGCGCTTGCGATAGATCTCCTCCATGGTAGGGAGGTCAGAGCCGATGATGAACTGGGCAGTGTTTACAACTTTTTGCAGCCTTTTCCGCTCCTGGACGCTCAGGTTGCCGTACCAAGCCACGATGCAACCGGTCAGCATGCTCTACTGTGCACCTGTAAAAGTTCGAGAGAGTCCTCCTTGACATACCGACTAGTATTCCTAGAAAAGCTGTATTAGGGTTACACTTATGAAATACTGTGGGAACAAAGCTGTAATAGAGGATGGGCAATCTACCATATGAATGGAAAAATAAATTCTTGTATTGCCGTGCATGTTCTGCCAGTCAATAGATTGAGTGGCTGGGGAACTCCCAAGGTCAATTCAGTCTTTGCACTGTGTTGGTTGGGTGATCTTGGTTGAGGTGTTAATTGGCCTCATCATATTGGGGGGAAAAAGCTGACAAATTCCATTATTTTTGTAGAAACATACTCAATTAGTATTTCTTTTTTGAACATCATAGAGTTTTAAAAAACAAAAAACAAGTAATCTTGTCGTTTTTTTTAAGCATCGATATATATTTTCAATTTTGTTTTTGCAGATGCTTGGATTGGCACAGGGCTGCTTTGATAGCACCATTCCTTACTTGAAGCAGCGAATGCAGTTTGGCAAAAGAATATATGATTTCCAGGTATAGTTATCAAAATTTGCGTTCATATTTCTCTGATTTACCTTCGCTGTAATGACGTTCCAAGTGTCTTTCAATTCTCCCTTTTCTGAAAGCAGTTCCTAAATTTTATCCTGTTTCCATGATAAAGCTGAAGTACGTCATGCGTCGTGAAGTAGAACATTGCTTTAATAGAGTAGAAAATTACTCTTTGTGAAGAGTTGCCTTTGACCTAATGTGACAATTTAACCTTCAGAGATTGCCATCCATTAGGTCTTTCTAAATGAGAATGCTAAATTAATATTGATGATGGTTAATTTTAAACGGAGGTGAGGTGAGCAGATTAAGGATTGTTGGTAAAAGAAATAAACTGAGTTGAGAGTTTGTTTAAATTAAAAAAATTTAAAGTTAGGATCAGAGGTTACATTTTAAGATCTGAGGCTGTATCTGTGTTGGATATTATTTTAAAAGTAAAGAGTACCTTCTGAAACAAAATGCAGGGATTAAAGAAGGTGAATAGCTAAAACCATCTCCAGGGCAGTTAGAGATGTACAGTTAATACTAGCTTCTGCAGCAACTCCTACATCCAGAATTGATTAGAAGAAGTCCAATTTCCTCTCTTTCCATCTGATGTCGATACGCTAAAATCCTCCAAGGAAGAGCTGAATCTTTTTTCTGCTGTGAATGGTGATCATCCTTTGCAAAAGTTAAATAGTAGCTGGAATACTCTTGGATAAACACTGACCAGAGATGAAGTTTTCTCTCTTCTCTTTCCTAACCTGGCCTGGATTTCCCTTTCTTCTCGCAGGGAGTTGCATGGTTGTGGTTGCATTTGAAAATATGATGTTTATATGATGTCAGAGTTATGTGGATGGACTAAAGGGACTTGTATTGCTCATATGTTTAGTTCAAATATTTATTAACAACATTGTTAGCAAATGAATTGAAGATATGGCACAACTGACTATCAGCAATGTCTATAATACAAAAAGCAATATGAGGTTATTCAGTAAGCAGACTATTCCAAAATCTAAAGAACTGTAGCAGCTTGTACCGATTTTTAAAAAGGCATGGATTCTCCCGGAGGTTGCGGTTGTGGAGGGGGAGGAAATGAACCGTGAAGAATAGTTGTGTATAACCTATAGGCTTGCAATCAATCTAAATCACTTGTCGCATTGTGGTCAATGGGCATAGTTGGCTAGCTATGATCAGTTATGTATAAGCTGTGCTTGCCTTGGCTCATTTAGTTTTCACTCTTGCCTCTCAAGTAACAAGATTCTGGGGACAAGCTACACTCTGGAGACTTGAGGGTAACATTCTAAATTGATGTTGCAATATGAAAACTGGTTTTATCTACATCTTTTGTTATTGCATTAAATACTTCCACTTTATTAAGGTTAAGGTTCCAGCAGTCTAATTGCATGGAGCTAACACAATTGTTTAGCCTGTTCATTTGGGTCCCAGATTCACAATAGACACTTCTGTTTTCCATGTTCCACTGCTATACTGAATACTTCTCTGCGGACTGCGACATCTGGGCCATTCAATTCTACAAAAATAGTTTGCAACAGCTTGGTTAATAGGCTGAGTTATTAGCTGGTGTAACTCAGAATAATGAAAGTTAGTGATTTTTGTAAAGTTAATTCAACATTACTTTAAAATGGATATTATGCTTGTCTATTGTGGTACAGGGCATGCAACACCAGGTCTCACAGATTGCCACCCAGTTGGAAGCTGCACGGTTGCTTACATACAACGCTGCCCGACTGAAGGAAGCTGGGAGATCCTTTATTAAAGAAGCATGTATGGCAAAATATTACACTTCTGAGGTAAACTGAAACAGTCAATGGCCAAAGAACTGATGGGTTAGGAAAGGTCAAAGCTTATCTGATCATTTTAATATAAATATAAAACGTGATATTTCCTTCTGTGGTATTTAAAGTGTAAAATTTAGACATCTAAAATTACTTCACAACTTTTGGTCTTTTAGAGATGCTGGAAAGGATTGCTGATTCCCCATTTGGGCCATTAAGAAAGAAAACCAAAAGGCCATCACATTGCTATCATTCTATAGTATTTACAGAGCACCATCAGCAGTGGGGCTGATCGGAGCCAGCTTCCCCATCTTAAATGTTATAGTGATAAACATGTTAAACAATTATAATGTTGGATGTAATGGATGGAGAGTTGCATATAATGTGTATGTGATTTGTAATGAGACTACTTATTTGTTTTTTTATAGGTAGCAGCCATTACTTCTGCAAAATGTATTGAATGGATGGGAGGAGTTGGCTTTACAAAAGATTATCCCATAGAAAAATACTATCGAGATTGTAAAATAGGTAAGACAAACAGCTTTGCGTATTTACATGATTAATCAAAGTTTAATTGTATAGTGACATATAAAGTGGTAAATCATTTTCTCTACTCTTAATCGCTGCATAAAATCTCTTTTTGAGGAAAGTATTTAGTGTATTGCGTTTGGTGCCTATGATATAATCTCCAACATGGAGGACAGGCCAAGCACTGTTTGGGTGACGGCAGTATATCAATGCTCAGTTGTATGGGGAACTCTAGTTGCCTGCTACTTTAGTTCTTCACCCCAATCCCACACCTACATCCTCTTGCGTTGGCTCTTGTGTTATTCCAGAAAAGACCAGCAAAAGCTTGAGAATCAGCTTTACATCTGCTTGGTGCATTAGAGCCTTTTTTTTTTTTTT
The DNA here is from genome assembly GCF_028641065.1 of Leucoraja erinaceus. Lineage (NCBI taxonomy): Eukaryota > Metazoa > Chordata > Chondrichthyes > Rajiformes > Rajidae > Leucoraja > Leucoraja erinaceus. Next base: position 17,789,786 of record NC_073391.1, on the reverse strand, counting down.
TTTTTGGGGGGGGTGGGGGTTTGGTGCTCGAAACCATTATTTTACTATTTCAATGTTTGTTTTTCATATAATACAGTATTCTTAATAATATATAAATGACTGAATATATAAGAATTTAAGAAGTCTTTAAAAGAAAAAATCCCCAGCTTTGCAGAAGACGCCACAGTCCCTAAGCCACTTCCTGTTAAAAGGTGTGAGGATATTCTTGGAGACAGAATATTTAATATGCTGCCTATTCCATACTTGATGTTGATTCCTCACCAACTCCTGCATAGTGTGGGGGTCCACTAGCCCAGCCCACATCATCTGGCCAGACAGAATCTATGGATGGCAAGTACAGACCGCTGATCTGGTCATGCTAGACTTGGCCCATAATCATCATGGTTTTGCTATGTCCGTATAAAACTAAGATAAGGTGCAATAATCCAACACAAAAAGAGACAAAGTGCTAGAGTAACTTAGCAGAACAGGCAGCATCTCTGGAGAATGTGGATAGACAATGTTTTGTTCGGGTCTCGTCTCAAAAGGTCACCTATCCATGTTCTTGAGAGATGCTGCCTGACCTGCTGAATTACTCCAGCATTGTCCTTTTTTGTAAACCAGCATCTGCAGTTCCTTGTGGCTACATTGATCTAATATTAACTTATTTTTTGTTAGTTCAAAATTTTGAATTTTCTCTTCATTTACAATTTGTAATTTTACTTCCTGTCCTTTTCCAGGTTCAATATATGAAGGAACCTCAAATATTCAACTGAACACAATTGCAAAATTGATAGATCAAGAATATTAATGTTGCGGCATAACATCAACAGCTACATTGATCCCAATGTAATGTAATACAGACACAAAACAGTTACTGTAGATCAACAAACTGTTTTCAAATAGTTGCCTTCCATCTTATATACTTTACAATAAAGCTTCAGGTGGCATAATCATATGCCATTTAACGTAGACAAAAATGCTGGAGAAAGGTGAGGCAGTATCTATGGAGCGAAGCAAATAGGCAACGTTTCGGGTCGAAACCCTTCTTCAGCCTATTTCCGTTGCTCCATAGATGCTGCCTCACCCGCTGAGCTTCTCCAGCATTTTTGTCTACCTTCGATTTTCCAGCATCTGCAGTTCCTTCTTAAACATCATTTAGTTGGGTTGAGCATATTTTTGCAATCCTCGCATTGTTTTATGTGGCAGTAACTTTAAATCTTGTTCTTGTATGTTTATAAAATAATTATTCTGCAATATATCTTTGGTAAACATTGTGAATTCTAGTATATCTGTACTGATGAAACACAACTTGTAAAACCAGCATTTAGAATTATTGGAAAAGCAGTAATTTATTGTGTCATCCATGTTTAACTATTCCCAAAATGAAATTATTTTTGTGGTTATTTGTTTCTAACATCCTTGGCAAATTGAAACTGATTGCAGTCTTCATTTTATGGTTTTCCATCTGTGTGTTAAACTTGTCAGTACTTTTCATAGAGTGATTCAGTGTGGAAACATGCCCTTCGGCACAGCTTGCCCACACCAGCCAGCATGTCCCAGCTACACTAGTCCCACTTGCCTGTGTTTTTGGCCATATCCCTCCAAACCTGTCCTATCCTTGAATCTGTCTAACAGTTTCTAAATGTTTTGGATAGTCCCTGCCTCAACTACCTCCTCTGCCAGCTTGTTCCATATACCCACCTCCCTTTATGTGAAAAAGTTACCCTTCAGATTCTTGTTCAATCTTTTCCCCTTCATCTTAAACCTATGTCCTCTGGTCCTCGATTCACCTACTATGGACAAGAGACTGTGCATCTGCCTGATCTATTCCTCTCATAATTGTATACACCTCTATAAGATCGCCCATCATCCTCCTGCACTCCCAGTCCACTTAACCTCTCCCTAGAGCTCAGACCCTCTAAGCCTGGCAGCATCCGCGTAAATCTTCTTGTACGCTTTCCAGTTTGACAACATCTATCCTATAACATGGTGCCCAGAACTGAACACAATACTTTAAATAAGGCCTCACCAACATCTTATACAACTGCAACATGACCTCCCAACTCGTATTCAATACTCTGACTGATAAATTTATTATTCCTAATAAATAATAAAATAAACGCACATTTTTGGGTTCAATTAAATGATTTTTTTTTTGCTAATTGGATCGGTAACCAGAGGTTAGTGATTCAAAATAATTGGCAAAAAGAACTGAGTGAATTAATGCAAAATATTTTCATGCAATGTTGTTATCTGGAATATATTGCCGGAGTGTGATGGAATCAGATTACCTATAACCTTTCAACAGATTTAGTTTTTGCAGTGAACTAATTTTCAGGCATCTTGATTAAAACATTGGAATGTGAAATTAATCTGAATAGCTCTGTCAAAAAGTGAGCAGAGATACGATACGCTGTTCTATAAGATCTTGTGCTGATAAATTAAACTCCTTAATACTGGTTTTTGTCATTCTGGGTTGTTGTTGTTGTTGTTGTTTGATTGAAGGATACAACATTATCAAGAATGAGATGGTCCATTTCAGTCAGTACTGCCTAACCTGAAACTAAGAAGGACTTCTACCATTACTTGAAAAAGTCATGGTTTTCTACCCCAAAGTCTGACTTGAATGGCAGGGTGGGGAGGAAAGTGACTTCTCTAGCAAGGATGATCAACGAAGAATGAGTAGGAAAGACTCCATCAGAGTCCTTCTCTTGGCAAAATGTGAGGAGCAAGGCCTCGTCAAAAGTTTCATCAAAGGGATAAACACAAGATGTTATCACAGCATCTCTGTTGCTAGCACTGGCAGGGGCACATGTTAGGTTATGTCATTTTCATGGCAAGGGGTTACAAAGATGTTTTGCATCATCTTTGCTTTGACAGGTAACAATAACTGAATAAATATCAGTCATCTAATGCAGTGGGTCACAACCTTTTTTAGCTCATGGCCCCCTTGGGATCTTTTAATTTTGCTGTGGCCCCCCCCTGACATTATTAGCGGGAAAAAAGTACTTCAATATTATAATGCCTTCCATAAAAATATCAGTGTCTATTAATTGCACATATATTCGCTTTTATTCTATTCCACAAACATTTCAATTACATAGATTTAAATTTATTAGAACTGAAATTTAGGAGGCAACTGTGCTCTGTGGCCCCCTTCATTGAACCTGTGGCCCCCTAAATCCCAATTTTTTTTCTGTGGCTCCCCTGAAATTTGCCATGGCCCCAGGTTGGGAATCACTGATCTAATGTTATAATCTATCAACCTAGCCACAAAATATGAATATCAACATAAATATTGTTGCAGCAAGATCAATGTTGAGGCTCACGAGGAACGCAGAAAGCCAATGCTTCTCAGACACTATCTGATTGAAAACATATCAACTCGTGTAATAACTTTATAAAATATTGATTGGGCCGTACCTTGATCATTGTGTGTAGTTCTGGACATAATTGCACTGGAAGAAAATGTGGAAGAGATTCACCAGAATGTTGCCTGCATTGGAGCATTTTGGTGTTGCACAATGCTGATTTACTGATTATATGGTTATGATCCAGTGAATATAGTCAAGAACATTATTTTGCTATGGAATTAGCAACAATGTGCACTATTCAAGCAAGCACTGTTTTCTCATCCCATCTGCTGTTTCTGGCAACAGTGAATGCAACAGTTTTCAATAGCCCTTGACACTACTCGGCTGCAACTATAGTACAAAGACAAATCTGCAAAAATAATCCAGGAAACAAACAGTTTCCACCCATTCCTTCTGCATAGCCTTGGCAACAGTCAATGTAAGTGTATCTTCTCTGTTTATAGTTCTTGACACCATTCTCAACTCCAGTCCAAAGATGTTCTGGCCATCAATGGCTAAATCTATTTATTTTATACACATGATCAAATAATGTCCAGTCATATGACCAGTGTTTCTTATCACATGACTGTTCACTTTAGCAACCCTTTGATCAAGCTGTTAACCATATTCTTGACACTTTAACCACTACCATATTAATGTTTGTTTTAACATTATTCACCGCACATGACAATGTTTTGATAAACTAAGTACAGTGCATAATATCCATACTTGTTAAACTGATTAAGAAGTTCTTGCTCTCTTCCACATCATATGGCACATTTATAAGGACATATTGGGTAGACCAGGTTTGATTGGTGACAATGTTGCTGATCGATAGAGGGAATCTGAAGGGAATTTAATTTCATTTAAAAGATGGTTAGAGTCTGCCAAAAGTTTTGGTGGAGGCAGATACTCTCTGAAGGAATAAGAAAAATGTATCTAGACAAATTTAAGAAGTATCTAAAACAAATACTACAATTGCCCATGGCATAAAAGGTATATAAATGGGATTGGTGTTGATGGGCAGCATGGACATAGTGGGCCGAAGCCTGTTTCTGTGCTGTACGATTGTATGACCCTGTGACTCCCAGTCTACAGGAGCCACAGAATATTCACAGCTTATGGCTGCCCTGAAATCTGCTGTAACTGGACCCGTAAAGAGGCTCTCAGCTTCTCTAACATTAAGAACCAGGACTTGCTTAATAAGAATGACAAGGAGATTGAAGAGCTGGTTAACCATAAACATGAGGCATTCTAAGTGAAAATAAGCAGCTCTATGGGCACCAGAATACTGAGGTCCAACAGAAACCTGGGACTTAAAGAACAGATGGTGGATGGCGAAATCTCAATGGTTCAGCAATGCACCAATGCATAGGTTTGTCTGCTTTAAAAGAGATTTATCTTCTAAACCACCAAAGGTTCCATTCCACTGAGAGCCAAGATTGAAGTTGAAATCATCAGGGAATCCTTCAACCACGACTCTGTCTTTGACAATAGTCTCCTAGACTGCCTTTCTCAGCAATTTGTTCGGGCCGCCCCTGATTGAAAAGATGCTGAGAGACCATAACCCACCTCGAATATAATAAGTCCTCAAGAGCAAATGTTATCCATTCTAAAATCCTAAAACACGATGATGAAGAGATTGTCAATAGGAGGGGAGCTCAGAGATGCTGTAATGATGACCATTTTCAAGAAGGAAGTCATCTTCTATAGTGACAACTAAAGTGGGAGCTCTCTGCTGTGGGCCACAGAGAACGTTACTGCCTGGATCCCCACAATCACCTCCAGGAGGTTTATCAAATATTCTGGAAGACTTGAAGGAAATATACAAAAGAGGGAACATCAATGACATGATCAGATCTGGGACCAGTTGTGGTGAAAAATGGGACCCTGTTCCTATGTGAGGAGAAAATCTGTTGCCCTTAAATTGAACCTTGCTGGTCCTCTGTGTAATATCTGGGTTTGAACTGTGAGACTGTTGCTACAATGTATTTGTGGAGGTGTTTAAGGTAGGTAAAAAAAGCCTTAAAAGCCTATAATTGGGTTAATTGGTCCAGGCATATTGACCAGAGGAGAAGGGACAACAATATGACAATGCAATTTAAGAAATCACCAGCTGAGGTTTGATTGAAAGTTCATTTAGTAGAGAATGGATGCTGGGATGTCTGGCAGCAAGCACCAGAACAGTTGAATCTGGAGGTAACAGAGCATGAATTGAGGACTGAGATAAGGGCAAAGGGCATTCAGTATGACAGAAGAGGAAATAGTTCATGATAATGGAGAGAGATTACGTCAGAACCTAAGCCTGGGGCATCATTAATAGCCTTAATGCAGCCTCATCTTGACATAAGAAGAGGTTAGAAGCAGTAACCAGGGAATGGAGAAACAAAGAACCAAGTTGTGCCATATCTTCCATCTCTGATTGCAGACCTCCCAGTTCAGGCCCAACCAGGATTTCAGGTACCTACAATTAATCCACCACTTCTTGTAACAGTTCTCCTTCCATGCCCTGTGTCCTACATTCTCCACCATGTGCCAGCACCAGCCGACCCTCGCTCTGACTATCCCACAGCTCCTGGCTTCACTCACACAAACCTGCAATTGACCACAAATTTACTTTATGTGCTTCCAGATCAGTCTGAAGAAGGATTCCCAACCCAAAATGTCACCTATCCATGTTCACCAGAAATGTGGCCTGACCTGCTGAGTTACTCAAGCACTGTGTATTAACCAACATGTTATGGAAACCAGGGAATGGAAACAAGGAAATGTTTAATGACTTTGGACCTCCTCAAATTTAATTTGAGAAAATGTTTACCCATTTAATATTGAATATGGACATCTTTCCTCACTGTCATCTTGGGGAAGGGTGATAGGAAGAAAGATGTAATGATGGAGTTGGGAGAGTTGGTGACTCATGTGAAATTTGTTCTTGGTTTGAATGATGTCAAAGAAAAACATACCGATGAGAAATAGGACGGTGTCAATAATAAATACAGATGCATTGGTGAAGGAGTGAGAAGAGTGGAGATTGCAGGAAACGTTATGGCTCCAACTGATTGGGAATAGAACTGTTTGGGCTGTCCCACTTGGCTGACCAACAGGTGAAAGGAGTCAAGGAACCATGTCTAAGGTTGCACTCTAGTGAAGAAGGAAGAGGAGAATATGCTGCAGTCACCATCATGAATGAAATCATTTGCAACTTTGATACGAATCATTTCAGTTCGAGGCATGATTGGAATACTGATTGGAAAGGTTGAAATGTGAACGTTTTTGGAAAGATGTGCATGGAGTGCTTGAGGTTAAGAGAAAATGTACAAAGGAGTATCATTTACTGTCATTTGTATTATTACTACAGGTACTTATTTAAAATTACATTTTCATAATGTAATAATGTAATAATTAGGATAATCAAATATTGCCCTCCCACATCTATTTTTGGGCATATGACTAAACTCACAGTTGCCCTAAACTGGCTCCGAAATCTGGTCCTCAAGGAATTTTGCCATATTACAAACTTCTATCATGGTTTTATGATTAATTACACTAATACCTGCTTTGTTCAGGGGGAACAAAGCTTAAACTAAATCCTGTTGAATCGTGAGGAACTGAAATTATATGCAAATTTAACAAAGATTAATTCTGCAAACTGCAGGACTAAAACTCACCTTGTTTCAAGAACTAGTAACTAGGTAGAACTAGGTAGATGCAATAATTAGTTCTTCGATGGAGTGCAAGACTTCAAATGATAATCCCAAAGTTGTCGTAAGTGCCATATGTTGGGCCAATATAGGTGAACAGCTGAGAAAGTTAAATGAATCAAGGAGATGTAAAAGATTGACTTTAAATTCCTTGGACATTGATGTACCATTCAGATTAGCTCCAAATAGTTAATATATTTCACACTTCTCTCTGGTTGGCGATTTTCACTTCCACCCTCCAATAACTTTTGACTTCACTATCCTTGCAAGCTTATGCCTCATCTCCAAATTGCCATTCCTCTCAAGTTCTTGAATGTTATTGTCTCCTAATTCCATGCACATCTTTCCAAAAAGGTCACATTTCAACCTTTCCAATCAGTATTCCAATCATGTCTCAGACTGTAATGATTCTTATCAAAGTTGCAAATGAGTTCATTCATGATGGTGACTGCAGCATATTCTCCTCTTTTTTTGGAGTTTTTTCTCATCAGTTTTTTGGAGCCTGAGGTAATTAATGAGATCAATGTGTGAACTGTAGAATTTCACAGATGGGGTAGGTGGGGTAGGAAGTGCATGAGTTAACAGATTGTAAGGTAGTGGACTCCTTCTGCTGTTTATGCTGAGCTTCTTTGTACAGACTGAACGCCACCACAAATTCTCCTTCTTCACCTTGAGTAGTTATGGGTCAGGGATCCACAGGTATCAGAGGAGATGTTGCACATTCTTTGCACACTTCCTGATAACCTCTTCCTGTGAGAGAATAGAGTGGCTGCTTTGGAATCCTGGTGTTAGACATTCGTGCAATGTGATCTTCCCAAAGTTCCCAACTGAGCCTTATGCATAATGGTTGATGGACTGATCAAATTGCACTCAAGCTCAAATTTGCTCAGTATTTGTAGTCAGCTCTGTGATGGTTTGGACCAGGAATGGTTCTCACAATGATCTAGCACTCCATTTGGCAAGAATTTTCATTTTCCCAAAGGGTGTTGTCAATTCAGGAACTGAGCTTGCAGCCATATTAAGGAATTCTTGGAGATATGAAGCCAGAGAACATTATTTTTTAAATTTAATTCATGCAGCTAAATAAAGGTGGTAATATTTAAATGTATATGAAGGAACTGCAGATGCTGGTTTAAACCGAAGATAGACACAAAAAGCTGGAGTAGCTCAGCAGGACAGGCAGCATCTCTGGAGAGAAGGAATGGGTGACGTTTCGGGTCGAGACCCTTCTTCAGGCAACAGTCTGAAGAAGGGTCTCGACCCGAAATGTCACCCATTCCTTCTCTCCAGAGATGCCGCCTGTCCCCTGAATTACTCCAGTTTTTTGTGTCTATCTTTGGCAACATTTAAATGAATATTATACAAAAAATCTTTTACATTTTAAATCCCATCAATTTGGAATATTCGTTTAAGGAAATGACAATACACATACATCAAAATTATATATTTTTAGGATAGGTGGTTTGCTAAACAGTAAATATTGTTCCACATGCCAATTAGTGGCAAAACACATGAATTGGTTTATTTTCTAATGGGACTATTTCATTAAAAAACTATTTAATTAAAAAATTCATGTCAACTTCTGATTTCAGCTGGATGCAATATGATTCCTGTAAACACATCTCATGAAGATGTGTTGGATCATTTACGCAATAACCTATGGGTTCCCACTTTAAGCTATACATGCATAAAATTCTGAAGTTGCTACAACTAATGCAGCTTGTGCTAACTCTGACTCCAGTTGAGCACTAGATGGCACTGTTAACTGCATTTTGGAAAAGTAAACCACAACAGCAAATGAATACAGCTCAGACATCTGATTCAACTAATTTCTTTACAACCAGTAGTGACAAGATTGTTAGTTGTGGCTCATCTCAGTACCTTTTCCCGCTCCTTTCCTTGCTATCATCACATCACTACTGATTCAGAATTAAATGGACGTTCGTTTTGGTAGGAGATGAGGAGACAGTTCTTTAGTCAGAAGGTGGTGAATCTGTGGAATTCTTTGCCACAGAAGGCTGTGGAGGCCAAGTCAGTGGATATTTTTAAGGCAGAGGTAGATAGATTCTTGTTGAGTATGGGTGTCAGAGGTGATGGGGAGAAGGCAGGAGAATGGAGTTAGGAGGGAGAGATAGATTAGCCATGATTGAATGGCGGAGTAGACTTGATGGAACAAATTGCCTAATTCTACTCGTTCCTTATGACCTTATGATTCCACTCCAATTCACAGCTATTAATTCAATCAGACACCTGTAACACATCCTAACCATGCACCACTCAAGAATAAACTCACAAAACTATTATAATCAGCTCAGCTTTCATTGTCGTTGACCATGTTGTGAATTTACTAGGTGCAGCAACCCTGTCCGCAGGCTTGCCCATGGTTCATTTCACCAAACCTCTCCTCCCTCATTCAAAATACAACTTTCCCTTTGGGCTTTTGAGTTATCATGGTTGACCGGATTTCTATCCAGGATGTCCATTCATTCCTCAGTATGTGCCTCACCGTGAACAACTCGGCAATATTGTCTATCTCTTCCCTGCCAAACCAATATGATCGTTGTGTATCTCTTGTCATCACATTTGCTTTTAATTCTCTAGCTATACTCAACCTCCCTTTAAAACCATTGGTCACACTATCCATCTTCAACACCTCTCCTGTGTTTCTTTACAGGTAGGATTGCTTTTGCTCAAGCTTCATTTCAAGTCAAACCAGTCAAATCCAAAGCCCTTCAGAAATAATTTGTTAACTGATCCCCTTTTACTTACCTCCAAGTAGTCCAATAATTAACCGAGACCTCACCCCCCCACCCCCCCCCCACTCCATTACTTTTCCACCATTTATAAAGCATTTATCAATAGCCTGATGGACTACTTTCCATTTGTCTGGAGGAACGCAGGTGCAATAACAGCTCTGAAGAAGCGCCACAGAATCTTGGATAAAGCAGCCTCCTTAATTGTCCCCCCATCCAGCACACTAAACATCCCAGGCACATAGTGCATCGACAAACTGCACTACAGTTACTCATCCATACCACTCCAACATCACTTACCAAACCTGCAACCTCTACCACAAAGAAAGCCAGGGGCAGCAGGTGGATGGGAACACCGTCACTTGCACATTCCCGCCAAGTTGTGCAGCATCATCATTGTTCCTTCATTGCCTTTAGTTCTAAATCATGGAACTCTCCAGCCAGCGGCATCGTGTGAGTACTTTCACCACAATTACCTCAGTGATTCAAGAATCATGTGAATATGAAGAATCTAGACTGCTTCAAGGTGCTTCTGGAACAAAAAACAGATTAGGGACATTTAGGACAAGGGCAATAACATCCGACCTTACCTGTGATTAGCAGATCCTGAAAATGAAAATATAAAATATTTACTTTCAGCTGAGTACCAATTGATACTGATCTTGAATTAATGTTATGCAGCCTTACAATATTATGATATTGAATCAAAAAATCTGGCAGAATTTTTAAAAAGTAGCAATAAATTATGAAATTGCATTTTGGCTTCAGCCAAGATTGTTACACAAGTGCATTGAGTTTGATTAAATAATCTCATGCACACTCGGAACCTGAATGATTTTCTGACGGTATCTTTCTATTCGTTGGTGCTACAGACGTATTGATACTGTCTGATTCAGAGATTGTACCATAGAGTCGGAACCTTTGGCTCAGGAAAACAATTCTTAAAAATCAATCATTTAACTTTTATCAAAACAACCCACATTAAAGAAGTTCAAGATTGATGAGAGAAGTGATAGATGTTGTAGATTGATGAGAGCAGTGTGATGTGCATTGTCTACCTGAACTTTAGTAAGGCCTTTGACAATGTTCCACTGTAGGCTGATTTGACTGTTAGATCACATAGAATCAAGTGAGAGCTGGGAAATTGGATGGAAAATTATCTTGAAGGTTAGAAACAGAGGGTGGTGGTAGAGGGTTGTTTTTCAGACAGAAGGCGTGGTGTAACGTGTTGTACTGACTGCAGAGATCAGTGCTGGGTCCACTGTTGCTTTTTATTTATGTTAATGATTTGAACGTGAATTTAGGTGATGGTCATAAGGTCATAAGGTCATAAGTGATAGGAGCAGAATTAGGCCATTTGGCCCATCTAGTCTACTCTGCCATCCCATTGTGGCTGACCTATCTCTCCCTCCTAACCTCATTCTCCAGCCTTCTCCCCATAACCCCTGACACCTGTACTAATCAAGAATCTATTTATCTCTGCCATAAAAATATAAATTGACGGCCTCCACAGCCTTATGTGGCAAAGAATTCCACAGATTTACCACCATCTGACTAAAGAAATTCCTTCTCATCTCCTTCCTAGAGGAAGGTCCTTTAATTCTGAGACTATGACCTCTAGTCCCACACTCTCCCACTGGTGGAAACATCCTCTCTGCATTTCAATGAGGTCCCCCCTCATCGTTCTAAACTCCAGAGTACAGGCCCAGTGCCAACAAACGCTCATCATAAGTTAACCCACTCATTCCTGGGATCATTCGTGAGTACCTCTTCTGAACCCTCTCCAGAGCCAGCACATCCTTCCTCAAATATGGTGCTCAAAATTGCTCACAAATACTCTAAATGTGTCCTGACCAGTGCCTTATAGAGCCTCAGCATTGCATCCATTTTTGTATTTTACCCCTCTTGAAATAAATGTTGGCATTTCGTTTGCCTCCTTTACTATCGACTCGACGTGTTCACTTTTTGGGCATCTTACACCAGCACTCCCAAGTCCCTTTGCACCTCCGATTTCAGGATTCTCTCCCCATTTAGAAAATAGTCTATGCGTTTATTCCTACTATCAAAATGCACGACTCCACACTTCGCTACACTATATTCCATCTGCCACTTCTCTGCCCACTCTCCCAACCTGTCCAAGTCCTTCTGCAGAGACCATGCTTTCTCTACACTACCTGCCCTGATGCAGTTAATAAGTTTTTGGATGGCACTAAATTGGTGGTATAATGAACAGTGAAGAAGGTTTTCAATGATTGCAAAAGGATCTTGATTAACTGGGTCAATGAACTTTGGAGAGAGTGTAGGAGGTTTACCAGCATGCTGCCTGGATTACATCTTATTAATTATAAGGACAGGTTGGACATACATAAGGGCCTGTCCCACTTATGTGTCCTTGGCACACAAATTACGCAACCTCGTGGTCGCGTTGAACCGCGACGGTCCCGTCAAGAGCACGCGCGACTTCGTTCGACCGCACAGCCGTCTGGAGCATGTGACGTCATTTGAAGATGGGCGCAAAATGCCGGAATAACTCAGCGGGACCAGCAGCATCTCCGGAGAGAAGGAATGGGTGATGTTTCGGGTCGAAACCCTTCTTCAGACTGAAAGAAGGGTCTTGACCCGAAACTTCACCCATTCCTTCTCTCCAGAGATGCTGCCGGTCCCGCTGAGTTACTCTGGCATTTTGTGTCTATCTTCAATTTTCTTGGTCCCCCTCTGGAAGTAGAAGTGGGGCGGATCCAGACCGCAACGGCCGTGAGCCCCAGGCTGAGCTCGGCGATCGCTTGCCTGCTTCTGCTGCTGTTAGAGGTGAGACGTTCTGTCTCACTTTGGCCGTCAGTGCCGCGACAGGCCGTTGGCGCGCAAAGATTTTGTTCGCGATAAAAATTTCAGAGCCTCGCACGATGTCGCGCACAACTACATACCCTTCCGCGTTTCTCAGTGGGACCGGCTCTGCGCGGCCATACGATGCCCGTGCGCCTCAACGTGACCACGAGGTTGCGTAATTTGCGTACAAAGAACACGTAAGTGGGACAGGCCCTTTACATTGTTTTCTCTGGAACGACAGAGGTTGAGGGGAGACCTGATGGATGTATATATAATTATGAAAGGCATAGATAAGGTAGACAGTCAGAAATGTATTCCCACAGTGGAAATGTCAAAGACAAGAGGGCATGACTTTATGGACAGAGGGTAAATGTTTAAAGGAGATGTGCGATGTAGTTTGTTTTATACAGAGAATGGTGAGTACCTGGAACGCGTTGTCAGGATTTATGGTGGAAGCAGGTACAACAGTGGTGTTTAAGAGGCTTTCTGATAGGCACATGGAATGGAGGAACATGGATCACCTGCAAGCAGAGGATATTAATTTAACTTGGCATCATGTTCGGCACAGACATTGAGGGTCAAAGAACCTGTTCCTGTGCTGTATATTTCTGTGATCCATGAATCGAAGCTGGAAGAATAAGAATAGAATGACAAGATGCAATAGTGAAAGAAAAAAATAAAAGCCACAGTAAATCAGAAATTTATATTAAAATGTGGAATGAATTAAAAGTGTTTTTTTAATCAATTTATGACAATAGACAATAAAACAATAGACAATAGGTGCAGGAGTAGGCCATTTGGCCCTTCGAGCCAGCATCACCATTCAATATGATCATGGCTAATCATCCACAAACAATACCCGTTCCTGCCTTCTCACCATATCCCCTGACTCCGCTATCTTTAAGAGCTCTGTCTATCCATGAAGTGGATGAGAAATTTAGCTTGAAAAGGTCAATTTGGACCATTTCAAGCTCAATTTCTCTTACAATTATTTCTCTAATAAATGTTCTACTGGATAAAATGAAGTAAATTAGCTGCTTTTCCATGATCTCATGGTAACCTGTTCCTACTTGTCCTCATCTGCTTGTAGTCTATAAATTAGAGGACCATATCATATGCCACTGCCTAGCTGGTTGGGACAACATTCATCTGGCCCTCCCTAGTGTGAACAGAGAATCACAAGCAATAGTTTCCTTTCCCTCTTCCATACCATTCCCATCACTGGCCTTGGTCACCATCTGCAATTCAAGCGCTGTCCCACTTGGGCCACCTAATCCGCGAGTTCTGGCAAGTTTGCCCTCGACTCATACTCGCAGCATGGTCGACACGAGGTCGTAGGAGGTCTTCGTAACTCTCCTTCATGCTCGAGAGTGGTCTCCGCGTAATCGAGTCCTCAGCTAGGTCGCAGCGTTTTTTCAATATGTTAAAAAATGCCTGCGAGTAAAAAAAGGTCGCCATGGAAAGAATCAATATTTTTTTTGCTCGTAGGTTTAGTCATAGTAGGTAGGCATGTTAGTCGTAGGTAATCGACGGTAGTCGAAGGTAGTCGTAGATAGTCTTCATCATAGTCGAAGGGAGGTCGAAGGAGATCAAAGGAGGTGGTCTTCACTCTCCACTATTCGGTGTCCAATTTTCCCGGTTAGTCATAGCTAGTCGTAGCTAGTCGAAGCTGGTCTTCTACATAGTCGAAGTAGGTCGAAGCTGGTCTTCAATATAGTCGAAGGAGGTCTTCAACATTTTCAAACTCTTCTAAACTCGCCAATTAGGTCGCCCAAGTGGGACAGCCCCTTTAATCTATGTGTTTAGAAGAGTGTTATATATGATCCTGAGACGAGGTTCAAATCAAATATATGTTTCCTCATTCACAAGGCCTATTTCCACTTCCATTCCATCACCCAGCCCCATACCTGCTTATCTTTAGCTGATAGTCCCAAGTGACCTGTTTAAGAAAGAACTGCAGATGCTGGTAAAATCAAAGGTAGACACAAAATGCTGGAAAAACTCAGCAGGTGAGGCAGCATCTATGGAGAGAAGGAATTGGTGACGTTTCGGGACAAGACCCTTCTTCAGTCTGAAGAAGGGTCTCGACCCGAAACATCGCCAATTCTTTCAGAATATTGTGTCTACCTAGTCCCAAGTAACCTTTTGTTTTCTCTAGATAACTATTCCTATGCTTTTCCTGCTAGCGTCTCTCACATTACCGTCCACAAACCTAACTTTATCCACATCACTGCTGTCCCGATCTAACTCATGCACAAGGCCATTTACCAACACCTTAAATACTTGTTGGCATACACCAGGTCCTGTCGATTAATATTCTCACCTCTGCTTTTACATCACTCCATAATCTCATCCATCCCTTTCTCTTCCAACCTCACAATCTCTTGAAACATTTGCACTTCTCCAACTCTTCTTAGGCAGTTCCTCAAGGTCAAAGATAACTTGCTTGCTCTCTGGTTTTCTGGATTCTCAAGTCATTGATGATACTAATATGGGAACTGCAGGCTTCTCCACAGCTGGGCCAAGGACTGCCTGATAGGGTGGAAGGGTGGATAGTTTGTGCAGACGTATCTCTTCCACCATTTAAAGCAGGGTTCTTATGCACGCCCAAAACGTGTCTTAAGATGATAAAATGTTTTCCTCTCTCCGCTCTCAGTAGTCATGGGCAAGAGGCTCCCAAGAGTTAGTGGAGATGTTGCAGATAATCACAGAGGTTTTTAGCACATTATTGGATCAGTGTCTCCATCTACCCTGGTAATCTCAAGGATCCTGGCAGCCCACAAGGCAATGGAATTTGAGCCATTCCATCTATATTCTCTCCTCGGGCTTCACATCTCATGTTGCTACTATCCATATCTCCTTCTCTCACACTTTTGTGTTCTGTTCATCTCTGGCCTTTGTCTAACCACATGCCAATCAAAAACCCTCTCACCGGTATCCATCTGTTGGTTGCCAGTCCTTTTCCTGCCCCACCTCTCTTCCAGCTTTTCCCCCACTCCACTACAATCAGTAGGGGGAGGAAGTGTCCCGACCTGAAACGTCACCTATCCATATCTATATCCATATCCATATCCATATGTATCGTTCGCTTTTAGAAATGTTTGAATGGTGCACTGACTGGCTGACATTTTTAAATTTTGTTGTACATGGTTCATGTTACAATGACAATAAAGAAACTATTCTATTCTATTCTATTCTATTCTATTCTATTCTATCCTCCAAAGATAGACACAAAAAGCTAGAGTAACTCAGCAGGACAGGCAGCATCTCTGGAGAGAAAGAATGGGTGTCATTTCGGGTCGAGACCCTTCTTCAGACTGGTCCTCAAGAGATGCTGCCTGACCTGTTGAGTAACTCCAGCACTTTATGTCTTTTCTTGTAAACCAGCATCTGCAATTCCTTGTAGGTACACGATATAGCACATTTGTTTAAGGATTCTGGTGTCAGACATATGAATGATCTGCCACAACATGCAGAGCTGACTTGGTGTAATTAGGGCCTGAGTGCCGGGGTGTTAATTAGAAGTGGTGCTGATACTGGTTTGCTTATTTTTCCAGTTGATTGAGAGGATTTGGCAATTTTCCAGTGCCTTAAATTGCTAGTTGCAGATAGTCCAAACGTCAAACGCATTTGGGAGGGCAGGGAACACTGCTGTCTGAAAGAGCAAGGTTTTTTTTTAGCATTTCTGAGATCTTGTTCTTCCGCCAGCCTTTTCCTCATCATTGGCACAGTAAAGACAGCGGTGAATTTCATGCACAATTTCTGCCCTGATAGGTAGCTTCCAAGATATGAGATGTGCTCCACTTCTTGCACGGTCATGTTAAACATCTTTTATTATCAAAAGCAAATGTTCATCATCTGACAGGTTTGTGGAATACATTTGTCTTGTGGACGATCAGTATATGGGCTACACTCTCACTTGCCTCATTGACTGAGATGACAATTAACTTTGAGCTTGGCCTCCAAATATATGCGTACCCAAGTGCCATCTACACGTTGCAGCTTGACCACTGAGCTTGTGGTGACTTGGTACTGGAGTGCAGGCATGGAGTTTGATCAGTTTTCCATTTGTGCTGCGGATGACCTCTGCTCCAGCAGGAAACTTGATGGGAATGAAGAGAAGTAATGGGTGAGAACAATTGATAAACGAGACAAGGCGATCGTGCAACCTTGCTTGACATCAGTTTCCACAGAGATTGATTTGCTGTAGATCCATTGAGTAAACATAGCACGGAGATGAATTTCTGTAGGTAGTTGAATCTGAGTAGAGTATACAATAAAGACTTTAGTGAAGTCAAACAAGGCCATGTATGGTGGTTGGGGCTACACCAGCTGTCACGCAGTGGTCATGTCATTGCGCCTCCAGCTGGTTGGAACCTATGCTGCAATTTGGGAAGCAGTTCCTCAGTCACAGGGGGGAGGATTTTGAAGAGTATCCTGGCAATGACTTGTGGCAGACAACACGGAGACCCCTTCTGTACTTGTCTCCTTTCTTGAAGGTAGCCATGATTATGGTGTCTCCAAACATCCAGTGGCATTCCTCCTCTTTCCAGACATGGACAGTGGCGTTGGAAGGAACTGCAGATGCTGGCTTAAACCGAAGTTAGACACAAAATGCTGGAGTAACTCAGAGGGTCAGACAGCATCTCTGAAGAAAAGGAATAGGTGACGTTTCGGGTCAAGACCCTACTCTCCAGAGATGCTGCCTGACCTGCTGAGTTGCTCCAGCTTTTTGGGTCTATAGACAAAGAGGTTGTGGATTTGGGACCAAAGCCCTGTAAGGCCAAGATGTAGAACTCTGGTAGGGGTAACATCTGCCTTCTCCACCATTGGCTGCGATGCCTTCAGATGCCAAGACACTAATTTCTGAAATTCCCTCCCTAAAACTTTTGCTTCTTTTTCCAACTCCATGTCATTTTCCACAAATCTATCTTTAATCACGTTTATGGTTGTCTGCTTTATTAATTGTGTGTGATTTTTCGTTTGACAAAAGCACTGTGAAGCATACAGTGCTGTTTTGCTCAGTGAAAACTACACCGTAAGCAGAAGTTGGTGCAGATGATCACAAGAGAACAATACAATGTGCAATCACTCCAACAGCAACTCGCCTTTCAGGTTTACTTCTAGTGTTATAACATCTCAGTTTTGGGGGTCTTCGTTAATCACAAGCTCGACGTGTCCCACTAGTCTTCATTGTATATCCTCTGCATATTGCGTGTATGCTAGGGGAACTGTACCAAATTGAAAGAGACAGATCGATTTAAATTGTCACCCAACGAAACAAATACAGAGTAAATCTTGTCTGGACTGATACGTGGCTGGTATGTCTGAAATGAGTAATTGGATCAGATTTGATGGTGTGTCTTCTATGGTGTGCTGCCCCAGCTATTAATAGTCCTGCCTTACACCTGTTTGCTCAGGAAGTCACAGAGTTATTCACTTACCCTAATTCAAATTTAAAGGGGTAATTAGAAGGAACTGGAAATTGCGTCTCCTCTAAGCTGGTTGATTGATGCGGTGTTTGCAATTTATAGGAACAAAACAATTAATTTACGTGTGAAAGGAATAGTGCACTAATCCTACGGGGCCTGAAGCTTTTAAGGACTCGAATCATATGTTAGGCTAATTTAAAACTTGCCTAAGAAATTACTTGGAATAAAACCATTTATTTTGAAAAGTGCATAATAGCACAGTCCCTAGGATTTCTGCTAGTTCATTACACTGAAAGGTTAAGAAGACTTTATTTTTCCAATTCAGTATTTATTTCCCTCATTTCAGATCAGCGTGGTGCATTTCAAGAGTGAAGGGAGAGATAAAAAGAGTAAGAAGCTTTTCATTCGCTACCACTTAATTTCCTGATTGCCACGCGGATCTCAGTAATGAATGTAATTGCTACCTTTGATGAAAATACCATTATCTAGATCACACATAACATGTGAAGCGTTTTTTTTAAACACAGCCACAGCGATCTCTAATTATGCGTGGACTAAGTGCCATCTGAACAAAAGAGGAACGGTGTCGCAATTACTGCGAATTCAAGCAAGCCAAATTTTACACAAAAGAGAGATTAGATTTGCTACACGCTCGACAAAACCCATTCCCCTGATTAATTTCCGCAAAAGTGAAGCGATTTTCTGGCTCTAAATAGAGCATCCCCTGGCTCCGAGCGATCTGGTTGTGAGATGTGACATCTCTAGATCTCCTTATTGTGGAAAAGATTGGGAATTGTTCTGCTGTGTATTTCTGCATCACACAGAAGCATTTTGTTTCTCCCTGTGTCTGTTCTTTGACAATCTGCCTTTAGTTTTTCATTTCAACCCATTAGGGAGCAATTTAGCTGCTAGAGAAGCCCAAATCACATTTTCACTTTTAGTTGAATGCAGCACATCTTTGCAATTTAAAAAAAAGGGAAGTGTTTGGTACGTTAGGCAGGGCAGTAATAATATAAATGTAACTGCACCTATAATATACCGTAAGCCCTCATTTTAACAGACCTCTAGGGTAGCATAGTGGCGCATCGGTAGAGTTGCTGTCTTACCGCGACGGGGACCCTAGTTCGATCCTGACTACGGGTGCTCTCTGTACTGAGTTTGTACATTTTCCCTGTGACTGTGTGGGTTTTCTCCGGGTGCTCCGGTTTCCACCCACACTCAAGAAGATGTACATGTTTGCAGGTTAATTGGCTTTGGTAAAAATTGTAAATTGGCCCTAGTGTGTAGGATGGTGGTAGTGAACTGGTTGGCGTGGACTCGGTGGGGCAAATAACCTGTTTTTGCGCGGTATCTCTAAATTTAACTAAACTAAACTCATTATAAAGGGATGGGCTTATGATGTCGACCTTCCCGTGGTGAGTCCTGCCAATTGACCTCAGTCAGCGCACGACAACAAACAGAGATAGCAGCAGCGTCACACCTTGGCGCCAACCGGGAGCATGCGCCTTTTTTAGGGCGGGCACCTACGGATGTCGAGCTGGATGGCATCACCCTGCTGCAGACTTCTGCTGTCTCAAATGCAAGAAGATTATAAAGGGTTTTGGTTATAGCGGACGGACCTACCGCCGGCTGCCCACATCACCCCCAGCTCATGCCACTCCCAGACCGGACCTTCTGCTGCCACCATCGTCCCACACGGCCTCCTTTGCCACTTCCAGGTCGTGCCCACCGCCTCTACCGCAGACCCTCACGTACTCCGGGCGCACGCGGGCCGTGACCATTGACTCTGCCGATTCTCGACTCTCCCCCAGCCACCAGCAGGTCGGAGCCATCATTCCAGGCCCAGTTCCAGACCGAGAGTCTGAAGAATGGTCTCGACCCAAAACGTCAACTATCCACGTACTGCAGAGATACTGCCTGACCTGCTGAGCTCCGCCAGCACTTTGTGTTTAAGCTCAATATCCTGATGGAATCTACCAGATTCCCACTGCCACTGGCAAACAGCATGATTCTGTGCAGACATCTGAGCTTTAGCCTGAGATGTCCTGTATCTGCTGGTCAGAAGGTATTTAGCAATCCGGTTGCACAAATGCCTGACCTCTGGTTTGTGACTGACTTGTGTCCAATTGAACTGACTGAGCCACAAAGAGCACCTCACTGGGGAGTCTCTATGGAACCACATGGAAAAGTAAACTTCCAAATAGATAATCTTCAGGCCATACACCCCTCTTAACACAAGACCTTATAACGTGTAGTAATCTTTTATGTGGCATCTTATCGAATGCCTTCTAGGAATCCAAATATACCGCTGGGTATCTTTTATCTAATCTATTATCAATAGAAAGACCCCAAGGTCATTTTAAAGTGCAGACAGGAGCACTTTATTCCCCTCAAATTAAAAAAAAATACCTTTTCGCTTTGAGAATGAATGTTAAATTAAACTAGAGTTGTATTCATTCCCCAGAGCATGAAGGGCATGGTTGGCAATTGGCAGGACACCCACTGGTCTACCAATTACCACCTGCTGTTAGGAGCCTTCCACTGCTTGGATTCAGTCCCCTCAGGAAATGGCATTATTAAGTTGTTCTGCCCGCCTGTGGCTGCCTGCACTTTTGATCCATTTTTTACCAAAAGTACCAGCAAAAGAGTCCAACAGCTCTTCTCTGACAAAAGGTCACGGTCTGAAATATTTCCTATCCATTCCCTCCCCAGATGCCGTCTGGCCTACCGAGTTACTCCAGCACTTTGTGTTTAGCTCATCTCTACAGTGAGTTTCACTGATATATGGGCTTTTCTCACCCTTAATGTTTCACTCTTTGTTTTCTTGTTGCAGGTTCATTGCCGACATCTTGTTGCATGCAATGTTATGATGCAGATGACAAAGATAAAATGGGCCTTCAGGCTATTCTAAATACAAGAACAAAATCAAATTGATGCAATAAGTTAACCATGCAGACTATGTTCAGTCCCTGTCCTGTGTTGAATGTTTTTGACTTGTGTGTTGGGAGGAAAATTACGAGTCCAACTGCCTCACTTCTGATTGTTATTCAGTGACTCATACTGGAAAGTGTACAAGTGCTTATTTGGTGAGGATAGCACTGGCCCTGAGAGCAACATGTTCAGTGATAATGGCTTGTTGACACTCAATGCTGTGGCTCACGAATGACTAGCATCCCAGTAATAGAGTTCAACAAGGAGTTAATGGGCACAACATTCAACTTTGGAGTGAGTGTAAAATAAGAAGGATCGCATTCCCTGTCCATTTTGCCACCTACCTAATTTTAACATTGTGGCAGGGAAGAAATATTGGGCAATAGTGTCCCGCAGTTGGATGGATGCTTGGCAACGGTTTAAAACCTCGCCAAGAATTGCATCCAACCTTTCAGGGAAAGGATGAAGCAAATGAAAGAAAATGGTGATATAAAAATCGCCATCTGTTTCTTTCATTAATTATTTAGACTTTACTTTAGTCTTTCGAGATTCAGCGTGGAAACAGGCCTTTCGGCCCACCGTGTCCACGCCGACCATCGATCATCCCATACACCAGCATTATCCCACACACTAGGGACAATTTACTGAAGCCAATTAACCTACAAGCCTGTATGTCTTTGGAGTGTGGGTGGAAACCTGAGCACCTGGAGAAAACCCACACGGTCACGGGGAGAATGTTCAAACTCCATACAGACGGCACCCACAGTCAGGATTGAACCTGGGTCTCTAGTGCTGTAAGGGAGCAACTCTACCACTGCGCCACCGTGCTGCCCTCAATTCTTCTTTCTATAAAACTAAAACTGACTCATAATAACAATTGTAGCTGATTGGCCTTTTCATCTGTCTCCATTGTTAAACCACTGCTTTCTGTCAGTGATCGGTTTGGTCCAAGGGGAATCATGAAATTTCTACACTGATATTTCAAACTTGGAGCTTATCGCACATCTGTATCCAGAAAAGATCAGGATTGTTAACTAAAAAATAACTCCCCTGCAGCCATCCAATTCCCAAGAGAACCTGGCTGACCAATAAAAAAAGGTGAGACATACAGCACCTGAATGCTTTGACAGAGGAGCTGAAGATAAATGGCTGTGTAAAATCTTAGGCAGCTAAGGAAAATTGGAAATACAGCTCTGGTGCCATCTGAAAATTGGCAGGAAGGTTTATTTTCCAAAGGGCTGCAATATCTTGCGATGTATTGTTTTCTTTAGTAAATGTCACAATAA
Organism: Leucoraja erinaceus; assembly: GCF_028641065.1. Lineage (NCBI taxonomy): Eukaryota > Metazoa > Chordata > Chondrichthyes > Rajiformes > Rajidae > Leucoraja > Leucoraja erinaceus. Next base: position 17,767,522 of record NC_073391.1, on the reverse strand, counting down.
TTTTAAAAAGACATATCTACTGGTAAGTTTACATACTTTTCAATATTTGCTTTCAGATATCACATTGTCTTTCCCTGGGTTACAAGGAAGGGAACTTTGCTGGCTTTCACATTGGTGGAATAAAGAAAAATATGATCTCCCTGCAATGTAGAATGCTCTGGTAACTGAAATAATTCAATGGAGTTGTGTTATTGTATCATGATCCATTCTTGCGAAACTCAGTATAAGCTTGTCAATGCTAATTGCTATGAAGATTAGGTTGTGTGACATCTGATCACATCATTTAGCAACATTTGTATATTTTCTCTATGAGAATACCAGCAAATAGGAACAGTAGTAGGTCACCTGGCCCCTGACCTCAGATTCAGATTCAGATTCAATCTTTATTGTCATTGTGCAGTGTACAGTACAGAGACAACGAAATGCAGTTAGCATCTTACCCAGAAGATCGAACATAGAATAATGAGCAATAAAATATATATATGTACAAACAGTAGTAGTGCAATTTTTCTGGGGGAAGGAGTGTCCGGGGGGAGGGGGGGTGACTGGCAATCACCAAGGTGCAGAGTTAAGTTGTGTAACAGCCGCAGGGAAGAAGCTGTTCCTGAACCTGCTGGTCCGGCAACGGAGAGACCTGTAGCGCCTCCCAGATGGGAGGAGGGTAAACAGTCTGTGGTTGGGGTGAGAGCAGTCCTTGACGATGCTGCGCGCCCTTCGCAGACATCGCTTGCTTTGGACAGACTCAATGGAGGGGAGTGAGGAACCGGTGATGCGTTGGGCAGTTTTCAGAGACAGAGCAGTTGCCATACCATACTGTGATACAGTATGTAAGGATGCTCTCGGTGGTGCAGCGGTAGAAGTTCACCAGAATCTGAGGAGACGGATGGACCTTCTTTAGTCTCCTCGGGATGAAGAGACGCTGGTGAGCCTTCTTGACCAGTGTTGAGGTATTGTGGGTCCATTGTGGGACCTACTCCACTATTCAATATGTCCATGGCTTATCTGGACCAGGATTCAACACATTTTCTGTGCCAGTTTCACAGAGCCCTTAATCCCCTAATAATTTAACTACCTTCCATTTAAATACCACTAATGATCTAAATTCATCTCACTGGAAGAGACAATTCCAACCATTTACATTCCAACCATCTGCAAGGAGAAATTTCTATGTATCACAGTTCTAAACGACTGAATTGCCCAAGATCACATGAAATTACAGAGAGTTGCAGATGTAGCCCAGTCCATCACACACAAACCAGCCTCCACACTATCTACTCCATCTACACTCCATGTTGCCTCAGGAATGCAGCCAACCGAATGGAAAAACCTCATTCACCCCAGTCATTCCCTCTTCTCTCCTCTCTCATTGACCAGTAGATAATAAACCTTGAATCCACATACCACCAAATTCAGAAACAGTTAATTTCCCTACTGAACGGTCCACTCACAAACTAGTATGTTGTCCTGATCTTCTAAACGACCACATTGCGGACATGCTGTTAAACTATATTCTGCTCTCTGGCATTCTTCTCTTTGCACTACATACTGTACTTGCCTATGGCTAAATCGTACTCGTATAAAGTGTGATTTGATTTGGCTGAACAGCACACAAACAAAAGCTTTTCACTATATCTCGGTATGCATGACAATAATTAAATCAATGAAACCAATTTATGTTGTTGCAAACAAGCACACAAATGCAAATCCGTCAGTTCTCAATCTATAGTCTCCTCGCCAGCTGATCCCTAGTCTCTCTTCCTTCACATCCAGGGACCGGGGTCTGGTCTACCACGCCCTCAAGGTCGGCTGCAGGAGGCTTCCCCAGGGAACAAAGGTGGATGGGCAAGGAGAGAATGTTGGTTCACTGGAAAACCCAGACATCCAAGGAAGGGGATGACTGGGGTGAGCTGGGAACAGGCGGCGCTCATAACAACTAGAACACACACGGGAGTTTGAAAATGGTGCCAAAACAGGGTGATTCTTGCTTGCAGGCTCAGTAGGCTATATCTGTACAATTTGCTAATCAAGGTGTGCGTATGTATGGCAATACTCTACTGTTTGTAAGAACAGAATTTCAGAGTGCGTTTGCACTTGACAATATAAGCACCATTGAACCATTAAACCGGTCAGCTGTTACTTGTTTTGCAACCACAACCCCAGTCCTTCATTCACTAATCCACATACTTGCTTCCCTATCTCCCCATCACGAACCCATGCCACTTTGAATCCTCACCATTTTCTTCTTGCATATGGCATGCACAGCCTGAAGTTATAGGTCAACTTGTTCTATTGGATCTATTTGTTTGTGCATGTCGGGTTGATTGCATTAGTCGAAACAGGGTGGACCACGTGAAGGTTGCAATCGCCCTCCCCAATACTCACCATGGATATCTGTCTTCTCATTCACTTGCTTCTCCTCCCCGCCTTCCTGCTAATTAGCAGGCCTCTTTTCTGCTTAATGTATAATGTACGAACTTTGCATTTTCCCATTTTAGACCCCCTGCCCTGCCCCTTTCCCTCTTTCTTCCCCATCCTGGTATGCATACTTTTCTCCCTCTATCTCATCTGCCTTTCCAGCCACAACCCTCCCTCTAGCTTTATATTTCACTTCCCTTCTTTTCTTAACATATCCGTTTGTCTCCTTTTCATCTCTAGTCTTTGTGTACCCATGATTTGCCAATCACACCTCATTCACCTCTATCCATCTATTATTTCCGAGTGGTGGCTCCATCGAGTGTGGCAGCCTCACTGGCATCTGTCTGTCCTTACATCCTTTTTGTTATTTTTAGTCTGTCTAAAAGTTTGTTTTTGGAAGTCTTTTAGTCTTTTTTATGTGGGGTGTGGAGGGGGGGGGAGGGGTAGGGAGAAACCATCTTCTCAGTCACTACCTGGTCGAGGATGCGTCTTTTCTCTGAGCCGCATCTTCGCCCCCCCCCCCCTCCCTCCTTGCAACCTACCATCTGGGTTGGCTCTGCCCTTCCTGCAGGAGACCGGCCCGAGCTTCAGCAATGGCGCAGCACTGAATTACCATAGCGGAGCGGGCGATGCCTTACCGGGATCGCTGTGTTGGAAGTTCCGGAGTGTTGCGCCTGCCGACTTTAACACCGTGGAGCTGTGGTCTGCGGAGCTTCCAGCTGCGGGCGGCGCTGACTTTAACATCGCGGAGGCCTGGGATCTTTCGCCGATGATCGCCAGTGTTGGAGCTCCGCCCAGCTCGGCCTGTGGACTTCGGAAGCCATGGTGTCCGGTAGGAAGCAGCTGATTCGGAAACTCCAAACCGCTGAGAGTGTTCTTCCGTTCTGACGCCGGAGCTCCGATCATCCCGGTGAGAGGGCCTGAAACATCGGCCTGCCGTTGCGGCGACTGCTGAGGCCTCAATACGCCCCGACCACGGGTGAACAAGAGGAAGATGACTGAGCGTTGTTGCCTTCCCTTACAATGGGAAACGTTGATTCCGCAGTGGGGGATGTTTTTATGTTTCATGTTAAATTCTATAGTGTGTTTATCTTAATTGCATGTTAACTCAAATTTCACTGCACCAATTGGTGTGTGTGACAATAAATACCCTTTGTCCTTTGACCTTTTGTATCTGTGTGGCTTTGTCCCACCCTCATCTTTTTTTCCAGCTTTCGCCCAATTACTATAATCAGTCTGAAGAAATGTTGCAACTCGAAATGCCACCTGCCTATGTCCTTCAGAGATGCTGCCTGATCTGCTGAGTTACTCCAGCTCTGTGTTTTTTTTGTAAAACCAGCATCTTGTTTAGTTCAGTTTAAAGATACAGAGATACAGCATGGAAACAGGCCCTTTGGCCTACTGAGTCCGCATCGACCAGCGATCCCCACACATTAACACTATCCGACACATACTAGGGACAATTTACATTTATTCCAAGTATTCAACCCCAAACCTATTAACCTACAAACCTTTACGTCTTTGGAGAGTGGGAGGAAACCGAAGATCTCGGAGAAAACCCACATGGTCAAGGGAAGATCGTACAAACTCTGCACAGACAGCACCCTTGGTCGGGATCAAGCCCGCGTCTCTGGCGCTGCAAGCACTGTAAGGCAGCAACTCTATCGCTGCTTCACTGTGCCGCCATTTGTGTTCCTTATGTCTCCCTTTTTAGCCATCCTCACGAAGTGATCATCACTTTACAGTGGGGGAGTTGATGGCACCAGGCTGTTGGCTTCTCTGTGGCTTGAGAGGAGAGAAATGTTTCAAGAAACAATTCATGCTTGGTTAATCATTGAGGTTCAGCTACCCTATTTGAAGGACATCGGTTATTGGTGCCATACACACATGGAATTAAGTCAAGTGTGTTTTATTATCATATGTCCCAGATAGAACAATGAGATTCTTACTTGCTGCAGCACAACAAGAATATGCAAACATAGTATGATATGACAAACGAGAGAGAGAAAAGAAAAACTCAAGTGTGTATATTATATACACTCACAACATACCCATATATATATATATATATACTCAAAAACAAACAGAACAGTGCAACAATAATAATAATCTTTTGTAGTTATGGCAATAAACTATTATGAGGTTGTAGTATTTACTAGCCTGATGGCTGTAGGGAAGAAACTGTTCCTGAGCCTGGGCGTTACGGTTTTCAGGCTCCTGTACCTTCTTCCCAGATGGCAGTGGTGAAATGAGCGTGAGGCCAGGATGGTGTGAGTCTCTGATGATGTTGGCTGCCTTTTTTGAGGCAACAACTCCAATAAATTCCTTCAATGGTGGGGAGGTCAGAGCCCGTGATTGATTAACAATTAACCATAAAATATAAGATTATTTTAATATAGATATGTATACAAAACACTTCGATTTTAGTATTTTGCTTTTATGAGATCACCTGAACCACTAAACTAAATTGCAACTACTTTTCAATCACTCTCAGTGTTCGACTCCGCACCATATCTTTTAATGAACGAATTGAACTGATGGATAAAGAGAGCACAGTGATTTTACTCTCCATAAAAGTAAATAAAGATATAGTTCAGTGAACCATACTTGTATATTCTATGCATTTATGGCAAGTCTTGGATAGTTTCTTGTTTGGAGAGCTGATATAATAATGACTCCCAAAAAGAAGAAACGTTTCTTTAATTCATTATTTGCAGCTATTGCCATTCTTGTAGATATCATCTGTATTTCAAAGCAAACTGGATGTTGCAAACTAAAACCTGTATCAGCATTTTTAACCCAGTTTACACAGGTGATTGAATTCAGTTTGGACCTATTGATCTGAGCTGAATTCAATCTCCCTTAGTGTTTAAATGGCACCTTTTCCTTCAAGCAGTCCTGCTTCTGATGACTGTGTATTGACAATTTTGTGTTGTACATTACCGAAGGTACAAACTCCAATAAAATGTCTAATCATTGAAACTGAAACCAACAAAATGGTTTTATGGAAGGACAGAGCCTTTTCAAATTTAAATTTTACAGCTACATGTAAACATACTTCAAACAAATTGGAGTTGCATCTAGCATTGAAAGAGCTCTTGTTTACATCTTCAGCCAATTTAATTAATCTTGACTGGTCATTGCTTGGAGTTTATTGGTTTTAATGAGAATCAAGGAACTGCAGATGCTTGTTTACAAGAAAATACACAATTGCTGGAACAATTTAGCCGCTTAGGCAGCATGTTGTGGTCCCAAAACATTATCTATCCATTTTCTCCAGAGATGCTGCTTGACCCATTGATTTGCTCTAGCACTTTGTGTCTTTTTTTTATGATTGCTCGATGATTTACATGGAAATGGTGGAACAAAGGGTTTGCTCCCATTTTCTATAACAGTAACTCATGAATGAGTAACTCCTTGGATAGGAAACATGTTAGGGCATCCTGAACCACAAAATGTGAGGGTGTTTGTAGATACAATACATAGCCTATATGGTATTGTTTCAAGTTCAATAGCAATATTTTAAACACTAAACAAAAATACCGTGGATCGTGTAGATGCGAAATCCGAACAGAAAGATCTGCAAATGCTCAGCAGGTCATGCAGCTTCTGAAATGAGAGGAAGAGGTAACATTCCAGATTGATGAAAGTTTATATATTTTAAGAAATGGACTTTCATATCAATGTAAAATAAATTACCTTGTAAATCTTTATAAATAAGCAGTGTGCAACTGCTTGAAGAATATGAACTAAGCTAATGGTTGGGATTTTATTAACAATTCTCAATGTTGTACAATGGTAAATATTGTTAACTGAACAATGGATTCCTTCTGTATCGCAGCAACCATTCCTAATGCTATGTATTTCCTCACACCAGCTCATTCCTCCTTCCAACCCCCATCTCTGTCTTTCAAATGTCTTTCCATCACTTTCTCTTTTTAACCATTACATCCTTAACATTTTGAAGACCTGCAGCAATCTATGTAGTTTACTATAGAGAACCTAATGCAAACTTCACTAGATGCATTTCACAGAAAGTGATGAAAGTGTTTTTGTCAATCACTGATGTTATTTATGTTAACAATTGGATCAGCACAAAGCCATTTACATTAACTTGGGCAGTCTGCACCCCAGTGGCCTGAACATTGACTTCTCCAATTTCCGGTAGCCCTTGCTGCCTTCTCCCCTTCTCAGCTCTCTCTCGGCCCTCTGGCCCCTCCTCTTCCTTTCCTCTTCCCGACCCCCACCCTGCATCAGTCCGAAGAAGGGTTTCGGCCCGAAACTTTGCTATTTCCTTCGCTACATAGATGCTGCCGCACCCGATGAGTTTCTCCAGCATTTTTATCCACCTTCATTAACCTTCCCCTCAAGGCTGTTAATCAAGTAGTTGCATGGAGTTGGCCAACGGATTAAGTAGCAGCTTTAAATATTATTTTTAATCTCCTCCCTATGTCAGTAATGATCTTGTCCCAATGCACACTCACAGAGCACAAGCAAACATTGGTCATTTCACAGATGTCTCTTCATTCCAGCTGATAAAAGTTGAAATAAGTTGTCGACATGCTTAAGTATGGTTAGTGGATCAAGTAATGGTTAACTTGTCACCACTAATTAGTGAGCAAATCCCTCCTCAAAGTACACTGATATTCCAGCACTTCAACTTCTTCAACAGTACTGATATTTATGCTTAGCTTACAGGTTAATTTGACACCCCTTCCTCTTTTAATTTTAATATCTGTCCTGTTGCAGCAGTTAGACACAAAATGCTGGAGTAACTCAGCGGGACAGGCAGCATCTCTGGAGAGAAGGAATGGGTGACGTTTCGAGTCGAGACACTTCTTCAGACTGATGTCAGGGCAGTGGGCGGTGCAGAGATGGAATGTGGTTGGAGACAGTAAGACCTATGGGAGAACTGGGAAAGGGGAGGGGATGGAGAGAGAGGGAAAGCAAGGGCTATTTGAAGTTGAAATCAATGTTCATACTGCTGGGGTGTAAGATATTCTTTGATGTTAAATGTTGGTTTGTACAGAATTATGAGAGTCTGAGATGGAATAGATAGTCTGAATCTTTTCCCCTGGGTACAACTGCCAAATACTAGAGGGTATAGCTTTAAGAACAGCAAGAGTAAATTTCAAGGAGAAGTGCAGGGCAGGTATTTTACACTGAGAGTGTTGGGTGCCTGAAACTTGTTGCTTAGGGTAGTGGTGGAAGCAGATATAATTATGGCATTTGAGAAGTTTTTAGATAGGCACATGAATATGTAGCAAATGGAGGATGCATGGAGCCTGTGCAGGCAGTAAGAATTGGTTTAAGTAGTCTTTGGCACAGGTAGTGTGAGGTTAAGGGCCTGTTCCTGTGTTGTACTGTTCTATGTTCTACCATTCTATGCCCTACTTTACTATCAAACAGACTAGATTAACATTATTTAAAATCAAGATGGGAAACATATTACAAACAGCATAAGAACAGGCACTTCAGCTCACAATGTCTGTGCCGAACATGATGCAAAGACCAACCCTTATCTGCCTGAATATTATCCATATCTTTCCATTTCCTGCATATCCATGTGACTATTCAAAAATACTTTAAAAGTCAGGGAGATTAACATAAATCGCAGATGTCTGGTTCCTACTTATTTCACCCAGATCTTTGTAGAATCTTGACTAGAATTCATTCACAATAAGAGGTCCTTGTGCTGGGTAAATGTGTGGCAAATTTCTGTTTCTGTAAAAGAGACAAGTTCCTGCATGCCAAATCTCTGTTCCTTTTGGAGAGTCATCTGCCCTATGTTTCTGCAGAACTGGTAGCTATAATCTTGCAGCGTCCCTCTGCTCCTGGGTAATTTTAAGCTGCTTTACTCTCTCTAATTGATGGTGTCCTGGAGAGGGAAAACTGGAGACCTTTGCAAAGACAAAACAGAAGGAAGTCACAGATATGGTCAAGGCACCTTCATGGGAATGTGGCAGTAATAATGGTGATCCAATAATGATCAAATCACAATGAAACAGTTTATTCAATTCACTGTCCCTTCACTTCTGGGATTTGTGTTTGAATTTGATGCAAAGTATTGGAATGAAATTCTCTTTTCTAAGTCAGTTTTAAGGTTGTTTCATGATTTAATTTTGGGTGAGCTCAAACTCCTCATGGATAAAAGACAAAACTTATTTGCATACGTAAGGCACACATTTGAGTATATTTTAACCCAACTGAGTTTGATGCAAAGATTAGATCGGGGGTAAAAGGAGTGTATACTTCAACTGATTTCATTTAAGTTACCTCAAATTGATAAAATATTGAAAAATAAATCATTCTATCTCTATTGCTCGAAATGTTCGCTGTGGAGTTTGCATGTTCTTCCTTTCAGTGGATGGGTTTCAGTGATAGGTAGACCAAAGGGTGTATCCCTGATAGGGTAAGTCCAAATGGGTTAATGGCAGCTGTTAAAGTGGCAGGTGGAAGCACATTCATCTTTTTTGTCTGTGCATTGTATTAACAGCTAAACTGCAGGACATGCCCAGCAGACCAGACTATGCAAATAGAAGAAAGAAAAATAATGATGACAGGCAAGAAGTTTGGTAGGTTAATTGGTACTGTAGGTTGCCCCGTGTTTAGGTGGGTGATAGAAATGGTTGAAATGGATGAGAGAAGACTTATATAGATTATATAGATTTATATAGAATCAATGTAAATGTATGTTTGATGGTTGGATGAAGAGCATATTTCCACTGTTGTCTGCTTCTATCATTCACTCATATACGGAAAATGTGAGAGTATATTTTGATTCCAAATTGCAGTATGTTTGCAATTGGATGAAATAATGTTGCACGAATATTTATTAAAATGTGTCTTCTTTGGTGAATGTTTCTTTGAGGCTGCCAAAATGAAGAGTTTGACAATCATACATCTAAACTAAAATGTTTGCATGTGTAGCATAAAACTGATCAAACTTAGGAGCGTTGGAAGAAAATAATAAAGAAAATAAGTTTTATTTACAAATACTAATTTTATTGAATTGAGTGGATCCATAATCTTTTCAAATGGCTCCCCTTTGTTATAGAAAGGGAATCAGAATAACAACATATTTAAAAATAACTGAAACAAAGGAAAAAGGGAATTGTGCAGTTTGGAAATATACTGTATCCAATCATTATCTTGTAACATCTGATGACTAAGTACACTGTTAAATATTTTTATTAAATTAAAAAAATTACAAGTTGTAAGGTTTCCTTTACAGATTAAAAACAATCAGATTCATAGAAACAAATGAAAAGACATTTATCAGCAAATTTTGAAAGAACTGACAAATACTTTCATATTTATCCAACCATGAGACTATGAGAAGGTGCAATAGAACAGTGCACAAATAAAGAAGATGGGATAATAGTCTCTGACTCGAAATGGAATGTCCACTGTGAGTTATTGCAAGCTGGCACCATTTGTACAGGTTGAAAAGCGAGTGCATTTTTCCAGCTTGTCACTGTTAGTAATAGTTCATTCAGTTGAATGATACCTCTAAATGCTCTGTTGCAAGTATCTCTCTCTTGCCATGAGGTGAAATGTATTAGTCTGCACCTAGGGATGGGGTGCATGCAGGCATATCATTTGACACATGCCTATATGTCCTGAATATAGTGCACAAGTATGTGATTTGTTTTATTGCCCAGTTCTGTTTGGTGTCTACATCTGAAAGTCTATGTGCGCAAATTATGTGGATATCGCCCGTCTTTTGTACATTTCTATTCCAGCTTATTTAAATGGAAATATGTCATTAGCGTTTCAAAATAAAATCCAAATAGTCTTTCAAGCTTCAGGAATCCAATATTGTTTTGTACGTCAAATGCCCATTGACCCTGCAACTAACAGAAATGTTCCACACTGACTGTACAATAAAATGCAGTGAGTTTCCTGCAGCGCATTATTTTCTGATGTCCCACATAGTTGCAGATTCTTAATGGGGTACAATAATTTGTACACATTCACGAATTATGAAATAATTCATATTCAGAAAAAGCTGATTATTTTACAAACCCTACAAATAATTAATGTGCTACTGAGAAGCAAAGAGGGTTTACTTGTGTAGACACAAATAACTGCACTTACTGGTTTACAAAAAAAAGACAAAGTTTTGGAGTTACTTATGTATCCTGAGCAACAAAGCAAAAGCAATAATCTCTGGGACTGATGTTATTTTTTGGTACTGTACTGTGACAATACCTCCTCCTTCGGGTGCCACTGTGATCCCTGTCACTACTGTTAAACACTACTGTTGGTGCATTATTGACTACTCAAAATGTCCTGATGATTCCGGTCACAACCATCCAACTTAAAAATGTAATTTAAGGACAAAGAATTCTGGAAACGCCTTGCAGGTCAGGCAGCAACTTACAAAGGAAATAAGAGTTCATGCTAAATACTCTTCGTCAGACACAAAACACAAAGTCACAAGGCACAAAGTGCTGGAGTAACACTGGTGGTAAAGCAGCATCTCTGCAGAACATGGATAGGTGGCAATTGAGGTTGGGACCCTTCTTCAGACTGATTGTGCTGTTGACATTAGCCATGTTCTTCTTTGTGTCCGAGCATTTCCTATCACTGAAAGCCTTCAGCAAATGTTTTTCTTTCTGGCTGCTATGTTGTACAATATGCAGCATAGATCAATGAAGCATGTGACCTGCCTGATGAGTACTGAAGGGATGCAGGTAGCTAAATATTTTGCATGACAATAACAGTCTCGAGCAAATGCCTTATGCTGCCATGGATTTTGCTACAGGAGCACTTAGCTGCTGTTGCTGGATAATGTACAGGAGTCATATCCCCATTGAGGAGGGGATACCCCTAACTCCCCACTGTCAACCTATGAAGGCAATGTTACCCCTAGAAGGCAGCAGTGACTCCTTTACAATGGGGGGACTATGCAAACTCTCTTGATACCTGGTACTGATTACATGACTGGTCACCATATTGGGGGATAGAAGCCCTTGCGACACCTGAAGAAACCTTTGTTATGAAAGTTCCACATGAATGTAGGCCACTGGTCTGAACCATGCCTGTTCTCAGCCATAGAGTCATGCAGCACAGAATCAGGCCCTTCAGCTCACTATGTCCATGCTGGGCATCTATCCACACTAACCCCATTGTCCATCATTTGGTCCATCGCCATCTTGGCCTTGCAGATGCAAGTGATCACCGAGACACTTAATAAAGACTGTGAGAGTCTAATCTCTCCCACAAGATTCCTCTTTGATGGTTGCTAAGATGTGCAGTATGCAGCAAAAATGAAGCAATGACCTATCTGGCAAGTAGTGGCTTCCTCCTCATCCTCCCTGTGAAAGAAGAATCAAGGATCTCCCTTCTCCTTGACCATTAGTAACCTCAGCAGTGTTGAATTGAGTAGCACTCTGATATATATGGTAGAGATTAGCCACTGCTCTCCCAAACCACCCAGAAACATAGAAACATTGAAAATAAGTGTAGGAGTAGGCCATTCGGCCCTTCGAGGCTGCACCGCCATTCAATATGATAATGGCTGATCATCCAACTCAGTATCCTGTACCTGCCTTCTCCCCATACCCCCTGATCCCTTTAGCCACAAGGGCCACATCTAACTCCCTCTTAAATGTAGCCAATGAACTGGCCTCAACTACCTTCTGTGGCAGAGAATTCCACAGATTCACCACTCTCTGTGTAAAAAATGTTTTCTCATCTCGGTCCTAAAAGATTTGCCCCTTATCCTTAAACTGTGACCCCTTGATTTGGACTTCCCCAACATCGGGAACAATCTTCTTGCATCTAGCCTGTCCAACCCATTAAGAATTTTGTAAGTTTCTATAAGATCCCCCCTCAATCTTCTAAATTCTAGCGAGTACAAGCCGAGTCTATTCAGTCTTTCTTCATATGAAAGTCCTGACATCCCAGGAATCATGAAGCTTGTTGTAGCAGTTATCCTAGCCATCGTGGTCACTGGTTGTCAGAGATATCAGAGCTACGGCAAATAGTGCAAGCCTGTAGTTCTGATCACTGACAATGATTTTGGCAAAGCCTTGATGCTATATCACCCCCCTTCTGAGAGGACAAGATAGAATTGTTGGTGCAGGTAGACCTTGGATGGGAAAGATCCTCAATGGTGAATCCTCAATACCTCCTCCCCCAGACTCACTGTCCATGGCAGTAGCCCCTACAATAGTGTTCCAGATCTTTGAGAAAAATCAAAGAGAACACCATATAAAGGTACCAAGTTATTTAAATGGCAGTGGAGGTCAGTAGAAGTGGTAGTGGGGATTAAGAGTAGGTCTTTGAATAAGGGGCAGTTTGCAGAGTCTGCTGTAACAGAATGACAAATTTGCAAGTGAATGTGCTTTAAGTGGTGCAGATGCAGTGGAAGCAATGATTGCCTCATGAGTGACCAATGATGATTTTGGTCAAGAAAATTGTCACTGAATTTCATGCAGCAACACTGAAAGTTGTCATTACATGAGGAATGATGACATTTGTTGGGTCTCCGGTGCCAGAAGCACAATATCCACTCAAGCATGATTTATGTTGGGAAATGCCCAGTGAAATTTCCTGATTAACGTGAAATAACTCAGAAGTGGTTACTCTAGGGAAAGTCAAATTTGATTCACATAGCATTTAAATAACCAGTGTTACGCAATATAATTTCAGATCCAACATGATATCTTCCAGACACAAATAATATAATTATCACTCTGAAGAAGAGCCTGGACCTAAAACGTCATCGCTCCATTCCCTCCACAAATGCCTTCTCCACAATTTGTGTTTAGCACAAGTAGTACCTTTCTGTCTTGTGTCTGATGGTGCATTTTAAATTTTACGTTCCTGAGTAAATCTTTGTAAAATTATTTAAAAACCAATAACTCACATTTAATGTGTAATAACAACATTGCATGAAAATTATTTTGAATTTATTATAAAGGATGTTTTGTATATTTAGCACATTGTAAGTATATTTTAACACATACTTGTAGTACTTCCACATTTTATGACCAATAATTATTTTTCCTGAGTGGCAATGAAGTTATTTTGTAATAAATAACTACCAAGGGTGGATATTTTAATGATGGTAAGTCTTCTAAATGGAATTTATATTTTCATTGGTCAACTCCCTGCTCTTTGTTGCAGTTCATGGCCAGTTAGTGTATGAATGTAGAAGCCTCAGTGTACCTGCAGGCATCGTTAGTTAAACCATATAGGGTTGATGGAAATGATGGAAATGCTTGCTGCCCTGCTGCCCTTATCGATCCAACCTAGAGACATCCAGCTGTGGCCTGCACTGAGTCAGGTGGCAAGTTCCAAGCGAGAAATTCAAAAGCAAAATGCATTTCAGTAAAAGACACTTGTATCATTAATTATGAGAGTTTCACCTGTGACAGTGACAAACATGCTGTACTTTAGGAGTGTTTATGTGGTTAGTATATATCACAAATACAAATGGCGAGGATAATTCCAGCCACATAGGAGATAATGAATAGACATGCAAGTTAAAGATCACTAGTAAGTTAGGAAGGATAGCAAACTATTGTTGCCTTATTGATAAAATTGATGTTGGAGCAAGATACAGCTATCATTAAAAGCCAGCTAGCTGGTTGGCTTTTATTGGGTAATATGCTATATATTGGTTCCATGTCCATAAAACATTTTAACTATGAGCACTTTGATATGTTTATGGTGGAGTTAGTGTATTACATAAAGAATATACAAATTAGGATGATAATTACCATTTATTTTCTCTGACACATAACTGTTCGACTTGGAATTTTCTAAAGTTGTGTAGCTATATTAAGCATTGTGCAATCATTTTACCACAGTGTAATGTCCTAAGAATGGATACCAGTAAAAGCCTGATACTTTTGGTTGTCATTGAAACACTTATAGTGACAAATTCTGGTGACGGATAAAACCACTGATGTTTGTCTCTTGTCCATGTTCTGAGACTTTGCTGCAGTAAAATTGTTACAGGATGAAGGAAGATCAATGTAAATTTCCCCTGATATTTTTGATCACCATCATCTGTTTTTAATTTTAAACCTTCAGGAACACAAATTCTTCCTGCCACGATATGCCTTGGTAAAATGTTGCCAATTGATCTCCTTGAATGAAGCCTGATTAACATTGTAAATTACTTCCCCCATGCCCTGAGGTCAAACTATTTGACCCCAGACCTTCGGTAAAATAAATGTAATGTGAAAAGACTTGGTCTCTGTGGACACTGTTCAGTAAAATTATGAAGTAGACAGTTAATGATAATCTGAAATAAATATGTGTAGTTAGATCATTAAAGTAGACACAAAAGAAATGCATTTTAAATCGTAAAAACTTGCTGCAATCTTAGTTTTCTTTCATAACCAGTTTCCATTTCCTGTCCTTTGTTCATGTTTTCAAGAGCTTTCTTTAATTATAGTCTTCCATTCTCCCATGTCATATAACGCTAGGATTGATGGCAATGGATAGAAGTCAACCTGTTCTCAAATCCCACCAATATCATTTGAAAAGGATGTCGTCCATATATCCAAGAAAAAAATAATGGTTGTTAGTGTTTTTTACAATTGTTGAGCTAGTTTTAACTCTGACCAATTTGTCAAGATAAAGTAGTTTAATAGTTAATAAAAAGCATATAAGGCATATATATCATTTTTTTAATTTGTGTCTTGTTTCCGATGCAAACCATCTTTTGCTGATCATATTTCTTTTTTCTCGCTATGGTATTTATAAGTCTTAATATCAAGGGGTCTCACCTTACGTCACAAAATTACCCAGCCTTGCACATCAGTAGTAATTACATACATAGGATTTATTTCTCTATAAACAGCAGCCAAGAAATGAAATAGTGAAATAAAATATTTTAATTGCCTGACATCTGTACACCAATTTTGAGTTTTTGTAACCTCAAAGGATGGTACTCATGGATGGTTGTGAAGATGCTTAAAGCTATTCAATACTATACAAATTCAAACTCAGAACAGAATAATGAAATGAATATTAGTTGGAATAAGTTTATGATCAATGTCATACAGATGTGATTCACATTCACCTGACCAATTGAACATTAGCTATTTTTAAATTTGTATTTTGCACTAGTCTTGTTTTTCTTGTACTTTTTTCTCTTTACTTTCTTGCAGAATTCATAAGTAATATATGTATAATTTATGGATAATTTATGTTTTTGTGTGTTTGCTGAGTCGACAGATCTGTAGTGCATGCAAGATTTTCATTGCACCTGTACCATACCATACTTGTGCATATGACATCGACGTAATTAGTAGTTTGAGGTTGTACACCCCTGCCATGTTTAGAGTGGTGAAACTGATTGAAGCTCCGTTGAAGTTTGTGCAGCACCATTCACTTTTCATAGTAAGATAGCTTTCACATTTTACAAATCCAAATATTTTAATACTAATTACCCCACGAGGTACATTTTACTTAAATCAAGGAGTTTACGCATGGGTGAAAAAAAGGTAAAATATAAATTCCAGAAATATTATTTTCTGATGTTAATGGTGCTGATTGTGTGGCCAGTGGCAAATTCTTGGTAAGAGCTATTCGCCATAAATAATGCTGCCCTCGATAACCTAGCGATCTTTACCCCCTTTCCTATATCTATTTCAGTAGACTGTCAGAACTAGGGTGGAAATATCCAAGAAGAAAGTCAGTAGATATAAGGTGAGAGGAAATGTGCAGAGCATGTTTTTAATACACAGTGTAATGGGTGCCTGGAGCGCATTAGCTGGGGTGGTGCTGGAGGTAGATACAATCGTGGCACAAAAGAGGCTTTTGGATAGGAACATGGATATGAAGGGAATGGAGGGATATAGATCATGTGCAGGCAGAGGAAATTAGTTTAACTAGGCATCGTGTTTGGCATGGACATTATGGGCCGAAGGGCCTGTTCCTGTGCTATACTGTTCTATGTTCTATCCATTCAAGGGGACTTGCATAACAACCATAATGTCATCTAGTTGGCTGAGCAGCAAATCACATTAAATCATTCTCACAAACAATAAGCTAAGAGAGGAAATGTACAATTTTTAATTGAAAATTTACAGTGCTAAATTAAAAGCAAAACCTCCACCAAAAAAAAGCTTAAAGTAAAATAAATGAATATTTAAAACAAGTTTTATTTTTAAATCAAATCTATTTTGACATTTTTGTGGAGTTATAATGCAGATGTGCAAAACTTAGTTTTCAAGGCCAGGAAGCTTTTTGAGTCATTAAGTCTGAGTAAGAGGACACTGTTAATGCAACAAGATCCCATGCAATAATGTTTCAAGCCCTTATCAAGTCAACTCATTTCCCTCAATTCTGGAGAGGAGAGAGCGCCAGGGAGATTCTCGAGAGGAGTCTGCAGACAGTGCAGTCTGTGGAGGAGAAAACAAACAATTGCTTTTATGGTGTAATGGTGTCAAATCCTGAGTTATAAACCCAGGTGTGTGTGGAGTCCAAATACTCTGGTGAAGACTGCTCTATGAGACATGAAAGATCCCAACTTCTTTCCCCACAACCACCTCCATCACCACCTTTCCATAGCCATCCTGACCAATATCTAAAACTGCTCCCTGCTCCATGCACGCTGGCCTGGCACAACGAGTGGTACCCTTTCTCCATCTGTTGGCTCTGTTGCTGTCAGGAATCTTTTGTCTTTATTAAAACTTTGATGCTTGTACTTTGCTCAGTTTTGTGGGGAGCAAAACATATACTTGGTGAGGTATATCTTGGTTTCATGTGTTATTCTGGATGTCCATTTCTCTCTCCCTCACCAACTCCAACCCTTCTTCACCTCTTCTATATTTTCTCCTCCCTCATTTTTATTCATTTTCTCTCTTCGTCCTCCTTAACACTTCAAGTCTACCACAGTTAAAAACACTTATCCACACTGGGATGCGCATTATGAGGTAGTATGTTCTTTCCTCCCAGGATAAATGGCTACTCAGAATGATCAATCATGGCCCCTCTTAGTCCCCATTAACATTATTTACCTGACAGACCTTACTCCATGTCCACCATCATGCTTCTCTATGGTTAAAGAAAAGGCTTCACGCTATGACTGATTGTATCACAGTACAAATACATTCCCACTAGTACTGACCCATATGAAATTGATTATAGGCTCTAACAATTATGTGAAGAAGAATATTATTAAAAAGCATGGAGGAAATAAGGTGGAAGTAAGACAATGCAATTCTCTAAATGGGGTCTAAATTCATCGCAGTTAAATAAGTCAAGCTGTGTCTGCATGAAAATTTATGTTCCATGTTCTGCTGTGGAATGATCTCCATTTCATAGAATGTCTTGAGAGCTAACAAATAACACACTTCCAAGATTGCAGGTAAATTTAGGTGACACATTGAGTGGAATTCTAACCAGTGGTCATTTGCTTCAGAAGCCAGTACAACTCCCTGTGTTACCAGATTGTTTGCTGGTGATCTATTAATGTTCATTGCTTTGAAATAAATAAATGATTAAACAAAAATGGCTCTAAATGGGAAAGAATAAATGTCAGCAAAGATCAATAACAGTGAAAAAATATAGATACTTAAGGGGGAAATAAAATGTTGCCGCAAGTACATTATTTCTGTTTAATGAAAAGTTGTAAAGAAATTCATATAATAAATATGTTTAAACAATTATTACGCTTCCCTTTCCATTCAGCTGTGTGCAATAGAAATTCTCCTTCAAGTCTGTAAGCATCAATAAAATGGATCAAAATAAAGCCATGGAACATTTGTTCTGTGGCATTACTCCTCGACAAATGGTTAAAGTGGAGAATGGTGCTTGCCTGTGAGTGTGTTACTGTGCTGAAATATATTTCAGGCAACAAGGTGACATTAAAGCTCACACCAATGAAGTTAAGGCAATTTCTGAATACAAAATAAATAAACATTGCAAGACATTTAGTAAACTTTGCCACACACACATACTTCTCTTTTCATTTTCTTGAAATTATCGTGTCATGAGTGATAAAGAGGTACATCATGGAAACAGGCCCTTCAGCCCACTGAGTCTGTGCTGACCATTAACCAGCCATTTACACTAATCCTATATTAATTCCTTTTAGGATTAGGAATACTTTATTGCCACAGTGAATTTCTTTGCTTGCATACCCAATGTATGCAAATAACGGCCACCTACGGTGCTGACAAAGTTAAAAAGCACGCTGGCTCCTCCTGCCACAGCAGTTCCCCACCACGCCGGGTCCCCATTGTCCTTTGTTCCCCCCCAGTTGTCCATTGTTCTCCCCCCACCTCCTTCACAGCGGTCCCCACCACCACGGGTTCGCCAATGTTCTTCCCCTCCCTCATGGAGGTCCTCCACGCTCTCATCAACCACAGGTCGACCCACGAGGCATCGCCGCCGCTGCGAGGTTTCACCACCGCTGAGGCCCCAGCGTTTCACCACCGCTGCTGAGGCCTCACACCTGTATCTTTAATTCTCTCCATATTCCCATCAACTCTCTCCAGTTTCTACCACACACCCGGCGTAGGGACAATGAACCTACTGTTATCCCTACTGAACAGTTGTGACTGTTCACCTTATCTGTGCCCCTCATGATTTTGTCTAGCTCTAAAAGATCACCCCTCAGCCCCAAACACTCCAAGGAAAGATACCCAACCCATCCACCCTGGGTTTGAGCTCTAAAGAGAGGCTGGGCAGGTGCAGTCCTGGACTGTGAGGTTGAGGGGTGATCTTTTAGAAAATGATGAGGGGTTAAGATAAGCTGAAGAATCCCAATCTTTCCCCCTAGGTTAGGGGAGTAACAAAAAGGATTTAAAATTGATTTAAATTGAGAGGCAAAAGATTTTTAAAAAGGACCTGGGAGGAGGGTGGCCATGATTTTCACACTTAGGCTGATACCTACATGCAATGAGCTGCTAGAAGAATTTTTGGGGCCGGTACAAATACAACATTTAAAAGACACTTCAATAAGTACACGGATAGGAAAGGTTTGGAAGGATATGGACCAGATGCAGTTAAATGGGACTGTCTTGGTGAAGCAACTTGGTTGTCCTGGATGAGCTGGTTCAAAAAGCCTGTTTCCTTGCTGTATATCTCTATGGGTTCATGACTTTTATGGGCCTGTCCCACTTAGGCGATTTTTTGGGCGACTGCCGGCGACTAGGCTGTCACCACATGGTCACCGGGGTGTCGCCTGTATGGTCGTGAGTAGTCTCCTCAGTCGCCCAAAGTAGCATCTTTCTGGTTGCCGCTGGATTTTCAACATGTTGAAAAAGTTTTTGAGACAGTCGGCAACAGTGGGTTTGACCCGAATGAGCGTAGCTTGACTTCTCCTGACGTACGTGCTGTCATAGTTGTCACTAGGTTAACATAGGTTGTCGCCAGGTTAATGTAGGTTGACGCCAAGTGGCATAGGTTGTCGCTGGTGCTGACTTCGTTTTTTTTTGTTGTTAAAGTAATGATTCTATTTCAAATTTTATGTCGAAGGGAGGTCCAGTCGCCGGTTTTTCGGTCACCTGCTACGACTATGACAGTCATCGGCAGCCGCCTAAAAATAGCCTAAGTGGGACAGGCCTCTTTCGGATGTGGGAGGAAACTGGAGCAAATTTTGGAAACGCATGTGGTCTCAGAGAAAAAATAAATCGCACCTAATTTCAGGATTGATCCCAGGTCTCTGGTGTTGTGAGGCAGAGATTCTATCTGTGGTCTCCATAAATTGCTTTTGTTTTTTTGTTTATTTTGCTATTGGAATGCCTGGCCCCACGATTCCACTAGGATTCCATTGTTGGCCACTATAAAACCAGCAACAGGTTAGATAAAACTATAATGAAAATATTTACACCATTGACTTGAGGATTCACTAGTCTTTCATTAACAGCAGATGTTCAGAGACCATGAACTGAAAATTCTAGTCCACCCTTACGGTGTGGAGTCTGGGTCGGAGTTGTTTGAGGGGAATAAGAGACCAAGATCATGGACCACTTTGGGCTCAGAATTAGGTGGCAAATATGGTAAGTCTGTACCAGAATTGTGGTCAATAAACATCAGACGGCATACCTTGATGCCTTTCCTATCATGGCCGGGTACCTCAACAAGGCCAGCGTGAAGAAGTCACTTCCAAACCACCACCAGTATGTGTCCTGCATCACCAGAAGATCAAAAACCCTTGACCACTGCTGTTCCACCATCAACAATGCATATCACTCCATCCCTCACCCTTAATTTGTGAAATCAGACCACCAAACTGTGTTCCTTTTCCCCCGTAAATAGGCAGCGACTGAAGAGCGCATCTCCAGCGGTGGGGACTGTGTATAGCTGTTGAGGGCAGGCAGAGGAACGACTCTGGGATTACTTGGAGTTGGTAGACTGGGCGATGTTCAAGGACTTGGCAATGGACCTGAACAAACACACCATGGTTGTGACCGACTTCATAATCCCACCAAAACCATCCGAGGGTTCCGTAATCAGAAGCCTTGGATGAACCAGGAGGTCCGCAACCTTCTGAGATTCTGATCTTGGGTATTCAAGTCTGGTGGCGCAGCACACAGGAGGTCCAGATGTGACCTTGATAAGGAATCAAGAAGACTAAGAGGAACTTTCACTCCAAATTGGAGGATGAGATGGCAGGGCTTGCATCCCATCACTTCCTACAAGGTGAAACCAAGTAGAAACTCAAGCAACAGCGAGGCATCCCTCCCGGATGAGCTTAATGTGTTCTATATGTTCTTCAAAAGGGTGATGTGTCTTCTCGAGCCCCTGAAGGTGTGGTAACCTCTGTTTCTGAGGCTGGCGTCAGAAGATCCTTCATGAGGGTCAACCTTCGGAAAGCATCTGGATCTAATGGTGTTCCTGGACAAATTCTCAAAATTCTCAAGACCATTGGCTGGAGTATTTGCGAACATCTTCAACCTCTCGTTACTCAGTTCTGAGGATCCATCTGCTTTAAAAGGATATCAGTAATTCCAGTGCCCAAGAAGAGTAAGCTGCCATGCCTCAATGACAACCAACTATTGTCTCTGGTCATGAAGTGAGACTAGGAGGTTACTTATGGCTAATATCAACTCCTACCTTAGTAGGAACCTGGATCAACTACAAATGCCGACCGCCACTATTGATCAACAGGGGATGCAATCTTGCTGGCTCTCCTCTCTGCACTGGACCACTTGGATAATGGGAACATATATGTCAAGCTGGTGTTTATAGACTACAGCTCAGTGTTCAAAACCTTCATTCTCTCCAAACATGTTACCAAGTTCAGGGAACTGGGTCTCTGAGCGTTCCCTTGCAACTGAATCCTCAACTTCCTCATCAATAGATCACAATCGAGATGAATTGACAGCAACACTTCCTCCTCAATAACCATCAGCACAGCACCGCATGGCTGTGTGCTCAGTCCCCTGCTCTAGCTGGACATAGTTCTAACATCATCTTTAAATTTGCCAAAAACATCACCATAGGACGAATTACAGGTAATGATGAGTATAGAGGGAGATCAATCATCTGAATGAATGGTGCCAGCACAAACAACCTTGCTTTCAGCATCAGTAAGAGCAAGGAGCTGATTGTTGACTTTAGAAGATGAAGGCTAAGGATCCACGAACCTGTCTTTATCGGCGGGTTGGTGGTGGAGAGAGTCAACAACTTTAAGTTCCTGGACATGCATATCTCTGATGTGTTGTGGGGCTGGCACATTGATGCAATCATAAAGAAAGTCCATCAATGCCTCTCCTTGGAAGATTGAGGAGATTCGGCTAATCCACGATTACGCTCAAACTTTTAGATGTATGCAGTAGTGAGCATGGAACGCCAAGAAATGTAGGAATTACAAAAGTGGTGAATTCTGCATCATGGGTGCTGACCTACTCATTATCAAAGGAATCTACAGGAGACACTGCCACAAAACAGCAGGAAGCATCATTAAGGGCCTTCACTACCCTGGCCATGCTCTCATTTCACTCCTGCCATGACCTCCATGGTACAGGAGCTTGAAGACTGTGACCTCCAGGTTCAGGAACAGCTTCTTCGCCACAACCATCATGTTCTTGAATATTAGAAGCACTAGTTAAATTACGAACTAGGAAATGATTTGATTGCACTAGGGGCTTTGGGCTTTTGTTATGTATTAATATTGTTTTTTTTAATTTATTGAACTTTCTTTTGTTCATTGATTACACTGATCACATCTTCTGATTAGACATTGAAATAAATAAGCAAACAAACACACTTAATGTGTGCTTTTTCTTACCACCATATTTGCATGTCTTTTCACTTTAACAAGTTAATTTCACTGAAAATGTTACCCTTTCATCATGTTTCAGCATCCACATGCTCATTATTGTCGTCTAAACACATTGGGGTTGACATTGTTGAAACCAATAGAACTGCCATTTCCTCTTGTCATTCCATTTGATGAGAGTCAATTATTTAGCAGTTGCCTTTGTCATACCTGGATTCTCTGCAGCTGGGCCTGGGAGATAGTCAATCATGCAGGAGTAGAATTAGGCATTTCGGCACATCAACGTACAACATTGCTGCCTCTTTTGCCACATATTATACATCCTGCCAAATGTTGTAAATAACCCAACCCAACCTACAGTGATCACTACAACAAATGCAAAATCAGCCAGACTGGATTTAAAACATCTCGTTTAGTTTGTTAGTTTAGTTTATTATTGTCATATGTGCCGAGGTACAGTGAAAAACTTTTTTGTTGCAAGTTATCCAGTCAGCGAAAAGACTATACACGATTACAATCAAGTCACAGTGAGAATAGGATAGAAAGATTATACGTGTGTGTATATGCAAGTGATCAGTTCACATTTATGTTTATAAGGATTTCTAAATTATATAATGTAGAAAGTAATGAAAATGATAAGGGATTACCTTTTCTCACAAGTATAAAAAGGTAATCACGTTTCAAATTAAATCATTAAGTATCAATAACAACTTTGTTTTTTAACTTTGCACTTCAAGTGTGAGAGAACAGATTTGCTAGCAATCTATCTGCATGGGCCCTGCAGGGAAACCAATGGGCTTTTCAAGCTTTGCCCTGAGGCTGTATGGGTGCACCTAATGGATTTCACTGTGGTTTGGTCAAACCAAGTTGGCTGGAAGCCAAGCAGAACAGATGGAATTAATAGCTTGCGTCAACCCAAGTGGAGCCTCTCAAATGACCTCTCAATCTTTCCGTTAAACGGGAAAGATACATAAAGCCACCTTAACTTGATATAAAGCTACATTAACTTGATCAAGCATGCCTGACTGACTAAGAATACATTATTTAGCTAAAGAGCCTTTTTAAGGATGGCACAGCGGCACAGCTGGTAGAGCTGTGCCTCACAGCGCCAGAGTCCCAGGTTCAATTCCAACCCCAGGTGCTGTCTGTAAGGAGTCTGAACATTCTCCTTGTATGTATGGTGAATGTTTGGGTTTCCCTGGTGCTCCAGTTTCCTCCCACATCCCAAAAATATGCAAATTAATAGGTTAATTGGCAGCTGTAAATTAACTCTAGTGTGTGATTGAGGGGCAGAATCTGGGAGAGAATAAAATAGGATTCAGGTTAGATTACTATAAAATGGGTTGATGGTTAGCATGGACTTGATGCACCAAAAGGGTCTGTTTCTGTATTCTATCTCTCATTTTAAAAATTCTGATTATGTAGATGCACTTGGCACTTCTCCAAACCCCAAAGTATTGTTAGCTACCTCACCTTCCCAACATTCAGTAATAAGACTCACAAGACAGTCAAATCTTTAAAATAACTTTACATGTTAAGAAACAGTTGGACAGGTACATGGATAGGACACGTTTGGAGGGATATAGACCAAACACAGGCAGGCGGGACTAGCTGGGACATGTTGGCCGTTGTGGGAAAGTTGGGCAGAAAGGCCTCTTTCTACGCTGTATCACTCTATGACTCTATGTTGGCATTCAGTGACTTGGCTTTAGGTATCCCAAACAAATAACTTGTTACCACACTGAGTGCCTCTGTGATTCAAGGACCAAACCTGAGAAAAACACATTCCAAAACATTCCACTCCCTGACGTGTGTATTCAAGGCTTTTGTCATCTAAATTATTTCCAATAAAATGTTGTGATAACATGAATGTAGAGATTTCACTTTCACTGGTTAAGTTGAGATACTCCAACTAAACCCCATTTAGAAAAACCATCATGGTCTTTTAAAAGTTCCCAATACAAATGACTCTACCCTTTGCATAATGGTGGAGCTGTACAATTAAGTTCACTTCTCTTACTGAAAGAAAAAAATAAATATATATATATATGGAAATAATCACTGATATATCTATTAACTTCATTAATTTACAACAGTTGATTCGGTGAATATACCAGTGAGCTATTGATTCCTTTGCTGC
This sequence comes from Leucoraja erinaceus, assembly GCF_028641065.1. Lineage (NCBI taxonomy): Eukaryota > Metazoa > Chordata > Chondrichthyes > Rajiformes > Rajidae > Leucoraja > Leucoraja erinaceus. The sequence goes on along the minus strand of NC_073391.1, from coordinate 17,742,764 downwards.
ATAATCAAGGACAAGTCTCACCCCGGACACTCCCTCTCTTCCCCTCTACCATTAGGCAAGAGGTACAGAAGTGTGAACATGCACATCTCTAGATTCAGAAACAGTTTTTTCCCCAGCTGCTATCAGGCAACTGAACCATCCTATCACCAACTAGAGAGCAGTCCTGACCTACCAACTATTTCTTTGGAGACCCTCAGACTATCTTTAATTGGACTTTACTGGACTTTATCTTGAACTAAACATTATTCCCTTTATCCTGTAAATGTATACTGTGGACAGCTTGATTGTAATCATGTACAGTCTTTTCACTGACTGGATAGCACGCAACAAAAAAGCTATCCACCGTACCTCGGTACACATAACAATAAACTAAGCAGTGACGGCAATGTCCAAAGCTAATGATGAGGCAATAAGCTTCTGTGCCATTTCTAGCTTGTGTCATTTCCTCAAAACCTAGGGAGACCAAAAATGACCACTCTACACACTGTAAGTACATTTAGCCTGTTCATAAGGCAATGGCAATATCTATCTCAGATATTGACTTTGTCTCATTCTTCAGATTTGCTTACTATATTTTAATATTCTACAGACCACACTATTGAGTTTAACAACCCAAACCAAAAGTAAATACTCCAGAAAAGAAATAAAAGACACCATAAGACAAGGATGATAAGTTGCAAGTATTATCACTGGCAAGCTGAACATTGCAGGCTATGATTGTTTCATCACATGGTAGAACTAAATTTAATAAAAGTGCAGAACTTTCACATGCTTTGACTAATGTTTAAGCTGAGTTCCAGTCTCCATTTAGTATCATTAGAGTGCAGTTCTTTTCCTGTTGGCATCAGTCACAAAAGGTCACAATCTAGTTAGCTTCCATTAACGCAGAAAACTACCTTCTATCAAGTGACTCTTGGCTGCAGACCAAATTTTTCCATTCTTGTTATCCCAACACTATAATAGAAGAAACACTTTTGGAGGATATTATGGTCATTACTACCCTGAACACCTCAGGACCAGTAATGACCATAATGCTCAAGCGAAATGATGTTATTGCTGTTCCTACGTGGCCTTATTCTAATCTATTTGCTGCAGTTTCTGAAGTTATAGTGTGGTGACTTCACTCTTTGGTAATTATTACTGGGATCGCTGTGTTGTTTCTGTGCTGCTCAACTCGTTAATGTCTTCAAGAAAACAGGCAAACCAGGCATGCCAGTTAAATATCTATTAACCAGGTTAATTGGAACATTATAAATAAATCTGCATGGATATTGATTAGTGAGTATTGATTTAAAATATTTGTAATTCATTTAACATAGAACGTAGAACAGTACAGCACAAGAACAGGCTCTTCAGCCCACAATGTCTGTGCCAAACATGATGCTGAGTTAAACTAATCTCCTCGCCCTGCATGGGATCCCTAATTCCCCATTCTTTCATATCCATGTGCCTATTTAAAAGCCTGTTAAACGGCATGTACCTGCTTCCACCACCACCGCTGGCCAAGTACCCACCACTCTCTGTATAAAAAACTTGCCCTGCTCATCACTGCGCTCTGCGTAAAAAATGCTACTTCTGTTACTATGATGAAATGAAATACAATGCTATTAAGTAGAAAGATACTTCTATAATTAACTATCAATAATGAGCAAAGTGCAAAAAAAAATTCCTTGCTGTTTGCAAACAAGAAGTGCTGGAAATACCCATCAGGGCAAAATAATTGGCAAATGATTCACAGGAAGTAATGCTTGTGGTTGATGTTACATTGTTGAATATTGGCATAAAGATTGTTGCTATGTAAACAAACATGATAGTCATTCTGAGCTAAAAACTGGCAAAATTTACAATGTGAAGAATGAGTACAGCTTTTATTCTTGGTGAAAACTTGCTTTAATGGGGCTAGACAATGAGCAGGAGTTCCATAAGAACAGCATTTTGGCTCCATACAATTGGAGAGAGGTCCGTGCCGCTCACAAAATTGGGGAGTAGATTATGCATCCTGCTTTGGCTGCAACTGAGCAGGAACATCCTTGGTTGAGGACTGGCAGAGGTCAGGGCTGGTGGAAAGTTACATCCAAACACAGATTATTATGGTTCTTTTCTGGAGTCAGAAGGAGCATTCACTCTCTTTCCAACTTCAGAACAAAACAGATATTTTCACAGTTTTCAGGCTGTTACTTTTTTCTAAATGGGCAGCACAGTGGCAAGTTGGCAGAACTGCTGCCTCACAGTTCAATCCAGTCCTCAGGTGCTGTCTGTTTGGAGTTTGCACGTTCACCCTGTGACTGTGTGGGTTTCCTCTGGGTGCTCCGGTTTCCTGCCGCATCCCAAAGATGCATGGGATTGTAGGTTAATTGGCCTCTGCAAAATTGCCCCTAGAGTAAAAACAGGAACGGGGTACTGATCTTAGATGATCAGCCGTGAATATTGAAGGGCTCGAAGGACCGAATGGCCTACTCCTGCACCTATGTTTCTATGTTTCTACGTAAAGGGAGTGGATGACAACATGGGATAACAGAACTAGCATGAGCGAGTGATCGATGGTCGGCGTGGACTCGGTGGGCTAAAGGGCCTGTGTCAACGCTGTATCTCCAAACTAAACCAACTAATCGTCTTCAATAGCCCCTTGGCGAATTGACACATGATTGTAAATGCTGAAAATCCTATCCAACGGGACATGAGCTTGCATGTTGCATGTTGATATATATTACCACAAAGAAAATTGTTTTTGGAGATGGCTTGCTCTCCGAGGCTCTTGGCCTGACTAATCCACTCCATCTATTCCTAATTATCCGCTACTGAGAACCCAGATTAAAATTAGACTCACCATCTGAGGACCTGGTTAGATGGCTAACATTCTGCAGAGAAAGGTCAGCAGCTCTGTGTAGAACAGGCAATAATTCCATGCGGAATTGCCAACACATTTGGGATTTCAGTTCACAGGCGTACGAACATTGACGGCACAAACATCTTGTTGGTTATTTGTTGGAAACTCTAGCGTGGAACATAACGTTGTGATAATTCCCAAACACCGGGAATTCCTGACACGGGGAAATCAACATGGCTGTGATGCTTTTGAGATGTTGATTTAATTGTATGACTTTTTTTGGATCTTTTCAAATACTTTCTACAGATTTAAAATAGTTTAATCTTTTTCATCTTTTTAAAATTGTCTTTTAATAGTTTATTAAGTTTGAATTGTTCTGAGATGTCTTAAATTTCTGAATTTTCACAGCATTGACAGCAGGCTGAATCAGAAGGCATGGGTTATCTGGCTGTCACAGCTATTGCAGCAGTTTTGTGAATGAATCTTATTCTGCCCCCTGCCACCATCGCTACTAGACATCACCATCACTAACTACCATGCTTCCAAACTCATATGACCAGATTTGGTACAAACCCTTTCCGCTGTCATTGAAAAAATCTTCAGCCTGACTGATTCTCCCAGAGAAAGTGTGAAGAAAGGAAGTAGAAATGTAGTCTAGAGTTCAGTGGTGAGTGTGGGCTGCTGGACCAGGTCAATATTATTTTTGTTAATCGCCCAAATAATATTGAGCCTTTGCTTCCAGTGGCAGGAATTTAACAATCATCCTCAAGCCACAACAGAGTGCAGTTGAATATTGATGAAATATTTTTATAAAGCTGATGATGTACCACAGATATAATATTATATTATGTACATTTGCAACACGTGCAGAACACACCTCATGTAGGAAGCCTCACAGCAAGCAAACAATGCCAGATACCTTTGCAGTCTGAAAAAGGCTCCCAAATCAAAACGTCATCTATCTATGTTCTTCAGAGGTGCTGCCTTACCTGCAGAGTTATTCCAGCACTTTGTGTCTTTTTTTTGTAAACCAGCATCTGCAGTTCCTTGTATCACCTTTGCATTAACTTTTTTATGTCCTCTGATGTGATGTTTCTCATTAAATTATCCCTGTGATGTTATTCGCTTTTGAAGATCAGATAATCTAGGTTTTTAGGCCAGGTTGCGAATTTTCACAATATTTGCAAAGCAACTCCTTTGTTAATCCCATTGTTAGGAATCTCAGACAAAGAAGCACTGTTCCATGAATAATTTTCCCTCTTTTTTCTCCCTCAAATCCCAACAAGGAGGATCCCGACCCGAAACTTTACCCATCCTTTTTCTCCAGAGATGTTGTCTGCCCCGCTGAGTTACTCCAGCTCATTGTGTCTATCTTCAGTATATACCAGCACCTGCAGTTCATTCCTTCGCAAGAGTTCAAGTATGAATACTGGAGGAATCCAAAAATGCTACTGACTCTCATTGTACTGAAACTTGCTAAACAAGAACTTAATTTTAGTTACATACCTTGAAGAAGAAGGCTTGAAAACCTATGGCAAGCCTATCCTTTGGCACATGAATGAAGATAAGAAATTCTCTAGGCTACCAGTGCAGAGACAGCTTCACTTTAAGTGTGTTTTCTAATGATGAAATTGTAAATGGAAGGCATTAGCTCATGTTATTAAATATCAAAACAAAATTTTAATGACAAATTAATTCATATTAAACATCTATATTCTATTTAATTCTACAAAGAGTGGTCTTGATTGGCAGATTTGCAATCACAGGAAGAGCAGTCACATCCGTTATTATCAGCAGCTTAATACAAGACTGCAGCATTGGTTTGGTTGCCAATTTAAAACTCTCCAGTTTGAACAATATACCAGACACCTTCTTCATTGGATTTCATGTCCAGCTCACGAATAGCTGTATATTTTCAAATACACTTACAATTCTGAAACCATTTGCTGGATATGAAATGGAATGAGTATTTTTACAAATATTATGAAGACACGTGTTCAATACACATATAATTTCATTTACAGTAGGTTCTGGGTTCCATTCATTTTAATTACATATGAACAAACAATGAAACAATGAAAAATGACGACCGGAAATCCTACTGCAACAGAGTTAGAGGTAATTTTATTATAATATGTATTATTTTGTGTATTTGTGAGTGAGCTATGACAATAGAATATTTATCATTTTAATTCATGTTATTATATATTGTTTCCAAGTAAACATGTTTCATGTTTTTACTTTGTTTATTGTGAAAATAAAATGGCCATTGAATGAAATTTAAATTCCTGACTTTACTGTTTAAAGTTTAATGGCAAATACAATCTTGACGTTCTGATAAATTGTTGGAAACTCAATAGAAAGCTGGGGCATCAGTTTAAAATTACAATTTACCATTTCATTGTTTGATATTCCAGTGTAATTTTCTCATTCTGCACAGGTCACATTCAGAAAGAATTTCTAAGGAAGAACACTTTTGTGTTTATATTTATATTCATACATTTTTGAGTTCATCATGGTTGCAGATGTCAGTTGTGAACATGGATATTTATTTAAACCAAGCACCCAACATCAATATCCTACTCTTGTTATAACCAAGGTCAGAAACAGAATAACGGTCATTCAGACAAATTAAAATGACTACATTTCATCCCCACCACCTGCATAAAAAGTTGTAATTTTAGTTTTCTTGGCTCCAAGTGTGATTATCAATGTTAGCAGAATTAGGAGTGAATTGGCATCAATAATCTATACCCACTGTAGGATAAGTTTGCATTTATGGTCCAAGCTAGATTAAAAATGGCCTCAAGAGATGTACAGCGAGATGCATGTCCATAACACTGCCCAACTTCCTAAAATATCAACATTTATAAAGTAGTCTGAAGAAGGATCCAGACGCGAAATGTCAGTTGTCTGTTCATATGTTCATCAGTGATAGGAGCAGAATTAGGCCATTCAGCCCATTGTCTACTCTGTCATTCAATCACAGCTGATCTATCTTTCCCTCTCTGTCTTCACCCCATAACCCTTGACACCCATACTAATGAAGAATCTATCAATTTCTGCCTTAAAAATATCCATTAACTTGGCCTCCACAGCCTTTTGTGGCAATTCATTTCACAGATTCATCACACCTGACTAAAGAAATTATTCCTCATCACCTTCCTTAAGGTACATCCTTTTATAAATGCTGCCTCACCCGCTGAGTTTCTCCAGCATTTTTGTCTTCCTTTTATTGAGGCTAATGCCTCTGGTCCTAGACTCTCCCACTAGTGGAAACATCCTCTCCACATCCACTCTAACCAGGCCTTGCACTATTCGGCAAGTTTCACTGTTCACCTCAGATGCTGCCTGAGCTGTTGAGTTACTCCAGCACTTTGCGTTCTTTGCCATATTCCAGCACGTGCAGTTCCTTGTGTTCACATTTGCAATCCATTGGTCTTGTTCCAGCAAAAAAAAACAGAATAACGTTTTCTTTTTAAATTGGAGAGGTACGTACATCTTGAAAATAAGTAATAACATTCTTTTCAGCTAGTTTCTTTTCAATAGACTACAGGAAAATAAATTAATTTGGTTGGAATAGTGAAGAAGGTAATGGTGGAACTGGTTTATATTGTGCTAATTCACCATCCACTCATACTGAGGAAGACAAAACAGGTCAAACCAGATGTTGTAGGCAACCAGAGTTGAGCCTCACATGACAGAATATGTAACGTTTGTAATGATACAGAAATTGTTCTCACTGGCTATGGCAAAAGCCTTTTTATGTATTTGTATTATATATAAAGCTAAACAGTAATTGCATTTTCTTTGTTTTAAATTGAAAATGATTGTAAAGGCGTAGTTGTTTAAAAGGTTGATTTAAAGAACTGCAGTACCATATTACACATTTCTGATATTACATTTTCCAAATGAGTTATTGACCTTGGGATTTTTCATTAATACCATGAACAAATCATCATTTCCCCACATGACTTGGTAATAAACACTATTGCTTTTAACAGCAGTCAATAATTGGAGGGTACAAGGAGGTGTTTTATTTTTTTTTATTAAACTTGTAATTTTAGAATCTTTTCGTTGCTCCATAAGAATTACACATTGTTTACATTATTTTCTGAAAACAAAATCTAAACTAACCTCTATTTCAGATGAACCATTCCAATCATTACACCAAGTTATTTGGGCCGACTGTTTCTCTGCTGCTTTTTTTGTTTTATACTCCATTCAAAAAAACTCAATAACACATTTCAGAAAAAAAACTATTCCATTTTCAACCGATATGTTACATTTTAAAAACCTCCAGACTTACCTATGTTCCTGTTCAAAAAAATGTCAACTAGCACCACGTGCAAACCAGTCGATTTTCTTAATTCATCCCCTAGGAATGGATAAGTCTATCAATCTATTAAATTGGAAACCCATTAGAGCCCCTGGTTTATGCGTTTCAAGCTGTTAACTAGAAGTTGATTGATTGTTGTTCCTCTGATAGGATATGCTGATCTAATCTCACTGTGCTCTAGTTTGCAATAAATTACACAATTCATTTCCTTCATTTATAACATAAAATCACACCTCGAGGCATGCGTGCTCAGAGGCAAAGTGCAAGGATCCTATTTATGGTGTCATTTAGCCAGCAAGCAGCCAACAATCCCGGCAAAAAATCGAAGCATAATCAAGGTGTATGTTTGGAAAATTTATTGTTATAATTTTCCACAGTAATCTTCTCCATTTTCAAAGCACCCCAGCAACATATATCATAATATAAAATAGAAAATGAATAGCGTTTAAAATTTATCGGTCTTTGATTCTCAATTATATGTGTTTATGACTTCATCTGTCTTCAGTGACTTCAACCTTTTCCATTATTGTAGAATATTATTTGTACGGTATCCATTAAATTCACAATCCTGCAGTAATGGCACGCTATAGCGTTTGGAAAAGGAATTTTTGAAAGGGGCTTGAAGAAAGCGAAGCTGTTATGACACAAGAAATTGCTTTATTGATAGCCTTGCCTCGCGCCTGCACATTTGGCAATTTGTAACCTTCCCCATATCTATATTTCAGTGTGACACTGATAAGAACCTTTCTGTCCCCGACCAGATTACAGTTTGTAATGACACACAAAGCTTTCAGAAGCCGGGCTAGGTACCCATTGAGCTCTCTGCAAACATGCTAAACCAGTTAGAAGATCAACATAATTTTTGTTTAACACTGCAGTGTCACGCATTACCTGAACTGTTATTAAATTGTACAAGTATAATTGCCATCACTGATCTATAAGGACCTTGTGTGCATGTATTTAAACTGTGGTCCCATGGCAGTGATAGACCTGTAATTTTGTATATTAATAGATCACTGCATTGTAAAACGTTGGGGACTGCAGGCAGATTGCAGGTTCAAGAATGAATATACCAAAGGCTTTGTCTTGAAAAGACGGATAAAATGACAAAAGAATGCAGATTTAACAAAATTACTATTGGCTTTATTGCTTTCTTTTGTACAGAATTAAAATTCTACAGCAAGCATGAACAAAATTGTTTCTCTATAGAGTGAGAAGGTGGTGTTTTTCTCAATGGCCTTCTCTTTAACAAATGTAATCCTGCTCTGTCCTAACAAAGCTCCTGCCAATTAGCAGTGGGAAATAATATTGGGACGATTTTTAGGTGGCAACGGATCAAAATGCAACTTTGAAACTGTGCATGGTATCAGTGAGTGTCTAAATACTGTAGATAGACAGAAAGTGCTGGAGTAACTCAGCGGGTCAGGCAGCATCTCTGGAGGAAAAGGATAGGTGAGGTTTCGGGTCAGGACCTTTCTTCAGACATCCTGGCCAGCATTACTTTCTGTGACCTCACTACTATGCTGAAGCAGTGAAGACCCTGTCCCACTTGGCAACTTTTTTCGGCGATAGCCGATAAATAGGTTGTCGCCTCATGGTCGTGGCGTGACGCGGCATGACCGGGCTGACGCTTGTGTTGTTGTGAGCTGTCTCCGCAAGAAAAACACCTATGCCAGGAAAAACACCTATGCCAGGATCCTCTTCATAGACTTCAGCTCCGCTTTCAACACAATCATCCCGCAGCAGCTGGTGGAGAAGTTGGAGCTGTTGGGGGTTGATGCTGGCACATGTAGCTGGGTCCTGAACTTCCTGTCGCAGCGGCAGCAGACAGTCAGGGTGGGCAGTAGGACATCAAAAACGATAGCCGTGAGCACTGGCTCACCCCAAGGCTGTGTCCTAAGCCCCCTTCTGTTTAGTCTGCTGACACACGACTGTACTGCCAGACTCAATAACAACTTCATCAGCAAGTTCGCTGATGACACAACAGTAGTGGGTCTCATCAGTGACAACGATGAATCGGCGTACAGGATGGAGGTGGAGCTGCTCACAGGTTGGTGCAAATCCCACAACCTCATTCTTAACGTGGGAAAAACTAAGGAGATGGTGGTTGACTTCAGGAGGGCGGGGAAACAACACCATACACCTCTGCACATCGACGGAGCTGATGTGGAAAGGGTCAGCAGCATGAAGTTCCTAGGACTACACCTGTCTGATGACCTGACGTCCACGGCCAACACCACAGCTCTGGTCAAGAGAGCCCAGCAGCGACTTCACCCCCTCCGAAGACTACGGAAAGCAGGCCTCCCCACCACACACCTACGGACTTTTTACAGGGGGACTGTTGAGAGCACACTGACATACGGCATCACTTCCTGGTTCGGGAGCTGCAAGGCGTACGAACGTCACCAACTGGACAGGATAGTGAAGACCGCAAGCAGGATTATTGGTGCTCCACTCCCCTTCCTGCTGGACATATACAAGAAGAGATGCATCAACAGAGCCATCTCCATCATCAAAGACCCTTACCACCCATCGCATGACTTTTTCACCATCCTCCCATCTGGGAAGAGGTACAGGAGCATCAGCTGCAAAACCAGCAGGATGCTCCTCAGCTTCTTCCCACAGACTATAAGACTGTTAAATGAACTTTCCCCCCTGCCAAGTATCGCGCACAAACACCCCGCTGCCAGTCGGAACGGCTGTTGAATGTTATTGAGTGTTATTAGAGGGTTAAATTGTTCATGACATGTATTTTAACTTTAATTGCTATTTATTTTGTAACGAAAACTGAATGGACACTGGTCGAGAAACGTTTTTTTTGTTTCCTCTGAGTATGCGAATACTCAGGAAATGACAATAAAGATTTACAATTACAATTACAAGTGTCGTCACTTTTTTCTTCTCGCCGCAGGATTTTGAAATGTTCAAAACCTTGCAGTGACAATGGGCTTGACGTTGCCTGAAGTTGCCTGTTGTCTCCTGTCGTAGGTTGTCGTAGGTTGTCGCCAGGATGACGCCAGGTGACGTACGGTCGCAAGGTCATGACCTCGGCGAATTTCTTTGGCGACAACCTGCGTCATCAAACGTCATCATACGTCAATCGGCGACAGTGCTTGCGTCAAGTTACGGATGAAAATTATGTTACTTGTCTTCTGTTGTCTTCTGATGCCGGAGACAGTGCCATTTCTTGCCTTATTGTGTCGTGGGTGGATGTATATGTTGACCTCGGTTGTCGTTGTTTGAAGTCTGCGTGGTCACATGTTGTCGTAGGTTGTCGTATGTTGTGGCTGTTGTGGTCATCCCAGGTCCCGAAAAATTGTGACGCCGGATGACGTAAATTGTCGCAGCTTGTCATCAACTGTGTCGTAGCTTGTCGTAGCTTGTCGTACAACTTGACGGTTTTTCGGGCATCAGTCAATGACGCTGGCAGTCGCCGAAAAAATCGCAAATTGGGACAAGCCCTTGAGTAATAAGAGAAGGTTATCCCAGTCCAAAGCCACCAACCAGACTCACAGTATTCTTGATATCTGCCTTCTTGAAGCAAAATGACAAGAAAATATACAGTAGTCAATAATGCAACATACTACCAGTTACATTTAGTAACCAGACCATAACAGTGCATGCTGAAGTACATTGTGCGACCTTTATACCCATGGTAGTTAATTGGCGAGGGTGGGATGTAGTCAGGGGAAGAAATCCCCGGGACACACACCCCCACCCCTCCTGTTTTGAGAGGTGGGGGACGATCCCCCCCATTTTTTGTAATCCTGATTTTCAAACCTAGTGAAATCTCCGCTTTCCGCGAGACAGTTGGGGTGGGACTGATGATCGAGGGCTCGTCGGTCAGCAGGCAATGGGGGGAGGGGGGGCCATGATGATTCAGCGCGATGATTGGAGGAGGGAGGTGTCAGTCAGAGGCGGAAGTAGGGGGATGGGACTGAGGATAGAGCATGGTGATTGGCGGAGGGAGACGTCCGTGGAGCAAAGATCATACGGCAGAACTTGAATTGCATGCCCAGGTCACAAGCGAAAAAACACTCTCGGCAGCCCTGGCCACAGACCTGCGCCTCATCCACAGCCAGGATCGATCCCGGGTCTCCAGCGCCGCTATCGCTGCCGAACCGCCACTGGTCCATCCCCGCCCCCACCTGAGTGCCCCCCCCCCACCATGCCCGGTGGTGGTCAGAGATGTCGGGAGTCAGACGGGAGCAGTGCGCCTAGGCCCACAGCCAGCGCAGAGAAGCAGTGCTAAATCCAGCTCAACTCTGCCTGTCCAGCCAGGTTAACCTACAGCCCTGCCTGGACTTACGGGAACGACGGCCCAGGCTTACGGCCAGCACGGAGAAGCAGCGCTAAATCCAGCTCAACTCTGCCTGTTAACCCACCAGCCCTACCTGGATTTATAGGAACGACGGCCCAGGTTTAAAGCCAGCGCAGAGAAGCCACGGCTCCGGACTGGTGTCCCGTCAGTCCAGGCAGGGCTGTGGGTTAACCCGGCGAGACAGGCAGAGTTGAGCTGGATTTAGTGCTGCTTCTTCCACGCTGGCCGCAAGCCTGGGCTGTCATTCCCGTAAGTCCAGGCAGGGTTGGTAGGTTAACAGGCAGAGTTGAGCTAGACTTAGTGTTGCTTCTCTGCGCTGGCTGTGGGCCTGGGGGCACCGCTCGCATCTGACGTTAGGATTATTTAAAACTCCAAACATTAAGTAGCAATGTTACAAAATTTTGAGATTTAAAAAATCAAGTCTGCAATTTATCCCATCAGATAAAGCACAAAAATAAGTGTAATTTGACACCTAATTCACTTTCATATCATCAGTATTAAAAAAGGTATGGCCATTTTCATACTCGGAAATTAGCATCTTGTTTCCTATTGATTTTCCATTGACTTAACACAAAAGCTGTGATCGACGACAGTGAAATGGCCATAACTTTCTTAAAAATTAAGAGAACTGAAAGAATTTTTCAGTTATTATAGATTGAAGCATTCTGAAACAAATATGAAACAATCTTACTTGGATGACCTGAAATTAAAGCATATAATTAGTTAGTTACCCAATTGTAGTTAATTCCAAACTTCAATTACTAGATCTAAACATCTATCCATTTCTTAAGAAAAGATTAACATTTTTAAATAGCCTAAGTGTCCAAATAACCTTCACAAAGAATTCACAATAAAACATGATTTTAAAATCTCATTTACATTAATTTATAGGCCAAATGGAAGGAATTTAGTGTCAATTGCTGTAAATGAATGGCCATTTAAATCAGCTTGCGAGTGGGATCCTGTGGAACTCTGTGGAACGCGCTGGTTTGGAACGTTCCCATTGCGGTAGATTTGTACCCCAAATGCCCAGAAAAATACTGCGGGATTTAATGGGGCCCCAAATTAGCTACTCGCAACATAAAACTTTGTATAAAGGGATCTTAAGAAGCCCTTTTGAATGTAAAAATAAACAATCTACCTTCCGTTGTCCCCTGTATGAGATCCGTCCCGTTGTCAGCGGTCGCGGGTTTAGAGGATGATTTTTGACCTACTATAACAATTAAATTAACCATTTAAATTTTAAAATAGCTCCAGCGAAAGAATCTCCCAGTGATTTTTCGTCAGCAACTAAGTAGGCTGAACAAGCTCGATTTGAATAGCCTAGGGAAAATCGCGTTTTAAACCCGCCCCCCTCTCAACGGCACCAAAATCGCACACACGGGCTTGGACAGATCTGCAGCGACGCTTAAGGTAGGTTTTGCAACATACCTACATTAAGAAGGACACAAAGTGCTGCAGTAACTCAGATGGTCAGGCAGCTTTTCTGGAGTTAAATGATGGGTGACGTTTCGGGTCAGGACCCTTGTCGGGACATGGTCAGAGGGAGAATGGGCAAACTCCACACAGACGGCACCCGAAGTCATGTTTGAACCCGGGTCTCTGGGCGAGTGTGCGCATGCGCCCGCGACCGCCAAGAAATTGTGTCCCCCCCCCCCATGTTTTGATAGCGATTTCCGTGCCTGGATGTGGTTAGAGTTGTGCAATGTGGTTCACGAGCCTGATGGTCAATGGGAAGAAGCTGTTCTTGACCCTGGAGGTAATGGTTGACAGGTTGACTAAGATTTCCAGGTAAATGGAGCTAAATGCTGCAAATGAAAATGTAAATTGTGGCATTGCAGTTGCTCCTGTAATGCTGTGTCCATTTCTTTGTTGCACTGTGGCCTTCAGCATCTGGTCATATTTTATTCATACGAACATTATTATTCTCCCAGCCCATTGATCCTCTTTAAGTCCTTCCTTGAAAATTTTCAAGTAATACCTCATAACTCCTTCGAACTAATCCAGATAGCTTTTACCATGTGACCCTGAGACAACTACCTTCACAGGAAGTCAACATAATCCTGAATGTTTTCCCAATTGTAACATAGCATTAGTGCTGTTCATTCCATTGTTTAGTTGCCTAGTTACATCTTTTGCCTGTTTCAAACTAACATTACGTTAAAAAAAAATCAATTATATTTCACATCAGTCTTACAATTTATTTCTGTGAGATCTAGTGATTTCCAGAGTGGTACGACTAGTGCAGGAGAAATGCCTGTGGGTAACAATAAGTCTGAAACTCTAAAGCATCCATGCAATGATAGACACAAATGCTGGATTAACTCAGTAGGCCAGGCAACATCTCTGGATAGAAGGAATGGGTGACGTTTCAGGTTGAGACCCTTCTTCAGACTGAGAGTCAAGGGAGAGGGAGACAGAGATATGGAAGAGGAAGGTGTGAAAATGAAAGATCAAAGCGGACGAAGTTCAAGGAAAATGGAGAATACATCATTGTCAGCTAAGGGAAGTTGATGACGAAGCATAAAAAAGATAAAATTTAATCAGGAGGACAGTCAAACTAGTCAGAGAACTAGGATGGGGGGGGGGTGACGTGAGAGGGAAAGCAAGGGTTACTTGATGTTAGAGAAGTCAATATTCATTCCACTGGACTGTGGGCTACCCAAACAAAATAGGTGCTGTTCCTCCAATTTGCGTTGGGCCTTACTCTGACAATGGAGGAGGCCCAGGACAGAAAGGTCAGTGTGGGAATGGGAGGGGAAGTTAAACCGTTTAGAAACTGGGAGATCAGGTAGGTTTAGGTAGACAAGGATCCATGTGCCAGTTGTCTTTAAAATGCGCAAAATCAGCTGTTCCAAGCTCACTTGATTTACTGGTTTGGAGACTTTATCTGAAATATTACAGTGATGGTCATGTCCTGATTCAAATTGGCAGACATGTAGGAAGAATGGATGGTCACTAAAATTTGTTGTAGAATGGTAATTAACAAATTTCTTCCATGACGGTCCATTCATGAGCTTACATTTCCATTGGCAACCACCTTCAATGTGATAACTTAACAATATTATCAGTTTGATTAGTTCTTTGGTAGAATCATGCTAGATGTTTGAAGTAGACTCACAATAGGTCTGTCCAATTATATCTGCTCACTAATCCAGGCGTAAAAAATATACTGCACAGTACATCAGTAAATTTAACATTAGCAAATAAATGATCTTGGTTATTCTGTAGATATTTAATACTGTTGTTATTCTATACATATGGTAATGCAAAGGTGGATATTGAAGATTACTTGTTATATCATTTTCAAAATAATAGGATTTGTTTCATAGCTCCATATCTTTTTAGTTATTTCACCTAGTCTTTCAATATTCCCAACTGAGGTCAATTTGATTAAACATCTATGCTCATTGCAGTTGTCTCCAGTGTTTTTTTTTTCACCTGATGTACAAAAGAAAATATTGTAAACCAAAGCCTTTGTTATTTTTAAATAATTCTGGAGGTGGGATGCATTGTATGAGACAGCAGAAAAATTCAGTGTTCAAAGTGAAAAGGTTACAATTCAACTGTGAGAGTACATGCTATTATAAATACCAAGAACACAGTTTGAGAGGTTAATGAATCATAGTACAACCAGCAATTAAATAATTGCCTTTACCTCCACCCACAGATATTTGATATCCTGAGCAAAAAGTGAACTTTGTAATATATAGGCTTAAAGCAATTTGTTGATATATATTAAAAGGACACTGGATGCCAAATCTATGAGTGTCGTGAGTTCTGAGGAGGTGACAACTGAGCATGAAAGTGTCTGCCCATCTCACATATCTGATTTACGTAGCCAAGGAATTGTACCATACTTTTGGATAAGGTATTGAATTCAAGTGTCATGATAAAAATGAAATGTTGGGCATTAGAGTCTTCCACCACCTTGCCTGTACAAAATGGATGCTTCTGAAAAGACATCTATTTCTGCTTCTTTTTCTGTGATTGAAGAAATTTAGATGGAATGTCTGGGTTAGAAGAGATTGGTGAATGGAACCGATGGGTATCAAAATAAAAAACAAATGAAACTTGAATTAAGTTAGAAAAAGACTGGTCAGTGTTCTAAATGAAGATGCTGTTACATGTCAAGCTGAAATTATCTCTCCCAGTTTCTTTGAAGACAGAAGATGATAGATATTTTCTAAGAATTGTCAGCATTTCCTACTTTTATTTCCGATCACCCACATCCATGGTATTTTACTTTGTTTTCTGGTTTAATATCTTCACCTGATTAAAACCATACATCAACATCACACTAATTTACTTCCTTTCCCTTCATCTTTCCGTTTCTAGGTTATATCCAATAAAAAGGTTGAAATTTGGAATTTTAAATTACTATCTTAAACAAGACCAGCTACTTTCCTGCAACTGGCTGGTTGTTAAATCAATCTGCACAATCTTAATGTGCAGGAAGGGACTGCAGGTGCTGGTTCATACCAAAGATAGACACAAAATGCTGAAGTGACTCAGCAGAACAGGCAGCATCTCCGGAGAGAGAAGGAATGGGTGATGTTTCAGGTTGAGACCCTTCTTCAGACCGATGGAGGGTTTCGCCGCAAAACATCAGCCATTCCTTCTCTCCAGAAATGCTTCCTGTCCTGCTGAGTTACTCCAGCATTTTGTGTCTATCTTCTGCACAATCTTAATCCTACCTCGGCAATGGAAAACAATGGTCCACCTTTGTACCAGTTTAGTTTGGACATAGCGACAGGACTTCAGCCCACTGAGTCCGCGCCACCGATTACCTGCACAGCAGTTCTATCCTATACACCAGGGACAATTTCTAAACGCCAATTAACCTACACCTTTGCGCGTCATTGGAATGTAGGGGGACACTGGAGGACCTAAAGAAAACCCATGCTGTCAGAAGAAGAATGTACAAACTCCATACAAATAGCACGTGTAGTTAGGATCGAAGCCCGGTCTCGTGCACTGTGAGTCAGCAAACCTACTGCTGCGCCACTGTGCCGCCCTATTGGCTTGTTTTTGTTTCTAATTGTGTTTTGCAGCAATGTCTTATTTATCGCACAGTCTTTAAGAAATTCTATGTGTAATTAATATATAATTTGTTTTTCTGAGCTTCTCTGAGTCTGTCTGCCTGCGAAGCTGCTGCAAGCAAGATTTATCTTGTACCTGAACCTACTTGTGCATATGACAATAAACTCAACTTGACTAGACTTGAAATGTTTGAGATGGCTGGCGTTTTTTGTTGTTGTTCTTAAAGTGTTACTTCTGTACGAATGGAATGTCATCTCTAAATTTAGAATCTGGATTGTGGGTACCACGATGTAAACTATTGGCACTGTAAGCTCCACAAACTTCATTGTGAAGAATATAGATTGAAGAGCAAACAGAAAATGCTGTAAATCTGAAATAAAAATGGGACAGGTCATGAGAAAGGTAATCAAACTAATATGTAAATTCAGTCTGACCTGCTGAGCATTTGTAGGTTTTTTTGTTTTAATCCTAATAGCCCCTGTCCCACTGTACGAGTTCATTCAAGTGCTCTCCTGAGTTTAATAAAAAATCAAACTCGTGGTAAGCACGTGCAATGAACGTAGCGGGTACGTTGGAGCTTGGGGACGTCTCTTAGCGGCTCGTAACGCTAACGGCAGGTACTCGGGAAACGCGGTAAGCTCGGGAAGACTCGTGAAGATTTTTGAAAACGTGTTGAAAAATGTCCACGAGAGACCCGAGTACCTATGAGCAGCCATTACCGTAAATTTCCCAGTTCGAATCAGGGCAGAACTCAGGAGAACTCTTGAATGAACTCATACAGTGGGACAGGGCTTTAAATCAGGACGTTCAATACATGTGTTGTGGCCACATCCCTAGATGTGCCTGTTTTCCCGTAAGCAAAGCCCTAAGGTCTAACAGGTGGAAATTTTTACATGCAAATTTAGGTCAAAGAAAAAACATTTCCTACCTATGTTAATGTAGCCTTTATTAATTCTCCTGGTTACTAAGCTCTCAAAGTTCCTCCAGCAGTTTGTTTTTTGATCACAGATAGTCAACCAGAAAATGCTTAATATACTTGTTCAACTTCAGGGCGGCACAGTGGCACAGTGGTAGAGTTGCTGCGTTACAGTGCCAGAAACCCAGGTTTGAACCTGACTGCAGGTGCTGTCTGTATGGAGTTTGTACTTTTTCCCTGTGATCGTGTGGGTTTTCTCTGGGAGCTCTGGCTTCCTCCTACACTACAAAGGCATACAGCTTTGTAGGTTAATTGGCTTTGGTAAAATTGTCCCTAGTGGGTAGGATAATATTAGTGTATGGGGTGATCGCTGGTCAGTGCGGACTCGGTGGGCTGAAGGGCCTGTATCTGCACTGTATCTCTAAAGTAAAGTAAAAGTGCTGTAAATGACACAGAAGGGACGGTGACATTAGCACAAAAAAGTTGAGAAGTAAAGGAATTGACAAAGTAAAAGACCAAACTGGGCATGGACAGTAGGCAATAAAGTGGTGGGGTGGCCAGACTGAACAACACAACACTATATGTGGTGATAGAGTACACCAGACCTACCTGGGCCAGGAAGAGAACAGCACTGGATGGACTTGCTCACAGAGAGTAGGCATTGTCAGCCATTGAAAACAGTAAGTAGAGAACAGCTCAGACATTTTCAAAATATATGACCTTGAACTTTAAAACATTGGCATTTACTTTTTTAATAAGCATTAGTGCAAATTAGTGAGCATGACCTGATTACACTGGGTAAAGTACATAGGAGACTCACCATGATGGGATATTTCAGTTATAAGGAGCGATTAGATAAGCTGGGTTTGTTTTCCTCAGAGAAAACAAGGCTGAAGGGGACTCGATGGAAGCAGACAACATTTTGAAAAGCATGTGTGGGATGGAGAGCTAGAAATCTTTCCCCATGGTTCCTTAAACCAGAAGGTGTAGATTCAAGGTGAGGATTAATACAATGAAAGCAGAGCTGAAGAAAATGTTCACCCAAAGGATGGTTGAAATGAGGAACTGGTGGCTTGAGAAGATGGTGGAGGTACAGACTATCACAGTATTAAATCAGAGCAAACACTAGAATGGGCAAGGAATAGATGGCCACAAATGCTTGGAAATTGGATTATTACAGGATTGTTGCCATACAACTGGGGCAGCGGTAGTGTATGTGTGTGGAGGAGGGGGGGGGGGGGGGGGGGGGGGGGGGGGGGGGGGGGGGGGGGGATACCTGTTATGTGCTGCATAACTCAATGGCAATACTCAGTTAATCACACAGTCATGAAGAATAGAGTTAAGGAGTTGCATTAGACAGAATTGAGCTCACAACATCCATTGCTCATCCTTTTGTCCATTGTTGGTGATATTTAGAATGCTTCAGATTCCAGCAAACCAGGTAAGTAACTAAATTGCCCTTTCCATCTGAAATGTCATCTATCCATTCCCTCCACAGATGTTGCCTGACCCGCTGATTTTCTCCAGCATTTTGTTTTTTTCCCCATAAGATTCCAGCATCTGCAGTTTCTTTTGTCTCTAAATTGTCTTTTAGTTATAATACGTGAATCCAGATCCCTGCTTGAATAAACTGTCATTGCTTCAATCACATAGCAACAGTATTAAGTTGTTTCCCAGTCACCTATAGTCAGGCCCTATCAGGGGGGGGGGGGGGGGGGGGCAATGAGTGCCATTTGGCATGGGCCTCATGCCTGCCTGCTTCAAAGGGATCTTGATTTTGGGACCTCAAAAATTGAAATTGACCTGGGCCTCAGTTCATCCATGAGAGGGCCTGCCTATAGTAGCTGTTACTAACTACCATTAGAAGAGTTTTGAAATTGTTGACAATGAAGACATCAAAATGGACTGGATTAAAGTAAGGCAGAATACTTCCTTGTTTAGTACCTCTTACAGTGTAATTGGCAGGTTTTCAAAGGTTGGAGGACCCATTAATCTAAAGGACACAAGATTTTACAAATAATTAAAATAAAAAAAATAATTGAAGTAAATGCCATGCACATGATGTTTTATCTACTGTACCCACAAGTGAGATTTCCTTTGACATTCCTGGATTGAAATGTACCCGTGTGCAATGGTGAATTTTGATTCTGACATTTGAACAAAGATCACAAAGGTTTTTTATTCCCTACCTGCCCTTTCTTGCAAAAATCATCATGTAGTATCGCCCCCGATTAATTATTTATTTAAAGAACACATGTCTTTTTGACTGAAACTATTCCAAAAGCAGGAGCTTGCATTTACGTTAAGAAATAAATCAATTGCTTCGCAAACCAGTAACAAATAAGAGCAGCATCGTTGATTACATTTCCAATATTTTTATAGGTAAACTTATGAGCTTACAATAGCATGGCTGATTCAGCAGTGGTTTACTAAGCTATTATGTTTATTGGATATGTTTATTTCATTAACAGTAAATGTATATCATAAATAGTATGCTGACTTCATTAAGGAAAACCTGAATAACTAATGAGAGCTTGGTCAATGCTTATTTACTCGTGAAACAAAGATTGAGATTCCTGGGCCATATGTGAATGCAACTGTTCTGGTATCCAATGGGAACAAAATAAATAAACAGTGCCTGGAAAGGGCCAATGGATCAACACGCCTGTTGTTATTTACTTAATATTAAACCACTTTCTCAACATCTATCTCAATCTTCTCTTTTCCAGAAATCTACCTTGCGGTTTGAAACCATGTATATTAATCCCATCACTGACTTTCCCTCATGACCTGTTCCATTATGATTTTTCCACAAAGGATATAGTTCTGTCTACATTTTGTAACTATTTCTAACTTGCTAGTTTTATAATTCTGAACACCTCTTTATTAACCCATTATTGGTCTAAACTGATTATCAGTATCAATTTTACTACACCCTTTCACAATTTTGAAAACTGCTAACAGGTCATGTTTTAAATTTCATTAACCTTATCTGGATAGTTGGTGAATCATTTCTTGAGTCTGCAATGTGAAGAACATAGTTAGAATGAGAACAAAACAAAAGATCTTCTTATACACGTCTGCAGACATTTCACGTCATTGACATGAGGGATTTTAGTGCTCCTTCAACCAGTGTCCTTTTTTTTATGGTGTCTTGAACCTGAAGATAGTAATCACTTTATTCTTATGTTGGGGAGCGATTGTTTTTTCTTCTATGAAGCAGTGCTTAGGATGAAGAGCAACTTGCTTTCATTCTGATTTTGTGGGGTCTGAGGTAACTAATGAGGCCAATGTTCAAACCACAGACTCTTGGTGTTGTAGGGGAGGCACTAGACAAGGCGGGTGGTACATCTGTGAGATGGTCTGCTCCTTCCACCACATATGCAGAGCCCACATGTGGCCCCAAGGCATTTGGACAGGTTTTCAAAACCTTTGCAAATACCCATTCTCTCCCTAGAGCAGTCAGAGCCAGATATTCCCAGAAGTAAGTTCAAAGCAACTGAGCATTCCATGAACCTTGTTTACTATCTGCCAAGGAATCTTTTCCCAAGGCAGAGTTCCGAATAGTGACGGATTCAAGAGGACGGTGTTGGGACTGACTAAGAGCACCAGGGCCACAGAATGATGCCCTGGGAGAATGCAGATGTTGATATGCTTATCCTTTGAGGGAATTTGGAGGGATTTGCCACCGCATAAAAATAGAGAACCACACTGCAATTACAACTTCACTTCACAGTTAATGCTGTGGCTTACCCACAACTCCAATTTGTGTATTATACCACGACATCTTCAAACCGGTTTAATAATATTTGTTATGCAACAGTATTACTCAAATCCTCTTCCTACTCAAGTTATATTGTTGATGAGGGCCCCATTGATAGTGGTGGGGGGGGGGGGGGATTTCTGTAGCCAAAATAGAAAATATATTGAATTTTCAGTGATGGGGATATTGAGTATAAAAGGGGGGATATTCATGTCAACAATTATGGTTTGATTGCAATTGGAGCTCTGTGTGTGATATATAATCAAGATCGCAGACATTCTTTGGTTTATTGTATTAATTCTTTGTTTATTTGCATTAATTCCGTATCAAAATCCAACTAATTTTTTTCTTTCTAGACTATTGGTATTTCATTGAGTGACACAAGCAAAATAACTTTGCCAGACAAGGCGAACTTCAATTCCAATGCCTCAGTGTACTGTGTGCCTGAATTGTATCTAAAACAAAGCTGAGCCTACTTGCTAATGTTGCACAAGTGTGATGCTGATTGTCTGTATGTTGCACCCACACATGGAAGCCATCAAGCATGTGTAGTGACATCAAATGGAGCTCAGTGCAAACCTTAACAAATGACACAGTTTAGTTCAGTTTAGTTTAGTTCAGTTTACTTTATTGTCGCGTGTACCGAGGTGTCCAGTCAGCAGAAAGACAATAGATGATTACAATCGAGCTATTTACAGTGTATAGAAACATGATAAGGGAATAACGTTTAGTGCAAGATAAAGCCAGCAAAGTCCGATCAAGGAAAGTCCGAGGGTCACCAAAGAGGTAGCTAATAGTTCAGCACTTTTCTCTGGTTGTGATAGGATGATTCAGTTGCCTGATAATAGCTAGGAAGAAATGGTCGCTGAATCTGGAAGTGTGCATTTGGCTACTCATGCCAAAACAGGCTTGCTTCAAGTTTAGTTCAGTGAATCCTAACCTACCTGGAGTCCGCAGCCCGTAAATCCTCCTTTAAGTACTTACTTCCATCACCCACTCCCAACATCGACATATATGGCCCCAATCATGTATCTAGACTTCTTGCTAGAAGATGACTCAGCCCAGTCTCCTTCCTCACTAGCTCTTTGTGAAATCAATGTGCAGCAAATTCAATGCTTGGATCTGGATACTCCCTGGAATTTAAAGCACAAATTTCAGTTTAAAATTTAGAATAATGAAGAGATGTATACATAGTGAGAGACAGATCAATTTAATAAAAGAGAGCATTTGTTAACTGTGCAAATATTGGAAATATTGCAAGAAACATTGGAAAGTCATTTAATCTATCAAAAATAAATATTTCCACCCCACCATGGTTTAGTATTCATCACTTCCACATTATCTAACCTCTCTCCCCTGTGGAAGAAAGTAGATATTCCATTGTTCTTCATCACGTCCTTTATGTGCACACACACTGCAACATTTTATAGTAAATAGATTGCAATTTAATCTTTATTTTGTTTAACATTTCACAGACAATTTCAACTGCAATTCATAGAGAGAAATGCCCTTAATCCTGGATGATGGTAATATCTGATGTTGCAACTTTAATGTCAGTAATGACTTAGCAGAAGAAGCAGAGGCAGGTGTTCCATGGAAGTTGCTGAGGCACCAGCAATGGTTACAAATCACGCAGAATATGTCCCATTGCTGGATAAATCTATTATGGGAATAAACCATGCACTTGAAAGTTCCTCATGCCCATCTTTGGGATGGATCCTACTGGAGGCTAGAAGCAGTTACGCTAATACAGTAGACAACCCTGAAAAGCTGGCAGCCTGGATCTCCAGTTTGCTGGTCATCTTTTGATAACGTTAGCCAAGACCCACAAGGGCTTCAGAATTTGAGATGGACAAAAGACCCAACATGTGAAGACTCTTGCACCAAGTCACTGTTGGGCTCAGGATGGGAAGGATGTGGGGACGTTGGGAAGGGCGAGTGCAACTGACACAGTGCAAGGAAAGAACTCAGTGTTGTGCAGCAAAGTGTGTTAATATGGCCAGGGAAGAATTCCTGCTCATCCTGCCCTCACCATCTACGACAGATCCTTTGAAAAAAGCTTGTCGGACAATCTGTAAAGAATGCACCCCCTGGTGTTATTCAGAATCAATTGCTAAATTGGACCAATGGATGAAATGGACCCAGTGGCAGTTTCTGGTGGGCATCCTGGACATGTATAAAGTACTAGAATCAAAGGGTCATTCAGTGTACATTCAGCAAGTCACTTAACAAGTTAGAATCTTGCCATTCATTTTATGCCAACAAATGGGTAATGCCCACTGTGTGGCAATTCATAGCTGCCAGTGGGGTCACACCAATAGATAGCAATGTAAAAAGAAAAAAAGGCTGACAAGAGCAAATCAGAGATGCCGGAGCTTATAATGGGGAGAAAATAAATGGCAGAGAATTTAAACAAATATCAAAGACAGGTACTTTAATGAGCAGGGCATGGAATGATATGGAATTAACATCGTTGGGTAGGATCAGCATAAACAGGCATGATGGAGGCATAAATGTGGTAGGTGGATGGGCCTGTTTCTATGCTGTACAACCCTACAACTCTGTAAGTACCTATGCATGTCTTCATAAAAGAAGGCACAAAATCTCCCAGAAGTACTGAAGAACTAAGAGTTCAGTGCAAATGGGAAAATATAATGAATGAGTTTACCACTAGAAAAGTTGAAGAGCTATAAAATTAATAACTCCCTGATGATCTTGATCCCATTGTTTAGAAAGATGTAACTATCGAAGTGAAGCATGCTCTAGTTGTCACCTTCCAAAATTCTATAGATTCTGGAATCATTTCTGTCGTTTGGAGGAAAGCAAATGTGATCACACTATTTATGAAATGGGGTGAGAGAAAGCAGAGCCGACTGTCATTTTAGCTTAATAATACAGTTAGGAAAGTTGTGAGAATCCATAACAAAGGGGACAAGGTAGATCGAAAATAACAGTATGATTGAGCAGAGTCTAGGTGGATTTGTGGAAAAAAATCATGTTTGACTTATCTATTGGAGTTCTTGATTGACATGACCTTCCCAGTATACTAGGGCAATAACAATGTCACAGGCAGCAGGTCCTGATAAACTCTGATCATTAATAACCCATTATCTGTTATTTGCACTTTATCTGTTTATTTATTTATGTGTGTGTATATATTTATATAATGGTATATGGACACGCTGATCTGTTTTGTAGTAAATGCCTACTATGTTCTGTGTGCTGAAGCAAAGCAAGAATGTCATTGTCCCATCAGGGACACATGACAATAAACTCACTTGAACTTGAACTTATACCAACCTGGTGGCCTTTTCATAGCGCATGCCATCAGAAGCTCTTTCCATCATTTCTAAATGTCCTTGATGATCAGAGGCATTTGAAACAGTTGAAATACAGTACAGGTAAATATTTTCTAAAATAATAATTTTAAGAGGTTAAAAATGATAAATTAATTAAAAAACCTATTGATCTCAATATAATTAATTGCTAATACTATCATTAATCATTTTGTTTTAATCACCTTCACTTGCATTTTGTCTTTGGGCTTGGGGTCCAGCTACATAGTTTACAACTCCTCAGCCCTCTATGAATTGCACAGAATAACTGGTTACCTCTTCGCATAAAATGGCACATAGGATTTTCTCTGAAATTTTTGTTATAAAAAGATAAACTCTTGTGCTCTCTAATCCATATCCTTGGAATTTACTGAAAAAACTGGACGATTCAAAACAAAGAAGCAAATGTGAACCCATTAGCACATAACAAGAATGCACAACCATTCCTGTAATAGAAACTACAGAGCAAATCCATTCTCATCTGCTATTTGTCACTTTCTGCACAAGGTGATCAATATCTTTGCTTTGAGATAAATATTATAATTGTCACAATAAGTTACAGAAACCAGAATTAATCATATTGGAAATGTAAGACACGATGTTGGCTCTTATTAAATATAAAAGTATTTTCTTAAAAGAGGAGGAGAAAGTAAAGCATTGTTCTTCTCTGCACTGTTCACTCAACAACTTTTGACAATCAAAGGCTATTGCTGTACCAATTTACTGCAAATTTGAGTCAGTATTTGAATACATTTTGCGCAGTTTTTAGAGCCAAAGTTCTTATAATGCATTGCTCAGATTTACAGCATAATAGAGTCATGGAATCATACAGCACGGAAACAGGCCCTTCTGCTCAACCATCCTATGTCAACCAAGATGCCCCATCCGGTCTAGTCCCACCTGCCTACATTTCCTATCCATGATGATGTTGTACCTACTCCAGTATAAAAGCTCGAGCTAACATAAGAAATTTGAAGATTAAAAAAAACATAAAAATAAACTTTATTCAAGATATATGGTTATTTGGTTATATGGTTACGATAGAAAATATGCACAAAACTAGAACAGTGCAAAATTCCACCGTCATTTTCCATACAAACTTTCATTGGCGTTCTATTTGGTGGTGTTCCCAAAAATCATAATTGTACCTGGCACCTTTGCCACTCATGTGGTTCCCTGGGGTGATATCCCTTCTCTCATTTGAGGGGCATCTCCACCACAGCCTGCCCCCCAATGTGCAGCAGCGGAAGGACCCTGGACTGTGGTCCTCCCCCACAGAGCCTTAGCATTGGCTGCACGGAGCTTCAGTGCGTCCCTCAGCATGTACTCTTGCAGTCTGGAGCGGGGCAGTCCCCCACAGAGGAAAAAAAATGATATTGCTCTAATTTTTTCATCAGATCCTTAAAATGATATCTGAGATATAGATCGGGTAGGCAATCAGAATCTTTTTTCCCAGGATTGAAAAATCAAATAATAGAGGCCACAGCTTCAAGCTGATAGGAGCAAAGTTTAATGGACATGTGTGGGGCAAGTGTTTTACACAGAAGGTGTTTAGTGGGGCAAGCTGCCAGGGGAGGTGGTTGAAGCAGATATATTAGGGGCATTTAAAATGTTTTTGGATATACTGTAGATTTGCAGGGAAACGGAGGAATATGGGTTATGTGCAGGCAGATAAGTGAAGTTCTTGGCACCGTTAAGTGCAGACATTGTGGGCCGAAGGACCTGTTCCACAGTATGTTCTATGTTCTAAAACAAAATTCTGATCATTCTGATGAAACAAAAACTGTACAATGGGTATCATTTCAAAACATGGACAAAGCAGTTTCACATTTGTTAATAGTACAGTTGCCTTCACCATGTAAGTGGAAGGGCTTTCTTCATTAATAAGCGGCTTGACTCAAATGGAGTAAACTCAATGAACTTGCAAAATAATAACGGGAAAGGAAAAAAAAAATTTCAAAACAGCATCAATTGATACCAAAACGAATGTGTAATTGCTATCAATTAAATGAGGTTCTGTTGGGCATTTTGATTGCACCTCAGATTCAGATTCAGATTCAGATTCAATTTTAATTGTCATTGTCAGTGTACAGTACAGAGACAACGAAATGCATTATCTCATCTCAGTCACCTGATATCTTTCTCTACTCTCTTGCCCAATTTACAAAATGATCAGCTTAGCCTGGCACAGCCCCACTACCGTGGAAGAGAAACTCTATTCATACAGTTATTGTCAAAGAGTCATAGAGCACGGAAACAGCCCAACTCATCCTTGCCAACCAAGATGTCCCATCAAAGCCAGTCCCATTTGCCCATGTTTAGCCCATATCATTCTGAAACCTTTCCTATCCGGGTACCTGTCCAAATGTATTTTAAATGTTGTTATGAAACCGAATCAACTATTTCATTTTCTTTTCAGGAAGCATCACTCCCTGACGAGCTCAATGCGTTCTACACGCGGTTCAATAGGTGTGCTGATGTGCTTTCCTGAGCCCCCATTCGCCCTGACGATATTACAGTCACAGTCACAGAGGCCGACGTCAGAAGATCCTTCAGGGGGGGTGATCCCTCGGAAAGCGCTGGACCTGTTGGTATACCCGGTCGAGTTCCCAAGACCCGTGCAGACCAACTGGCGGGAGTTTTTGCAGACATTTTCAACCTCTCACTTCTGAGGTCTGAGGTTCCCACCTGCTTCAAGAGGGCATCAATAATACCGGTGCCCAAGAAGAGTAAGGTGACGTGTCTCAATGACTATCAACCAGTGGCACTAACATCTGTGGTGATGAAGTGCTTTGAGAGGTTGGTTATGGTGCACATCAACTCCTACCTCGACAAGAACCTCGACCCACTACAGTTCGCATGCCGCCACCACAGGTCAATGGAGGATGCAATTTCACTGGCTCTCCACTCCACATTGGACCACTTGGACAATAAAAACACTTACGTCAGGCTGTTGTTTATAGACTACAGCTCAGCGTTTAATACCATCATCCCTTCCAAGCTGGTTACCATGGTTGCTCCTGGGCCTGGCTAAGCTGGCCATCCGCGAGTCACGGTGCCAGACGGTGGAGGGCTCTACCCGAGCCGGCTGCCTGCCCCTTTTCCGGGGATACGTCCGTGCCCGGGTGTGGATAGAAAGGGAATACGCCCTGTCTACGGGCACCCTGAGGGAGTTCCGGGACCGCTGGGCACCAAGAGGGGTTGAATGGATCCTGGACAAGGATTGTGATATAGTTGTTTAGCAGTTGCTTAGCATATTTGTTTGTCTTGTATTATGGTGGTATTTTGTTTTATTGTATTGTAAATACTATTTTAATATTTGAATAAATATTTTTGATTAAAAAAAATAATAATAATTTTTAAAAAACTGGTTACCAAGCTCACAGAACTGAGTCCCTGCGCATCCCTCTGCAATTGGATCCTCATTTTCCTCATCCACAGACCACAGTCTGTTCGAATTGGAGGAACCACTTCATCCTCAGTAACAATTAGTACGAGAGCACCTCAAGACTGCGTGCTCAGCCCCCTGCTTTACTCACTTTATACCCATGACTGCGTAGCCGGTCATAGTGCAAACTCCATCATCAACTTCGCCGACGACACCACTGTGGTTGGACGAATCACAGATGGGGACGAGTCAGAGTATAGAAGTGAGATCGACCAACTGACCAAATGGTGCCAGCACAACAACTGGCTCTCAACATCAGTAAGACCAAGGAACTGATTGTGGACTTTGGTAGGGGAAGGATGAGGACCCACAATCTTGTTCATATCAATGGGACGATGGTGGAGAGGGTCAATAACTTCAAATTCTTGGGCGTGCATATTTCTGAAGATCTTTCCTGGATCCAGCACACCGATGCAATTATAAAGAATGCACACCAGCGACTCTACTTCCTGAGAAGATTATGGTGAGTCGGCTTGTCAAATAGGATTCTCCTAAACTTCTACAGTTGCACGGTAGAGAGCATTCTGACTGGTTGCACTGTGGCCTTATTTGGTAACTTGAACGTCCAGGAGCGAAAAAGACTACAAAAAGTTGTGACCACTGCCCAGTCCATCATTGGCTTTGACCTCCCCACCGTCGAAGGGATCGATCGTAGTCGCTGCCTCAAAAAGGCAGCCAAAATCATCAAGGGCCCACACCATCCTGGCCACACACTTATCTCACCACTGCCATCCGGAAGAAGGTACAGGAGCCTGAAGACTGTAACGTCCAGGTTCAGGAACAGCTTCTTCCCTGCAGCCCTCAGGCTATTAAACACACCAACGAATAACCCTGAACTGCAAAATACTTTATTATTATTTGTTATTTGCACCATATTTGTTATTTAGTGAACGTTTTCTTTTTTTCATAATCAACCGTTATGTACTATGTTTACATATTCACATCTGTTCTGTTGTGCTGCAGCAAGTAAGAATTTCATTGTCCCATCCGCGACATATGACATTAAAACAATCTTGACTCTTGACTTGACTTCATTTTGCAGCTTACTCCATTTGCATTCTGTGTGAAAAGTTTGTCACTCAGGTTGCTATTAAATTTTTCCTCCCCATCTGAAATCTATGCCCCCTTATCCTTGATTCTCCCATCCAGGAAAAAGACTGCATTCACCCTATCTATTCCCTTCATCATTTTATACACCAAAAACAAATCATCCCTCAACCTCCTACTTCCAAGGAATAAAGTCATTGTTTGCCCAATTTCTCCCTGTAGGTCAAGCCATTAAGTCCTGGTAACATCTTGTCTGCACTCTTTTCACCTTAATGGCATTACTCGTAGGCAATTATGCAACTGAATTAATGGTTTGATCGGTGCGATATCAGGGGCTTAGAAAGATCTATTTAATCTGTTTTACTGCATTCAGTTTTATTGTAATGAAAAGTATCTACTCTTAGATTGATGTGCTTCAATTGCACTAAACAGCTGTTTGCCTGTTTTTAGTGCACTGCTCTTTATTTTTCCAATATTCAAAGTTCAGTAAAAAGAAAGAAAACTTATTGCTTGTTCAGTTCAATCAAACCGTGGACAAACTGACCAGAATGAGATGGGGGCAAGGTGATAACATGTGGGACTATTTAGAAATATCAACACAGTTGCAGTCAAACTGAAACAATATTTAAGGGACTACATAACAAAATAAAAGATGAAGAAACACAAGCCGTTCATTAATGCACTTGAAATCTAAACACATAAGGTGTGTTAAGAAGTTATCAATTAGGTTACTGTACATATATATGCTATTTGTTTTACCAGTTATGGTGCAAAGAAACTCAGAGTCTGAGATGTTGTCCCTTTCAGTGAGTGGACCACTGAATACCTGTAATCTACAATACCATATTGACTTTGCTCTGTAACTACATCAGTTCCTTCATAATGCAATGTTTGACGGTACTACTCCAGAATTGCTAAAAGCCTTCTACATTAACTTCATAAGACTCATAGCCATGGTTGACTTTTTGAATATCTCAGCGCTGTGACTTATTATTCTGACTACATTGTTTTTTATTCATTGATTTTATAGATTTCCTATTTTTACAAAGAATGGTGGATTCCAGAGTGGTGAAATGCGCTGCCAGGGGTGGTGATGGAGACAGATAAACAGTGGCATCCTAGAGGCTTTAGACAGGCACAAGAATATACAGGGTATGGAAGGATATGGCTCACATTCAGAAAGCGGAGATTAGTTTAACTTGACATCATGTTCAGTATTATGGACTGTATTATGGCCAGTATTAAAGGCCTGATCTTGTTCTGTAATGTTCTATTTTCCCTGTCGAAGTGGGATGCAGGGGATTTGTTGCTACATCTACGACCAGTCTATTAAAGAAAATGGGGGTGAGTGGTCGCTCCATCAAGCAATCAAGTCATTATCAAATTCTGCAGAAAACTGCAGCATTTGGCTTTGGATCAAAAGGAGAGATAACAATTGGGCTGCAAGTTGAAGACAGGAGGGTATGGAATTGAGGGGGGTGTATCTGGGACACCAGGTATCATCGTTGAGCCCTCTGACGCCAGGGATCACTGCAAATAGCAAGAGTGCCGACACTACAGGAATTGAAAAATCAAGTCCTATTAGCTTTACTATATTCTAAAGAAATGTTGCCTTTCGCTGCTAAAAGGCTAACCACTTAGCCTGAAACCATTTCTCCAGAGTTCCAATGAGCTTACCTAAGTTCAAACCAACTACATTTCTTTCATTGGATAATTGATCAAGCCAGGAAACTCTGCATTGCCTCCGGGGTGAGCAAAAGCTCCTGAAACCTCAATCTGTGTGCACTATTCCAAATGAGGCCTTGTCACAGCCGTATATAATCTTTGCAAGGTGTCATTGGTTTTGAACTTCCACTGCTCTATAATAAAATCCATCTTGATACTCTTCCTAATTCCTTGATGTATCTGCATGTTTACTTTCTACTTCTCATGACCTGGCACAGCAACAACCTACTATACACCATCATTTGCAGGTTTCTCAAAATTAAAAAAAACATATCCTGTTTTCCTATTCCCCCTCGAAGTGAATCTTTATTTTCCCACATTAAACTCCATCTGCCACCTTCTTGCCCTCTTCTTCACAGGTGATCTGTGTTTTCCTACTTAAGCCCGCCTTTTAGTTATGTATGGAAACTTGCCCAGCAGAAACTTTCATTTGAAACTATTGCCAATAATAAACTAGTTAAGAAAATCATATAAATGTACTGCTGAATTTTTAATATGCAATCCATCAGAAAAAAATCAAAGCCCTAAAAGTATTTCTACCATACACATTTCCTTATGATAGCTGCATTCATTCTCATTGATCCATGAGATAATTTGTAATGCAGAGTAATATACATCACAAATTTAAAAAAGCAGCATCAGGAAAGATTACTTCATTACTTCAGAGAGATTATGCATCCATCAGGCAGAATTTCTCAATTTGTATTTATATCTGTTTCTTCTTTGCTAATCTTCCAAGATAAATATAATTATATATTTTTTTAAAAGGCAACAAACCACTGCACAACTATTAGAATTATATCTCAGTGTTTTCCAGTAACAAACGGACATTGCTGAGTTTCACTATTTTCTGCTGCACCCCCATTCAGCTTTCATCTTCCTTAGTCCTGTGATTTTTATACGTTTAGTTATCTTTCTCTGAGTGAGTAACTCACTTTCTGCATGATGACATTCGGTCTCCCTTGCGTTGTTGTCGTAAAGTCATACAGTTATAGAATCATAGAGTCATACAGCATGGAAACAGGCCCTTTGGCCTAACTTGCCCATAATGACCAACATGCCCCGTCTACACTAGTCCCTCCTGCCTACGTTTAGCCCATATTCCTCTAAACATGTCCTATACATGTACCTATCTAATTGTTTCTTAAATGTTGCGATAATTCCTGCCTCAACTACCTCCTCTGACAGCTCGTTCCATACATCTACCATCCTTTGTGTGAACAAGTTATCCCTCAGATCCCTATTAATTGTTTTCCCCTTTAGCTTAAACCTGGGTCCTCTGGTTCTTAATTTTCCTACTCTGGGCAAAAGACTGTGCATCTACCCCTCTCATGATTTTATACACCTCTATAAGATCACCGCTCATATGTCCCATCCCTGTCTATCCTGATGCAGCTGGAGATTTTATTTTTGTCTTCCCCTAAACTCTGCATGAATGTTCTATTGATTTAAGAAAATCCACCTACAAACGCAAGTCACTGGGATTGTTGTAATGTTGTATGGGTCATTTACTCTTTGTTTTAATAAATTCAAAACTGTAGTATTGGATATTTCAGTATTTTGGTCTCCCTTATATCATGATCATTAAAATAATATATTATTGGAGAAGCAACATAAGTTGGCAATTCAGGAGGCTGAGTATGATCAGGAGGTAGAACATTGGCAAACATTTGAACATCTCATTCATTGCGACAGACCTAAAGAAGCAGTAATACATAATATTAGATGGTTCCAGGTAAGCGTATCCCCTACATATTAGCAGAAGGATCAAGATGATGGTGGGGTGAAGGTTATTGAAATGAAATGGCCTGTACCACTTTCACAACCTCTGCCGAGTTTGCCCTTGACTTATACTCGCAGCATAGTTGTCACAAGGTCATAGGAGGTCGTAGGTAGGTCGTAGGTAGGTCGTGATGCTAGTCGTAGGTATTCCTGGCATCAAGTATGTCGGGACGTTTTCTAGCCTGATGAAAAATGTCCATGAGTAAAAAAGGTCGTGAATTAGGTCATGAAAGTGGGACAGGCCCTTAAACCACACTTGCCAAGAGTAGGGTAGAAATTATTTAAAACTCTAGTAAATATTCTCTGCACTCCTTCCATCTTAATGACATCTTTCCAATAGCAAGATGATCAAAACTTAACACAATACTCCAAGTGTGGCTTCACCAATATCTTGTGCAACTGTAATATAACATCCCAACTTCTGTACTCAGCTCCTTGACTGATGAAGGCAAGTGTGCCAAAACCCTGCTTCATCACCCTATCTATCTGCAATGTCACATTGCCCTGATTTGGCTTCCCAAAATACAGCATCTCATACTTATCTGAACTAAACTCCAATACTCTCTTGCCCAAGATCCCATTCTAATTCTTGATAAATATCTTCATTGTTTACAAGACCACCTGTTTTAGTGCCATCTGCAAACTTACTAATAACGCCCTGTATATTCTCATCCAAATTGTTAATATTGGTGACAAACTACAGTGGCCACAGCACCAATCTCTGAGGCGCATCACTAGTCGCAGGACTCCAGTCCGAAAAATACTCTTCCACCACCATCCTCTGCTTCCAACCATGAAGCCAATTCTGGGAAATCAATGGCAATTGCTTCAGTAAAAAACAAACTGCTGGAAACTCATGGTAAAAAGGAACTGCAGATGCTAATATACAAAAAAAGACACAAAGTGCTGCAGTAACTCAGCGGATTAGGCAGCATCTCTGAGGAACATGGATGGGTAATATTCTCCAGAGATGTTTCCTGACCTGCTGAGTTACTCTTTTTTTTGCTGGAGGAACTCAACAGGTCAAGCACTATCCAAAGAGGGAATTGAATGATGATGTTTTCGATCAAAACCCTGCATCAGGACAGATTTCCGAGCATGAGTAGAAATCTAAAAGCTGCTCATAGTGATTTGGCATCCCTTCGCTGGCATGTGTTGTTTTCATCTTTCTCCAATAGAATCAATGGAATCAATGAGTGTGAGTTTAGGCTATTTACTAAATAATCCCAAGGTAAAGTAGAATGAAAAGTTTGCACTTTGTTGCAATGTTTTTTTCTGGATCATAACTGCTACTGAAGATCTAAAATGGTATAATGTGAACACATGTTCATAATGTGAACACATGTTCATTACATGACCGGACATTTTGCTGATGAGGTTACTAATAAGCTTCAAACCTCCAGACTCTTGCAACTGCCTGGGACATGATTTGTGGGGCCAGATCCAGTTGTGGGGTGAGCCTTGCTTGATCGTCTTAACATCCTTCAATATATATTTACGGGCTCATTTCTACCTGTAATAAGTTTATACCACAGTCAGATGTGCATAACTGTGTCAACATCCTAGATAACCAGGAAGTTATGTCATCTCTCCCCACCCACGTCCCACTCCCACCACCTCCACTCCTCCCCCCTTGTGATCAATTGGAGAAAACTTATTTTTTTCTGGCGATTGATAGTCCCAGCAGTGTTAAATGTTTAGCACTTGAGATACCTAGAATATATTACCTACTGATAGAAAAAGGCCATGTCAACGGAGAGCTTATAACAAAGATGTTCTCAGATACTTTGCTGCTTGGCTGCTTTGTAAGTTGGTGAAATATAACAGGTTGTCTGTTAGGGAAAAGTCAGTTCCTCCCTCAGCTTCACACACTTGAGTGTCCCCACCCTTCAAATAACAACGACAGTTGTCCTCTGTCATTCCCCTCATCCAGCTCTGAGGACATTCAAACAGCTTTTGTATCAATGAAAACACATCTCATGAAAGTAGTCCTTGGTACAGTTGTACTGCATTTAAAATTTAGTGCTTAATCTTTAAATTGTTAATCCTTGCAGGTTATAGTGAGACTACCTGACTATCATTAACTTGGATATCATTTGGTCACTTGGTGAGACTGCAGACCAAACTGAAAACGGTTTTGAAATTGTGTGTAAGTTGAATTTAGAATATCATTCATGACACATTCAAGGTATTAACGATATTTGTGATCAAAAGGATCAAAATAATTTGTTTCTATAAACTCAAAGCAGGTCAATATCACTGACAGATCACTGTTGAAATTAAGGAATATTATGATCACATGGCAAATAATTTACTGCAAATATAACCAAATCTTTGGCATGCTTTCCCCACAACTCTTTTCAAGATACTTTGAAAATCTGGATTTCCTCTTTCATGTTGGCAGTGCTGTGATTGTTCTGCTGTTTTGAGTTATTTTTAGTGAATTTCTTGATACAGTTAGATGCAGGAGACTCTTTAGTCTCTTAATGATGGAGTGTGAGAAGTGAACTGGAAATGGATTCCACTGCAAGCCTTTTAGTTATTGTGACTCATTCCATTTCTCATCCATATGCTGTTACTATTAATGTCAATGCACAGTAGTATGGTTTTATTTATAACTGATGAATTGGGATATCATATAATATTTCTGCAGCTTTCTTAAGCCAATGGGTTTCATTTCACATTGATTTTTGTAAGTATTTTTTAAGACTTCCATGCAACATGGTGCCAGGCAGAAAAAAAGGACATGTTGGCACTCTTGTGATGAGGTTTTTAATTTCTCTTTATGAGGCTCAATGACAAATTTTGAGGGACATTTCTCCTTTCTTGCATCTTTGGCATTTCACCCATTAAAAACATGTCTCTGTGTCTTTGTTGTTGGACTCAATATTCCCTCCCTGTATAAACTGCAAGCTTCATAGCTGAATAAAGCTTATATCTTCTCAATTAAGTTTCTCATGGTCTGAGGCAACAACACGTGTAATTGTGCATTAAGTGGCTATGTTAGCACTCACAAACTATGGGTGAAAAATCTATGGAGGTTGATTCCTTGAAACTAGGAATTAAAGTAAAGTTGTTTTCAGCTGGATCTGTTATAGTTCACAAGTTCACAAATTATAGTAGAATTAGGCCATTAGGCCATTCGGCCCATCAAATCTACTCTGCCATTCAATCATAGCTGATCTCTGCTTCCTAATCCCATTTTCCTGCCTTCTCCCCATAACCATTGACACCCGTTCTAATTAAGAATTTGTCTATCTCTGCCTTAAAAATATCCACTGACTTACAGTATACATGGAAAATAACATGGGTGGCACAGTGGCGCTGCTTGTTGAGCTGCTGCTTCACAGCACCAGAGACCTAGGTTCTGTCCTCACCTTGAGTGCTGTCTGTCTAGAGTTTCCATCATCTCCCTGTGACCGTGTGGATTTCTTCCGGGTGCCCCACTTTCCTCCTACATCCCAAAGACCAGCGAGTTGGTACATTAAATGAATCTGTAAATTGCTCATAGTGTGTAGGGAGTGGATGAGAAAGTGGGATAATATAAAACTAGTCTGAATGGGTGATGGATGGTCAGCGTGGACTCGCTAGGCCAAATGGCCTGTTTCCATACTATATTTCCAGATAAATATTAAAGTGGGCTATTTGGCTCCTTGGGTCCATTCTCCCATTAAATACGATTGTGGTTGGTCTTTTATCTTGGTGCCACTTTCATGAGTTAATCCCGCATCATTTAAAACCCTTAATATCCAAGAGCCTACTCATTTCTGTTGTGGATATTTTTGGGAATGTTCAGCTCCAGGGCTGCAGAGCTCCAAAGATTCATTACCTGGTGATCAAGTAATTCCCTCTCATATATGATCTGGTTGGCTGGACATCTATGAAGTTATGGAACCGGACACACTAGCCAGGGTTACCACTACTGCAGCATGCACCAAGCGGCTACTTGGAAAGCTGCAGGAGAACATCAAGTGGGCCCGAATGAAAATTAAACCAAGTAAATCTCGAAGCATTTCCATAGTCAAGGGGGTGCTTAGAGACACAAGGTTCTGTATCGGTGACGACCCAATACCAACAGTGTCTGAACAGCCAGTTAAAAGCCTGGGCAGATGGTACAACGCAAGTCTCAAGGACAAAGAGCAGGTGCAACAACTAAGGCAAGAAATTGTCAACGGCCTGAAGAACATCAATCAGACCCTACTGCCTGGGAAACTGAAGCTCTGGTGCCTACAGTTTGGACTCCTTCCTCGGACGATGTGGCCACTGACCGTTTATGAAGCCCCAATAACAACTGTGGAGAAGATGGAGCGAACCATAACTTCATACGCGAAGAAATGGCTCGGGGTCCCACGATGTCTAACTAACATCGGCCTATATGGCAAAGGGGTCCTGGAACTACCTCTCACTAGTCTAACAGAGGAATACAAGTGTTCTAAAGTAAGACTTCAGATGACACTGAGGGACTCTAGAGACAAGACCATCAGTGCTGTTGCGCCACCCCTAGTAACTGGCCGGAAGTGGACACCATCTGATGCAGTACAGCAAGCTTCATCAGCCCTGAGGCACAAAGACATCGTGGGGCAAGTCCAGCAGGGAAGAGGAGGCTTTGGCCTTACGACAAGTAAACCAACTTGGCGAAAGGCCACAACATCAGAGCGGAGGACATTGGTGGTCGAGGAGGTGCGGCGACAGGAGGAGGCCGCAAGAAGTGCAAAGGCGGTCTCTCTTGCCAAACAGGGGCAATGGATGCAGTGGGAAGGTGTGGAGCGGAGGAAGATCAGCTGGAAAGAACTATGGGAAATGGAAGCAAGCAAGATCAGCTTCATCATCAGAGCGACTTATGATGTGCTTCCAACACCAAAGAACCTCCATCAGTGGTACGGAGAGGATCCAACCTGTGCCCTCTGCCCAACTCCAGCGACCCTGAAACACATCATGGTAGGCTGCAAGACCAGCCTCACGCAAGGGAGATACACGTGGCGGCATAATCAGGTACTAAAAAGCCTGGCATCAGCCCTTGAGAACAGGCGGTGTGCGACCAACTCCTTGCCTCCGAGAGCAAGCAACCCCCCCCGCCTAAGGGCAACAACCTTTGTCCGAGAAGGACAGAAAACATCTAAACATCCTTCCACCAGATCAGAAGAAGGAAACCTATGCAGGGCCCGTGACTGGAGGATGCTGGCGGACATCGGCCGACAACTAGTTTTTCCACCTGAAATTGCTTCCACCAACCTCAGGCCAGACTTGGTGTTCTGGTCCCCTTCACAGAAGACTGCTTACATCATAGAGCTCACAGTTCCATGGGAGAACTGTGTTGAGGAGGCCTATGAGCGTAAGAAGCTGCGCTACGCAGAGCTTGCAGCAGAGGCAACGCAGCGTGGCTGGAACACCAAAGTCTATCCAGTTGAAGTGGGATGCAGAGGATTTGTTGCGTCATCTACAATCAGACTGCTGAAGGAGCTTGGAATCCACGGTCAGGCTCTGCGGAAGACCATAAGATCACTCTCAGAGGCGGCTGAAAGAAGCAGCCGGTGGATTTGGCTCAAGCGGAAAGACCCATGCTGGGCCCCAAGTACGTCAGGGTGAATCTTTGGGATGGTTTGACACGGGACACGCGCTGAGGGCTGATCATCCTGCAGCGGGCCGCCCTTGTGGAGGGTGTATAGTGTTAAAAGGCCGAAACACCCAGTGATGCAAGGGTACACTACTGATGATGTGTCCTGTGCCCAACTATCCTGAAGGTTACACAGGCCAAGATATGTGTATCACCCCCCCCCCGCCCCCCACCGATGTTGAGCGTCTACCACTCTCAACAATCAACGGATGTCGTGAAATGCTCCCCACCTATTGGCACAAGGGACTTTTAACATCTAGTCCTGTGTATTTGATCCATGTCTGCATCTACCCTGAGAAGCCCCATGAAATCTTTGTACATTTCAGTGTGTAATGATCTTGGAATTTTGATAATGTTATTGGTTGTCAATAGTATTCCATTCCCATTCTTGTGCCGATAAAGAGCATTTCAATGACAAGTTAGTGCTAATGAAACCCAACTGTATGTATAGTCTTTCCTTTTCACAGACTGGATAGCACGCAACAAAAAACCTTTTCACTCTACCTTGGTACATGTGACAACAATAAACTAAACTAACCTGAACTCTTGTAAAAGATGACACTACAATAATGGTGTCTAGCATAGGCTTAGCTGCAGTTGGATACACTGTGCACAGCTAATAGTGCTGCAGACCCATAGCACCAGACACAGGTTAAATCCTGACCTCAGTTTCTGTCTGCACAGAATATGTATGTCCTCCCTGTGAATGCATGGGTTTCCTCCAGATGCTCCAGTTTTCTCCCACATCCAGATTGGTCGGGCAATTAATTGCTGCAAATGACACCCACAGTGTCGGTAAGAGGTAGAATGTCAAGAGATTCAATGCCTAACTATGTTATATTTACTGGGACGATTTTAGTGTCACTGGGACCATAAGATAAGTAGTGACATGCAGATTTTTAATTTTGAGTAAGAATTGTCCAAAGTCATTGAGCTGGGTTAGAGTGGATGTGATCCACTGGTCCCACTTACAACATGAGGTGCCCACCTGCCACACTAAGCTATTATGGATACAAAGAGTTGACTAAGCTGACCCTCTGTGCCTGAGCGTCGTCCCGCAAAATGGAGTGATCGATAAGCATCAAGTTGCCCTCAGATAATTTGCCCTGAGCCTCAGTCCCTGGAAACATTGTTGCTGCCGAAGGCTTTGAATTCTATTTGAATATCCCAGAGATAGCTCACATCTGTGCAAATATGTTGAACTAACTTTCAAAATTAAAAATAATTAAAAAATAAAAAGCAGTAAATGCCATTAAAAACACCTTCAATTCCTGAAATGTAGAACTTGTATGTAAAGTGAAATGGTATTATCATAGCATTTAAGCAATAATTAGACAGGTACATAGATAGGATAAATTTGGAGGGTTATGAGCCAAGCATGGGCAGATAGGACTAGTGTAGATGGGGCATGTTTGTTGGTTTAGGCAAGTCGGACTGAAGGTCATGTTTCCACGCTGTGTGACTATGACTCAAACACAATGGGCTGAATTGCCTCTTTCTGTGTCATAGTATGTATGAAATTAACTTCTGACTATCATTCATAATGTGATCGGTTTCTCATCTGCAGAAGCATTTGGATTTCAACTGAGAAGGTTTTGCATCATTCAGTTTAGTTTATTTAGTTTTAGTTTAGTTTAGTTTTGAGAAATAGTGTGGAAACAGGCCCTGCGGCTCACTGAGTCGGCAATGACCAATGATCACCCATACACTAGTTCTATCCTACATAAGGTTCAAATGTTCAAAGGGTATTTTATTGTCACGTGTATCAATTAAGGTACAGTGAAACTTAATTTACCATACAGTCATACTATAAAAAGCAACAAAAAACATAACTACATAAAAGTTAACATAAACATCCACCACAGCATATTCCCCACATTCCTCACTGTGATGGAAGACAATAAAGTCTAATCTTCTTCACTCTTTATTCTCCCACGGACGGGGCAGTCGAACCATCCGTAATCGGAGCGATCGAAGCTCTTGCAGCCGGCGATCAAAGCCCCCGCGTCGGGGCGGTTGAAGCTCCCGTGATCGGGGCGGTTGAAGTCCGTGATCGGGGCGGTCGAAGCTCATGCAGCTTGGAGCTCCCGAAGTCGGTCCTAGAGACAATGTGACATATGACAATTGAAAGAAGACAATTGACCTACAAACCGGCACATCTTTGGAATGTGGGAGGAAATCGGAGCACCCAGAGAACATCCACACGGTCACAAGGAAGAACGTACAAACACCATACAGACAGTAACTTTAGTCAGAATCAAACCCGGGTCCCTGGTGCTGTAAGGCAGCAACTCTACTGCTGTACCACTGTGCCACTATTATTTGTACTCCCACCACCCTTACCTGTGGATACTGGACTGGCATTTGCAATGTACTGCATATCCAGGCAATGGTAATTTAAAGGCTCATCAAGGCTCTTCACCACGTTAGTCCTGAAATGGAGTGCAGCTACATTTCACATTTCCAGTTTTTACTTATTTTCATGTATTATCCAGTTTCTTGTAAATATAAAGAAACACATAAGATGTAGTCACAGAATGTACCTGATTAATTTAATATAATATTCTCACAGAGCCTCACATTTATACAGCGATTTTAACAATTTGAAACACGCTTACTGCTCCAGAGCTTTAAATATTATTCAAATCTGCAGCAATGATTAGTTGCACCAGCACAATAAGAGGTCTCAGCAGTGTTTAAAATGTCGTGTTATCCAATTATGTTGTTCATATTAATCTCTAATATCAGTTATAATGTAGCATTTACAGATATTCCAGTTACAAAAATAGAAAATATTCCAGCACTTATTACAATCATTTTCAGGCAAAAGCCCAGAAAGGAAGAACATTCCTGGCAACATATGAATAGTTTGGCATAACTGAAACTTAGATAAATTATTTTGTAGAAACTTTACCTCATATAGTGATTGAATCTGACAACTGGAATCATATTTCCTCTTCTTAAACAGGGCTTGATGCTGTTCATCAGTTACACATTCAGGTTTCAAAACTTAATGGACAAACATTGAATAATAAATACCCATAGGCAGGATTGAACCTGGTTCTCTGAACCTGTAAGGCAGCAATTCTATCCCTGTGCCACTGTGCCACCTTTACTGTTGATCAAATCACTGAGGTCTGAGATAAGCTGGATACCCAATGCCATTGCATCCTCTATTATCAAAGGATGTTTGAGTTATCCAAGCGATGGGGACTGAGCGCTACTCTGTCCGAGATCTAGCCATTGAAATGGTTCTAGTTATAGAACATAGGACAAGGAACACCGCAATATTAGAACTGGCCCTATGGCCCACGATGTCTGTGTCAAACATGATGCCAAGACCATTGCTTATAGACTTGTACATAACCCATATTCCTCCATTCCCTGCGCATTCCAGGCACTCACCACGCTCTGTGTAAAAATCTTGCCCCGCTCATCTCCATTATACTTTGCCCCTTTCACGTTAAGCTATGCCCTCTAGTATTTGATTTTTCCATCCTCGAAATAAGATTCTGACTGTTTATACCTCATAATTAGGTATACTTCTTAGGTATACTTTCATAATTAGG
The DNA here is from genome assembly GCF_028641065.1 of Leucoraja erinaceus. NCBI lineage: Eukaryota > Metazoa > Chordata > Chondrichthyes > Rajiformes > Rajidae > Leucoraja > Leucoraja erinaceus. The sequence continues at coordinate 17,701,035 of NC_073391.1, read as the reverse complement.
TATACTATCAGGTCTCTTTATAACCTCCAACATTTCAGTGAAAACAATTCAAATCTGTCCGACCTCTCTCCATAGCTAATACCCCTTAATCCAGGTATAATTCTGGTAAACTTCCCCGGCACCCTTTCCAAAGCCTCCACATGCTTCCTGTAATGGGGCAACCTGAACTGCACACAATTCCCCAAAAGCAGCCTAATCAAACTCCTATAAAGTTGCACCATGACTACTTGGAACCTTCTCTACCTCATGGCTGGCTGTTGCTTGGAGAATCAGCTCACCTGGAGAAGGTGAGTCTGAAGAAGGGTCTCGACCCGAAACGTCACCTATTTCCTTCGCTCCATAGATGCTGCCTCACCCGCTGAGTTTCTCCAGTATTTTTGTCCACCTTCACCTGGCCAAGGTGAGTTTGAGAGGCAGCAAGTCCAGTTGACATGCTGGTCCCGCCATACTATGTAGCCAAACGTATTAGTTGCCCAGTTGTTCTCTTGGAAATGTGAAAGATTAGAGAGCATAGCTTTAAGGTGAGAGGGGCAAAGTTTAACAAAGATATTTGGGGCAGGTTTTTTTATGCAGTGGTGGGTGACTGGAACTTGCTGCTGGGGGTGATGCAATTATGGAATTTATGAGCCATTTACATAGGCATGTTGATATGCAGGGAATGGAGGGGCATGGATCACATGCAGGTAAAGACGATTAGTATAACTTACAGTAGCATCGTGTTCAGCAAGGACTTTGCGGTTCTTTTGCTGTACTGTTCTATGTTCTATGTTTCTTCTCTGTCTCTCCAAAAATGCTACCAGACCGGCTAAGCATTTCCTGTTCTAATGTCAGAATTTCAGCCGCTGCATTATTTTGGATTTACTCATTGTTTTCACAGTTTAAATGTTAAATGATTCACAGAAGATTCACAAAGTCATAAAGCCCTTGGCTGCTTCCTTGGAATCAATTGTGGCACAACATCAGTACCGCACTGCTGTGCTGTTCCTCAGAGTTAATAATTAGTGCCTTCACAATCATTTTTTCCACCGACATTATTGTGCAATTTCGTTTTCTCAATATATCCAAATATTCAACTCTTTTGCAAAAAAAGCCCTAGGCATTTGTTATAATGAAAGTTTGGTTTAAAAAAAATATCATTCATTAGAAGAGCATGCTCCCATCTTTACCCAATTAAAATAATATCTCGTTTAAAACTCAGCAATGAATTTCATTTCAAAATTAAATATTAATTCAAAATTAGTACATCTGCAGAGTATACGGTAAAATATTTTTGAATATAATTTTCAGCTCTATGGGGTATTTAGCGTGAGAATGTTTAATCATTTGCTTTTTCTGCTCTGAGGGTGAGAACAAGGGAATTAATAGGAGAAAGCTGCACGGTACTTGAATCTGTTCCACTGCTCAATAAGGTCTCATCTGATCCTTTCCCTCCTCCAGATTCTCACCCAGTCCCCACAGCACTTGATTCCATTAGTCTCCAAACATATATTACTGGCAATTTCATTCCTAACTTTACTCACACACCATTCCTCTAGGACACCCAGTTCCACAGATAAACCCTCCCCAAGCCAAGACATTCCATCTTTGCTGACCACTTTTTCCAAGAGCATGTTCCTCTTGTTCTAGACTCCGCAACCTCTCAGCCTCTACTCTATCAACCATCTCCCTGAATACCAATCAAAGTGGGCCAGTCTTGTTCAATATTTCTCATGAAGACAATCCCTTATCACAGGATTTGTGGGAAGGAACTGCAGATGCTGGTTTATACCAAAGATAGACACAAATGCTGGAGTAACTTAGCGGGTCAGGCAGCATATAACCATATAACCGTATAATAATTACAGCACGGAAACAGGCCATACTCGGCCCTACAAGTCCGTGCCGACCAAATTATTATTTTTATTTCTTTTTTCTTTTCATCTCTGCAAAAAAAGGATGGGTGACTTTTCTGGTCGAGATTTGTCTGAAGAAGGATCCTGACCCAAAACGTCACCTATCCTTTTACTCCAGAGATGCTGCCTGACCCACTGAGTTACTCCAGCACTTTGTGTCTATCTCCCTCATCACAGGAACCAGTCAATGGTGTACAGTGTCCATAGTGAATACTATGTTAAATCTTAAGGATAGAAACTAAAACAGCACACAGTGCTCAGTGTATGACCTCCCCAGAACCTAGGTCATTCCTTTCTTTTCCCATTTCAGCTTTGAATCGATTTGATGTTTCCTACATTTAAAAAATAAGATCTACGGACACCTGGAATTTAAAGTGAAAGAAACAATGACACTATATAATTCACCTATCTATGGTTGACTTAAATGTTCAGTGATAGTAAACAAAACAATAAGGTGACATCTCCTTTTGTTCGTAATTTGAACTCTACAATCAGATATACTTATTGAGCAAGTGTTAGTCTTTCACCAGTGTTCAGACTGTTCGAAGACATCACTGGCTTTGCCGCCTTGGGTAATGTGTGAATGAGCACAGCCTATTTGAAGGCCAATGCTGGTCACAGATGAATTGCGGGGTGGGTTGGTTGTATCTGGGTAGAATTGAATTGAATTGAATGAAACTTCTTTAGTTGTCATTCAAAAACAAGTTTGAACGAAATTTTGTTGCCATGCAGTCATAATAGTAAAAAAGCAACAAAAAACAAAATTAAACATAATGTAACACAAACATCCATCACAGAGTCTCTCCTCCAGGCACCTCCTCACTGTGATGGAAGGTAAAAAAAGTCTTATCTCTTCCTTGCTTCTTCTCCCGCGGTCAGGCAGTCAAACTGCTGCATCGAGGCAATCGAGGCTCCCGATACTGAAGCCCCCGCCGGGCGATGGAAGATCCTGCGGCCGATTTTAAGCTGTGCCGTGTGTTGAAAGGCCCTGCGAACGGGCCGATCCAAGCCTCACGATTCGGGGCGGATGAAGCTGCTGTTGCTGGAGCTTCCGAAAATCGGTCGCCAAGCAGGGACCCGCGAGCTCCCGCTGCCACCGTTCACAGGGCCCGAGGCCGAAGACTCTGAAGTCGGGTCGCAGCTGCAGTGCCACTGAAGTTAGCCAGCTTCACAATGGTAAGTCCACAGGCTCTGTGACCAGAGCCCTGAAGGTCGATTCCAGTTGGAGGCCGCCACCTCCTCGTTGTTAGGCTGCAGAGCTACAGAGAGGATGAGGTAGAAAACTAGGTTTGAACTAAAAAGAAAAATGACATCAAAACCAAACGTTATGTTGACTTTTTTATGTTCGTTTAAGCAATGACCATAGATGACAATATTTGCCAAACCTCTGGAACAGAGTCTGGGTGGACAGCATGAATTAATTGATTTAATGTCAGTAGGTAATCAGTCTCACAGCGGGGGCTCAACACTCAACGTCTCTCTGCCATTTTTATGGCTCTGAACCATTGCCTAGACACCATCAGAACCATCCCCTTCATCAATATTCACCTAATTGAAACCGCCAAAAAGTAGGAATACACAAATAAATAATGATAGCTTTCAGGTTGTAACAAGGGGTTAGTAACAGTTAAATGCTTAAGCAGATATATATGCACAGTCAAGAGGATCCCACCGCGTTAGACACGATGACACATGACAACCTGGAACTGAAGTCCCCCAACCAATGTGTGCTTTGTTTAAAACTTAAATCAGGCAAACGTGGTTTAAGTTGGTGCAGAGAATCGTGGCGCCACCCGCTGGTGTCAATACGCCAGTGTATAACAATGGGATTTTATTTTTGGAATTGCTGAGGAACACAAGTTTCTTTTTATAGTGTCAGAATGAAATGTGAAAACAACACTTACTTTCCCAGCCTGTGAGCCATTTGATGATTTGTGGGGTTTATGTTCACTGAAATTGACAAAATGCGGGGTTGATTGTAGCCATTTGTTGCTAGAAAGAACATTGATTAAAACCGAGTCAACTTAAAAATGACTAACCTATTTTGATCCATCATTGCAGTACTCTTGACGGCCCAGCCCTTGTAATTTTCATGGTCAGATATACTGCGGTGTAATAATTGCCACAGTGGTCACAACGGTATTGTCACAGGCTCCATGCAGGCTGTGTCAACAGTTTGTCATTCTGATAACTTTAGAGAAATTTTCAAATGGGAGTGAATAATCCTGAAAAATCCACAAGATATTAAGCAACAAATGAAATGCTTGATATAATTGTCACACTGCTTAATAGACTGGTACAGCAAACGTATCAGAAATATATACCGCACACAATACAAGTAATCTTTTTCCTAAACAATTAATGTAGTAAATTGCCAAAGAACAAATATTTGCTATTGCATTTCTGCAGAAATGAAATTAATATTAAACGTAGTTTTCAGAAATTAATAATCCCGTCTTTCCTCAAAAGGGGGAAGAGAGACTTCATTTCTATAATTAAACTGAGTAAATGTTCCATTTAACTTTAGTTAAATATTTTATACTTTTTAAATGACGTGCTTTATGCAATTAATCATATGTAACTGAGATATGCTCATTTACCTTTCTAACCTAACATAAAAAGTACCAATCTGTACAGAGGGATTGTTAAATATGTGTGGCTCTATGAGCAGCAACAATAAGTTGTATTTAAGAGATGCTTCTGACTTAATATAAATGCTCCCAAGTGATTCTTTTGGATCTAATCAAATGGTATTTGACACTGAGCCACATTAGAAAATTCAATGACCAGAATATTGGAACCTTAAATAATGTTTGAGAAGTAGAGGTAAGTTTAGGCAAGGACTTCCAGAGTTTAGACCTTTGGAGCAAAAGGTCAATGTTTCTGAAGTTGAGTTTCTGCTCGTCCAATACTAGATGATGGACAAGCATTTGACAATCTGGTGGTAGTGCTTCGAGAAATGTTTTGGTGAAGTGGAGATGAATATCATCAATTATATGTGGAATGTGTTGGATGATATAGAAAGGGACCAAGCATAGTAGAGTTATAGGGCCATCGAATCAAACAGCATAGAAATGGGCCACCACATCGATGCTGACCATTTTGTCATCCACACAAATCCCATTTGTCCACAGCAGATACGTATCGCTCAGTGCCTGTCTAAATGTCTCTTAAATGTAGTGATTGTATCTGATTTCACCACCTCTTCTGGCAGCCAATTCCAGATATCAACTGTGCCCTTTAAAAAAAAACCTCTTCTTCAAAACTCCTCAAAAATTATAGATCCATTGACAGAGTGGCACCAGAAGAGAATATAAAGCAAATGATTCTTTGGCTGTGACAGAATGAGCAAATTGCAGTCCCGTCCAGTTGGATGACAGTGAAGTGATGCTTGAGGAGAGTAGTGTGGTCAATAACCACCAATAGTCAAGCCAACTGGTGGGAGATACATTACTTTTGCCACAATTTCATTGAACACCATTTATGATTTTGGTTAAATGTTTCAATACAATGCCAGATCGGTAATCTGATCAGAGACATTCAGACAATGGGTCCAGGTAAAGAAATGCATAAATTTGAGTCTACAACATATTCAACGACATTGGATAGAAATGGAAATTCAAACAGGCTGAAAATCAACCTGAAAATCTAACTCTGATTCTCTTTCCAAGATGTTGCCTGACCTGCTGAATGCTTCCAGCATTCTGTTTTTACTGTCATATTGGAGGGTTGTCTTCTTGAGGAGAGGGGCAGTGATGGCAGCATCTAACAGTATCAATCAGCATGGGACTCAGGAAGAGAAATTTGGAGGCAAGCAGTTTTGTTAAAATGTTGTCAGACAAGCCAGAAAACTTGCCATGGCAAAGATAAGCTTAATGAGATAGCCGTGGAACTAGATAAAATGTAAATGTGAATCTAGCTGAATAGGCCTTAGGTGTTTTAGCTTGGAGAAAGACAAGCAGCAGAGCCAGGAGGCTGCAGCGTCAGTCTTAATGACATTACATTTCATAAGCTCTTCATACATATCACAGAGGGGCAGAGGAGACTGTTTTGTGGCAGAGAAAGATTGTTTGTGGCAGAGAAAGGAAAGATTCTACAATGAGCAGCTTGACATGTGACTGTATAATTTGATTAAGATATCCAAGGTAGTGGTTAGGTCAACTAGATTTGACTGTAAATAGTTAAATTGTTGGTCTACTTTATGCATTTATATCTGCATCCTTAAGGTCATGGGGATGTGTACCATCCCTAACATGGGAGCCAAGGGGATGTGAATTAATGATTTTATTAGGAAGAAATGCAGAGGCAAGCTTACAATTGAGAAGATCAGTAATTGCAGAAATGATGTGGCGTGGAGGACCAATTATGAAAGATAATGGAAGTGAGTGTTTTAAGTGAAGTCAGAGCAAACACCTTCCAGAGAGGGCACAAGAAGAAATGGGATGGAGAGGAGGAAGGAAGATGTGCAGAGAGTGACATAAAATGTGATTACCAATCCTCCTGCCTGTGAATGAATGGTAGCAATTTTGACACAAGATTCTTTAGTCAGAGTGTGGTGAATCGGTGTGATTCATTGCCTCAGAAGGCTGTGGAGGCTGTCGATGGATATTTTTAAGGCAGAGATAGGTAGATTATTGATTAGTACGGGTGTCGGGGGTTATGGGGAGAATGCAGGAGTATGGGGTTGAGAGGGCAAGATAGATCAGCCAAGATTGAATGGCGGAGTAGACTTACTTGATGGGCCTATTGGCCTCATCCTGCTCCTATCAGTTATGAACATGAAGATTCAGCCCCCACCACTTGCCTTCTCCCTCCCCCTCCCCCTCCACACCAGCCTAAAAATGAAACTATTCCAGTTTCTCCCATTTCTCAGCTCCTGATCACCATCGTTGTAGATTATGCCTTTTTCAGCAGTTCATGCAGGAGCCTTTTCAATGTTTTAAGGAGTTTCCTCTCCACACAACATCAGCAGTGACTTGCATTTGTATTATGCCTTTACGGTGAATAAAAATGTTTCATCTCTCTAACCAAATGTAATCTATGTTTTCCGGTCACTCTAACAACCTGAAAACAACATCTCTCTGTTCATCCTGTCTGGGCAACTCAGAATTTTATACAGCTCAAATCAATCCCTCGCCAGTCTGCTTGGTTTCAATGGAAAAAAAACACCACTTACTCAAACTCTCCTCATAACTATAAGTCTTCAAACCTGGCAACATCCTCACAAGGTCAAAGGAATGGCCTTGAAAATGTACTGGGGAATTTAAACGATACTAATGCGTCCTATTGTGATATTGATTGTGCATCAGCATTTAATGGTGATTAGCGACATTCTATTAACGTCCTGAGTTAGAGCTGACGGGTTTTCATGAACCCGTCGCAATGATTCCACCCCCAATAGGTCATTCATCCAGCTTTACACCGCACTGTTTTCACGCTGCTGTATCATGATCATGGTAAGTTCATACACACCGCTTTCAAAAGAATCAGAGATTCTCCATTTTCCAATAGCATTTAAACAGATTCTTTCAAGGTTCGTCAATACATGTCCCTGATATCAGGTCATTGGGCACGGGACTAACCTTTCGATTTGCGGAATTGGTGCCAGAGCAGGATCTGGTTTGATTTCTCATTAAGAGAAGGATTGCGAGTAAGATATTGATGACATATATTAAGTGTTTGGCAAATGTCTGGGTATCCGTTTCCATTCCTCCTGATCAATAAATTGGACAGATCGAGCGAGGTAGAGAGAGCGTGCGTTTGAGGCCAAGCCCTTCTTGCTTGTAGCCTTTCTTTCAACATTCTTTTCTTTCCAACCCAGAATAACACTTTACACACATATTTTCAGGCCACTTTAAAGCGAATTCAAAGCGCAAATGCAACAAAAGAGGGAGAGAGGGATATGAGAAAACAACAATGTCGTTCCACTATATAAATTGCTGTCCTGTCATGGGTGATTCTATTGCAATCAGAAAATGAACATTACATAATTATATGTTAATACAACAGCCGTTGTCACGAACCGTGCATCGTAGCTGTAGCGTTTGAGAGAAAATGTCTCGGTTCATCAACACTGAGTAAACAAGTCATTTCAGAGAACGGACATCTTACTTACTGCTAAGTTAGTTTGTGTTATGGTGTAAACTACCCCATAACAATGAAAGGAAAACCCCAACCTCTGTCAAATGGTTGATGCCAATGGAACTGACCGGGCCTGAGGAATAATATCGAAGTTAACATTCGCCCACTGACTCAATGCTTTCACTCCGGACATTCATCATAGCTGAGCAAGATAATGAAATAATATTTAATAATTCACATGGACTGAAAACTGTTTTGGTCGGATATTGCCTTTTGCGGATAAAGGAATTATGACATTGTTATCGACAGCATTTTGAACCTCTCCTAATTATGATGATAAATATTATAAACTTGGAATTCAGAGTTAACTGTGCAAACGCTGACATTATTATTGACAAAACATGTCATATCATTTCTGCCGTGTCTGCCAAGACGTGTAACCACCATATCAGCCACATTGTGCATTATCCCCTGTGCAAATAAAGCAGAGAATCAGGAGACATCAAGATTTCTATCGCTATGTGAATGGCTTAATATTAGCATGACCGCTGAAACTGTTGAATAGCTTATCTATCTCAAACCCATTTAGCAAACTACTTAAATGCCGCTGTCATATTCATTGGGAATGAGGACTGATGTGACAAGACCATACCGAGTTGCCCGCGTCCGGTTGGCCTACAAAAATAAATAGCGTTTTCAAACGTTAACTCTTGGAAGTTAAACGGTATTAAGGACTGTATTTAACAATAATATGTATGTAGTAAGCTCATCGGAGTGTAAATCTGTCCAGTGGGTAAGATATACACAGCATGGTGTCTACTAAAATAGAATGATTTTGCTTGCATCCCAGATTGGTTGCTGTTCCTTCCAATACTTCTTGCTTATCTTTGAGATCTGCATTTCTCTTGCTTTTTCTAACATTATTTATGGTTTGATTTGCAACAACTTCATCTAACCCACACAATGGGAATGAGTCGGCCGGCGCTCCTTTTCTCTTTCACGAACAGCTTCTTAATAGCAGACTCGTGCGAGCAAACGCATCTCTAGTCTATATTGGTTTCACATAAATGGTTGGTTTAATAAAAGGGGGGCGACCGTATCTTCCCAAAGCGCGCTGAACAGTCTGAGCTTTGATATGTCCTTTCATTCAGTCCACACAAACCAGAGAGCTGTCAATATATTCGAAATAATAGCTCCAAGGCAGGATGCAATTCATTCCCTTGCTATTTAACCCCCCGTTTCAGTATTTTAATGCAAATGTCGCTTGCTTTACATTCTTATCGGTATCTTGAGCGATGAATCGAGGTTTCCAGGGTTAAATCAGAAACAACGTGGTTTTTCCAAACAATGTCTGGGTATCTGCTGAAAAGCGACATATCTAGATGGCAAGGCATCGTGTTTAAAGAATTATAAGTTGAAGAATTCATCCCTCCTTCCTTTAATTCTATTTTTTAATTAGCCTTGTAATAATTCACAAGTTAATAATACCGACCTCATTTTCGTCGATCTATAATACTGAGTTGGAAGCAGAATTGCAATTTCAGTCATAATCTTCTCCAAGTGCTTTAATTGTTATCGTCAACTCGCATATATTGCGTTAATAATCTATTAGAATTTTGTTCTCTTTTTACATCAGTCTTGATTTAGTTTGATTTGAGGTTTCAGGAATTTACTCAAAAGTGATGTCAAGGTTTAGATCTCATTTTCAAACTCAAGAGACTGGCAACTGTACTATCTAGTAGCGGTTTGTATATATATATATATATATATATATATATCTATATTACTAAAAGTCTGTTCTTGACCGGTTTTGGCGATCTGTGCTGCGATTTCTGAGAAAACGCCGCCGCCACCTACGGCCATCATTTTTGGCCACCTTGCTCAGAGCCCCCCTCCGCCGCATGTGCGCTGAGGATTTTTCCCGTCGATGAAAAATGACGGAGATATTTATGTTTTTACAAAATTCCCCATTCTCTCTGCTGCCCCTGCTGGCGGCAGGGGGGAGGGACTATAACACCAGGAAGTGGTGTGCCTCAATCAGTGTCTGCAAGCTGGAGGAAGGCAGAGCGTCACGTTTCTCTGAGCTGTGAATAACACTGAACACATGTCTACTCAAATGTAAGTGTCCTTAGTGGTTCTAAAACGCTTGCAGAATGTGTCTATTGGTTCTAAAATGTTTGCAAAAAGTGTTTATTGGTTCTAAAATGTTTGCAAAAAGTGTCTCTTTTGGTTCTACAATGCTTGCAGAATGTGTCTTTCTTGGTTCTAAAATGTTTTTTAGGTTCTCCCCGCCTTTCCTCTCCCCCCCCTCTCCACCCCTCTCTCCCCCCTCTCCTCTCCCTGCCCTCTTCTCTCCCCCACTCCTCCCCCTCCTCTCCTCTCCCCCCCCCCTCCACACACCCCCTACCCCCTTCCCTCCACCCTCCCTGCTCCCCACCTTTCCCTCCCCTCTCAGCACAGCCTCTCCCCCCTTCTCTCCCCCCCTCCCCCCTCCCTCCCTCCCCTAAACCCCCTCCCCCCTAAACCCCCCCCCCTCTTCCCTCCCTACCTCCCTCCCCCCCACCCTCCCCCCCCCCCAGCACCCCCCCTCTCTCTCCCCTCTCTCTCTCTCCTCCCCCCCACCTTTCCCCCCTCACCACCCACCCTCCCTCTTATCCTCCTCTCCATCCCCTATCCCTCTTGCCTCTCTCTCTCTCTCTCTCTCTCTCTCCAACTGCAGTAGGGCCTTCTTGCTCTTGAACTCAAATCCTCTCGCAATGGAGGCGTGCTTACTTTCAGTGACTGATGTACAAGCATGTCCAGCTCTCTTTTCACTTCCCCTTTTTCAAATCTGACACCATTCAGTCTGAAGAAGGGTCTCGACCCGAAGCGTCACCCATTCCTTCTCTCCAGAGATGCTGCCTGGCTTGCTGACTTACTCCAGCATTTTCTATCTACCTTCGATTTAAACCATCATCTGCAGTTCTTTACTACACCATTCAGATAATAACCTGTCTTCCTGTTCTTGCCACCAAAGTGGATAAACTCACATTTATCCACATTATACTGCGTCGGCCATGTATCTGCCCACTCAGCCAACCTATCCAAGTCACCATGCAACCTCATCGCGCCTCACACTGCCACCCAGCTTTGTGTCATCCGCAAACTTGGAGACCTCTTTCTCTCTCTCTCTCTCTCTCTCAAATATATATATATTATAGAGCTATATACTGTATATATAAACAGCCATTGTGGAAATACATAAACCTGTTTAGTATCCGTTATTATTTTCAGTATTTTGTTAGCAAATCAATACCCCCATTGATTTGCGTCAGGTTACAAAACAAAATACATGAAGGTACGTGGTGATCACCTGTAATTGAAGAGATTGCGATGCAATAAATATATGTCGACAGGGGGTGCTGTATAGAAAGCATCCAGAGCATCCTAATTTGGATTTCGCTCAGTCCCATTATAAATTTATTTTCTGATTGCTGTGTTCAGCTTTCATGACAATGCTTTCATTCACCATATTAGAAAAGTTAAGCGATGACATTAACCCTGAGAACTATTAACCCAACCCCCCCCCCCCCCCTCCCCCCCCCCCCCCCCCCCCCCCCCCCCCCCCCCCCCCCCCCCCCCCAAACCGCCCACCTCCCCAAACCGCCATTCTGCCGACCAGTTGTTACTCAATGTACCCATCTCGCATGTCTACTAGGATTGTTACCCAATCCTAGTAGACATGTATAAACAAAACGAAGAGAGCTTCTCAGAGACAGCTAAACAGAGCGGTGAAGAATAATGGCATTCAGAGGTAGGCTTTCACTGCGGCAGGTAAAAGGTTAATTTCCACTCGCTTCTGTCCCTGCGCCCCTCCTGTGCCGCGGCGTCGCCTCTTTAAAAGGAAACTTTTTAAAAAAATGCGGAGGGATAAAGGATCATCCCCTAAACGATATAAGTCTTCAGCGTTCAGAGGCAACACCTAAAGTATCAAGCAGCTCGTTTATCTCTTGTTGCGAGACTTCATATTACAAAGGAGCTCCCTGATGATAAGTATCTGCCGTCAGCGAGATTGACTGCCCTGATGGACATGTTCGCGGTTTCTGATGTTTTCTCCTCAGGGGTTGTTTTATGACCTCGAAATGTGTACCTCTCTGATCTGTCTTCTTATAACCTAAAGGGAAATAATTAGCAAAACAAAAAAAAAAAGAAAATCAGTTTGTAACAAGGGAAAGGGCGAACCTGATCTCAAAGGAGCGTCAGAGTGACAATGCATTCCTTTAGTGAAAGTCATGTCTTTAATAAGTTAATGACTGCTTAAAAAAATATTCGTCCAATTTGGACTAGTAACGTGATTTTTAGATGCTTATTGCCACACATGAAAGCGTCAAATTAAAGTCGTTTTATGATGCTTTTAAACATAGTTTATCGTATTGTTAGGGTGACTTTCCCAGCATATATGTAGCGCTTAATAATATAGGGTTCGATTCATGAATTTACATCCGGATAGCAAATTAAAGGCAAAACAAACGAAACTTAAAATTTCCCCTTTATAACGGGATAATGGCGACCGTAAGATTGTGGATTAACTGGACGCCTGGATCCTTGCTCTTGAAGGAATGATCCAGGGGTGATTTGAGAATTTTGCGTTGTGTGTCTGAATACAAACACCAAGCCGGTCGTGGTGGGGTGACGGGGGACAAATTGTTTTTACAACTGCATATAATAGTGCTGACAACTGAACCATTGAAATGAGGACAAGAGTACTGGTGATTTAAAACAGAAATGTCAGGCTGTTATACATGACCACTTTATAGCAGCCTTTAGTTCAAACATCATTGCACAGCAATGTCGGAAAAATAAGTTCTATAAAGCAATTCCAAACTTTTACACCCTTTGAACCACTTTAGGTTGGAAGAATGTAACCAGTGTGAGCTACATGAGTACGCTCAAAAACTTTAAAATAATCCTTACTTTTTACGAAAATAACATTTTTAGAGCTACTTAAATGTAAAATCTAGAGTGGGTTTTTCGACTAATCTGCAGCAATCTGAGTTCATAGCACTCTCTTTCCTTTAGATTACTCAACAGTTGTCCATTTCACACCCTTCCATGCAAATATATGAATGCTAATATAACAGATATAGATTTTTCTTATCATGATGATAATCATATTCACCCAGATTGCAAAATGAATATGAAATCGTTTCCAAATGATAGTAATTGCTGAATTATTCCCAAACTCATGCACTGGCGACCACACGAACTGAGATTAATATTTTGAGGTTATTTTCGGTACTTCTATCACGAACCGGGATGTGAACGATGATGAAACTCTTTGCTTTCAACAGTGCTGTCCGACGCTTGGAATTTGGAGAAGCAGCATTCAGACTAAATTTCCTTACATATCAACGTGTTATTAAGTGTGGGGGGTAAGGAAGAAATGCAATATTTCAGATCTGAAATCTTTTTTGGATCACCCTTCTATCAGGGTGTTCATTGGGCTTCTATCTAAAGTTTAAACAATTCACAATCGTGGAAAACTTCGAAAGGAACCTGGTCTCGATGTTTAATTTGCCCCTTAATTCATATTAAACACTTAACCATTCATTGAGCGAGTGGCTTTAAATAACTGACTCTAGCCTGATTCCCCCTCCCCCGCGCCGTATGTAATCTCACAAACAACTGAAGTCAGTCTCTTTCAGTTCGGCAGGCAAATTTGTGCAACTGTAGAACAAAAGAGCTTTATAGCGTCGTAGTAATGGGCCTCGAACTTTAGAAGCAACTCCACTCCCCTTCATGATGAAAATAAACACGACATTGTCCTTTTGTGCGTTCAGGTGATTCTCTTTTTGAAAGATAAATTAATTACAGATGCAAATCATGAATTATTCCGGAACCTGTGGGGAAGTGCATTGTAGTTATCATTATCCTCACAGTAACTACCTCTTTCTGCCCTGTGTATCGTTAACTTGTATTTTTCTATCCAAAGTTATGACTCATTTCCCCCAATAGATTTGAATAATTATGTTGTTTTTGGATGTCACAGAACGTAGTGTTGTTTAATGCGAGTCGACGAGAATGGATAATAATGCAATTGTAATATGAACCGAAAGATGTTACGTAGCCTGTGATTGAGATGTGGACACCGATAATCATCTTGTTAAAAGAGTCAACTTTATGTACCTGGCTCATTAGCCTGATCGTTTAGAAGAAGATAGAAGCTAGCACCCGCTGGAATAACACGAAGGTGTGAGTGTTGTCACTCAATTGAATGAAACGGAAGATTACATTGGATAAACAGCAAAGGTCAAAGGTAACAACTAAGATGCGTGTTTCAATTTCCATGGCACACTCATCCAACTATGTTGACAGGTTCCTAGTGGCATAAATTATCTGCATTATAGTTAAGAGCTGGACTGTTGCAATCATTGCCTATTATGTACTGTAGGACAAAACAGCAAATTGACGACCGGTCTGATTACAATTCTGCTAAATTATGTAAATAACTAAACAATGCCCGTGATGTGCTGTGTTCAGTACAATGTAATGAAGCATATTAGCAAAGTGCAGATAAAGATAAACTTAAATGGAAACCTTAATTAAATCTTTCAAAACAAATTTGCTCTGTTGAGGCTTTTACTAAACTGTGCGGGCGAATCTGTGAAATAAACGGTTTGTTTTGAGATTGCCGCAGTTTAAATCTGGTGGGGGAGGGAGGGAGGGAATGGGAAAAATATCAGTCCTTGCCCACCATTTACCGAAGTGATATGAGTACATCCAACGTGTTAGTGCAACACTAAACAGCTTTGTTTCGCAGCCTTATTTCCTGAATTGTGGCTCTTCTAAATTAGCTCTCCAGTAGGTGTTCAACTTGTATTGCCTGTATTATTGTTGATGGTATATAAAACCGCAGTTTAATATATTAGGTATGTTTATGTTTTTCTTTCATAAATCATAAGTGCTCCATGGCTTCACGACTTTCGCGGGGGGGGGGGGGGGGGGGGGGGGGTGGGGGGATGGGAATGGGGCGATGTCGGTGAAATCCATCAGGCAAAAAGTGAAAATGGTTCGTCTCTATTAAACGAACTCATGAGAAATACAGTACAACATTAAAATGACATATGCGAAATCCCGCTTGAATCGGAGGTCACAGCATATCCGTTCTACATATAAATCTTCATATACAAATTGGGCTTGCTTCCATAATAAAATTATTGCTATTTCTTGCGGTGCTACACTTCATAAAATCGCGTTTTAATGTGCAATATATCCCTGGCATATAATACTTTATCAGGAAAACCTCACAAATTGAACGTCTCTGTTTAAAATCGCATGGAACATTGCAGACGTCTCTTTTCGCACCTGGCTGTTTCATACACGGGTAAGTTTTATTTTCTCTGCGCACCTACCAGCCGAGCTGGAAACTGGACTTTAAAAAAAAAGCCAAATCTGTAAAATAATACATTTATAGAAACAAGGCTGTTTGTTTTCACATTTTAAAGTGAATGTTTCCTCAACGGGCAACCAGTGTTGGGGCGCTCAAAATGACAGAGGAGCAAGAGGCTCTGCGCTTTAAACAAATTCCCCCCACAGATGGAAATGAAATAGCGTTTTGTGCCAATGGACAAGAGTAAGTCATTTGCTTACTGGTCGTCTAGTGGTGGTTTGCAGGACGGGTTTCTTTTGTGGTATTAGTCTCGTCCTCATTTGCTGCCTAATTGGACTATATAAAGCCAATAACAGGCGAGCTCTTATAGCCTTAAGCGAAGCGCAAAGTATAGGGAGGTGGACTGCCATCCTTTTTTCCCCTTCGGTAATCCCATTTGCCATTGTGCGTGCCCAATCGCCGTATACTTTCTGCATTTAACTTGTATGACATTTTTATTTCATCATTATCATCTGCCGCCAGATTGACGCTGAATGCCTCCTACTTTGTTCCAGATTGCCGTGGATTTCCACTGTACCCATATGCGAAAGTTTGGGGCGTTTCTCTGAACTCGCGGGATTCTGGCCAACACCACTGTTTTCCTACGAAGCTTCGCGCCGTTCGTGCTGTTTATGATCGGAGTCGGGCCACCATGCCCGAGACAGCAGCTCAGGAGAACCCCACTCCGCCCAAAGAATCATCCTTCTCCATCAAAAACCTGCTGAACTGTGATCGAAAGCCTTCCAAGCCCAAGACTTTGCTTTCGGCGGTGAAGGGGGTGGTTGAAGGCGCTGCTTTTTCCTTACCTCACTGCAGGGAGCCCGGCTTCCCGAGGTTTGAAATCCCGGCGCAGAGGTTTGCGCTCCCAGCGCACTATCTGGAGAGGTCACCAGCCTGGTGGTATCCCTGCACGCTGTCACCGGGTGTCCATCTCCCGAGGACAGAAGGTAAGGCATCTTTAAAGCACCGTTGTCCTTTCTTGTGCACGCCGGTCTGACCGTTTTAAGCTCTGCAACACTTCTAATGTGAATCTTTTTGTTTTAATTGTTCCCACCCCAGCTATTGATAAGAGCAGTCTGTGTGCCAGAGACTCTTCACCGGACAGAGACTCCCCGGACTCCCCGGCGCTCAAAATCGAGGCAGACCGCAAAGGGAAGGAAGATGCCAAAAGTCTGGAAGAGATCGTGCTGGAGGAATCTAGTGACGCCGAGGAACAAAAGAAGGACGACAGTAATAACGAGGACTGGGAAAAAAGGGCAGAAAGTCCGGAAAGGAAGCCGTGCAGGAAGAAGAAAACTCGCACGGTTTTCTCCAGGAGTCAGGTTTTCCAGCTGGAGTCGACCTTCGACATGAAGCGCTACCTGAGCAGCTCGGAGAGAGCGGGGCTCGCCGCCTCTCTCCATCTGACTGAGACGCAGGTTAAAATATGGTTCCAAAACCGCCGGAATAAGTGGAAGAGACAACTGGCCGCCGAGCTGGAAGCAGCCAATCTGAGCCACGCGGCTCAAAGGATAGTCCGAGTGCCCATTTTGTACCATGAGAGCTCGGCTTCGGAATCTGGGAGCCCGGGTAACGCTCCGGTCACCCAGCCTTTACTAACATTCCCACATCCAGCCTATTACTCGCATCCTGTAGTCACATCCGTGCCCCTCCTGCGGCCAGTCTGATTTTATTTTAACCTTAATCTTGCATTAGTTTTTATTGTAAGGCGAGACCTTGTAGTTTTTAAATAACGACCCACAAGACCAGCTGTAAATTTCCAGGTTGCCCCACATCCACTAACCTCATCTGTACCCCCGTCTAGGTTTATCATTTTATTTATTTTTCTCCTTTGTTTTGTGGGATCGACCCATGTAGATTGGAGGAATCGTGCCTACAGGAGGACCCGCTGTAAATGTTTCATTTTATGTTTGTAAGTACTTAAAAGGGGTGGTGAAAATGTTGTTCCTTATTATGGTTTCACGTGCCTGTGCAATATTGTACTATAGAAGTTAAAGCACTGTTTAGAGGAAAATCATCCTGGCCGGACTAACGTGACGAATAGCACTGGCGAGAGTGAACATTATCCGGGTTCTGAAGGCAAGGCGCTTTAACTGAAGGACAATCAGAAAAAAAATAAGATTTGGTTTCTTTATTTATTTAAGAAATGTACCGTTTATGTGGTGACGTATTTTGATTTACCTGGATTGTAAATTTATTGACGAAGGTCGTAAGCTTTAGGTTCTAATATTTTTGCCAGACAATACTCTGTGTTTATTATTTCTGATGGTTTCCCCAGATGTAAAATAGTTATTTACTGCGAAAATAATGGTGTTCTGTATGTTTTAGCTAAAAAATAAATAAAATATTGGCGTTTTTTGATATTGTAATGCTGAATTTTGTTGAACAGATTTGTTGTGAACTAAAATAAAATGTGAACATTCCTTGTTATTCAGTTGTGTAGTTTCATACAAACTCTAGCTCAAGAAAGAGTTAAACAGCTGTTTTGTAAATAAAGTATACACGTTCCATCTGTGGCATAAAAAAAACACACTCATTCCCAAATATTGAATCGCGATCAATTGATAGGCCTACCATATCAGGGCGCCCATACAATTTAAAGAGAGACCAGCCAGACTTGTACCTCACACAGTGGTTTTGCTCTTTTACCTAGAGGGACACTTTTTTGTACCTAACCAACGAAACACTACGTCAACTTTCAAATAAATATTTGGTCTTTCTTATTGTTCATCAATTATCGTTGCCCCTATATTTCACGTTCGCTGAAGATTGCTGCCGTATGGTTTTGGAGCACTCTCCGATTTAATCTTTACCTTCACAATAATGAAATTTCAGACACTAATTAACAGCAATAAGAACATTTCTTTGAAGTGGCTCTTTTAAAATGAGGAACTGCAAGGATAGGAAGGAGTAGTGGTGGTATTAATTTATCAGCTAAAGACTTGCTGAAATGAAGCTGTAAGAGGTTGTTGGAAGAATCACCTGTGGATAAATGCATGTCGCAATAGTTGGAGCAGTCAGTGACTACACAACAACTGCCAAGTGCCTGTACACACAAAGGATAAGAATGTATTTAATTATGCATCAAATAATTCTCTTTATGTTAAGTGACAATCACTGCTATTGAAAGCGTCGCTCCAGCAAGTAAGAGGACAGTAGCTTTTCTGACAACGGTGCGAAATTTCAATGGCTCGTTCTAAACAAGGTGAAACAAACATGTCAGATTGCATTGCTGAATCAAGTGCCGGCCGTCCGCGTTTAGTAATCTGTTGATTGCAGAAATAAATGGCGGTGCTTACATACGGAACATGTATTTTAACTATTCCAATTTTTTTGCAGAAGGTCACAGATAAAGTCCTTTAGAGATCAACAACTACAGATAATTCAATTTGTGTTTTTTATGGTTGACGTAAAAAAAAAAGCACCGTAGTTTGATTTCAAGATAGCGCCGCTGTTGGTTTTATAGCGTGAAGATCCCTGTCAACGGTCCTGTCACCTGATTCACATATGACAGGGCACTAAATAGGTGTCCCTGTGCTTTGATTTTTTTAAAAATATTTGTTATGCGTCCTGGTTGAAAATAAACAAAGCGCAGAAGCCAAAATATGTTCCCCTTTGTATAAAGAGGCAACAAGATCGTACCTTCTATTGTTGGCGATACTAACTTTATGACAACATTGTCAGTATGAACTCTCAAGCCGTTTATATAGTAAACATTAACCAGTTGAATCAACAGAAAACAGCAAAGAAAATGCAAAAGTATTTTCATTCTATATTGAATATCCCGAAAGAACCAAGCGACTCTGCTCTTTGCCAAGAGCTAAACTGCCCAATATAAACAAATATATATATAATATTTGAGTAGCATTACAAAATTTATCAAATTGCAAAACATTTACTGACTAAACTACACTCTTGCACAAAAAGGCATGGATTTGCTGATGTAATTTCACCGATGCAAATATTATATCTGATGCTCCATTAATTAAAAAAATATCGACAATAGCTCACTATCAGTTTAATTTGGCTCATGATTTCCAGATTTTGATTTGTTTTTAGCTACGTGAGCTCCCCTTTCCACTATCCCAATTCTATCTTCACCCACCCACCACACCCCTTCACCCCTGCAATATTTGAAAAATAAACTTGTAGCCATTACAACAATGTTTAAAATTACATTTCGCTTGTTAGGCCACACAGTATTGTGATATGATAAGATTTAATCACCCTTTTGTATATAGGGGCCATTTCACATATGTTTAAACCGTCCTAACCAATTTGAAAAATACTCCATTGCAGCCACGCTACCGCCCTTTCAGTACATTTTGAGTAATATCATACGTTTCGCCGTTGGATTTTTGTTTTTCCTTTTCACACATATTTTGATTTTTCCTAACAATAGATTGTCTTTTCTTCAAACTTGCTGCACCATTGTAGGTACAAGTCATTTATTTCTGCCTTAGTTTTACATTAAACGGAATGCAGTGATCATTGCTGTGGTCACCCAGTGATTACCCACTCAAAACAGAGAAAATTGTAGGCTGATATCTTGTGCTTTTCTTTCTGACCTTTACATTATTTTCTCTTCTCACCAAAACCGGCCCCGCCACCAATTTTACATGTTATCCATATAAATAATTTTCTTGGGCGTTACTGAATTAACGGCCCGCTAAGACTATTGAGGGAAATTTGAATTTTAATGCAGTTTCCAAAAAGCCACTTCACAATCCTGCAGAATCGAAACGATTCTTATTCAGAATATTTATCTTGGAACCCATTAAATCCTCCCGAACCCCTCCAGCTAAAACCAATGCCCTTTTGATTGGTATTTCAACTTTTACGATATTTTGCCAAACTTTTTTGCATACAATAAAAAGACAAATGATACGTGGATTTAAGACGACTTTATTCATTGTTTTATGGAAAGTAGGCAAAATTATTGTGCCACTACATTGGAAAAGTATAAAATATGCATCTTTTATATAAAACAACAGCCAGATTTAAAAGTCATGTTGATGTATAGATGGGACAAAGAAACCATTGTTATTGTTACACAGAATGGCGTCTCAGAAATGAGGGACCGCTAACAGTGCAAGGACTACTGATAAATATGAACCGTTCCTGCTTTTCATTTAAGCGCTTCAGGTTCCAAATCTCTGCTATTGTTTGATAAATGGTGAACCCTTCCCACTTCTGTAAATATGGCTGCTGCCGTGTTTTAACCCGACACACACATGTATTTCTTTTATTTGGTACAAAACACGGGGAACTTTTGTATACCAAACACTCCAATCATTCCAAACAGATATAACCTTTCCATTACTGCCAAGAGTATTCTTCGGAAGCACCATGCAGATCAGTCGTGGATGAGCTCAGCGCGACTGCAGTGGCCTGCGGCTATTTTACAGTGTAACAACTGCACTAATTTGCGTCGAACTGTCCGAAATCTGTGCTTAACTCTGGCACTGATCTGATTCCATTCGACATTTCGAAAGGAAACGGTATTTTTAGCAGGTCAGTATGGCGTATGTGCGAACTTTTATTTATCTATAACTGTTTAATTTAATAAATGGGCCGACCGTCAAAGTATCTTCGAGATAATCACGTTCCTTTATTGACTGGAGCGGTGCAAACTCAACGAGGGGCCATTAAAGAGCATTAATAGATTGGCATAGCTTTATGCTTTAGTTCGTATTGATCACAAAATGTCTGCAAAATATAGTTTCAATGAGTTACATTGTTCACCGCACGACCCTGGGTGGTTGTGACCTTGATTTGCTACCACCATTAGTAATTAGGGCATCTTCAAACTTCACCCGAAAACTCTAGATATATGGCGAGATTCATATTAGGCGAATAGAATGCAGCATAGATGCTAAATATCTTCATTCGCACTGTGCATCTCGAAGCCTAGTGTAAAAGACAGCTCTGAAATCGGTTTACTCGGTAATTAACCCTAATTGGAGCTTTGTAACGGGCCCGACATTTTATTCACAGGAACAACTTCATCACTTGTGCATAATAAACAGCGGAATCGAAGCGCACACCGCTCAGTTGGTAACCGGTACCTTGCTCTACCTGGTGTGACCGTGAACTATGCAGTACATCACACCGGCCTATTATTTTTTTTTAGAAATGCAGTTTAAAGAATCCTTTGGACCTCAGAGTCCCATTCGCTTCAATGATGGAGTGCAACCATCAGATTTTCATCAAAGTTCTATTAAGTGAAACATAGGTTGCAGGGCACCTCTGATTGAAACAGTTTAAATTTTAATTGTGTTTTTAATTTGACATATAGTTGCAGAAAGGAATGACACTGCACGCTACGGGGCGGTCGATTTTCTTAATTCATCCCCGAGGAATTGATGAGTCTATCAGTCCAGTAGATTGGAAACCCATTAACGCTCTATGGTTTACGCGTCTTAGGTTGTTAATTGGAACTTGATGGATTGTAGCCCTTTGATAAGCTATGCTGATCTAATCTCGATGACTCCTGTTTTCCAATAAATTACACAATTCATTTTCCAGCCCCGATTACATAAATTGTACACCTCCAGGCTCCCGTGGAATAGGGAGCCCTTTTTGCAGCCATTGTGAGATGTCATTTGTACCAGAAACAGCAAGCTTTTGAATGAAAATCGAAACATAATCAACGTTTATACTTAGAAAATTTATTGATATCATTTTCTTCGGTAATTTCCTTATTTTAAAGTTGGACGCGCCATACATCATAATACACACGTGTAAAGGACTGTGTTTAATATTTATTGAAGCTTGATTCGCAGATCAAACTTGTTTATGACTTCATCTGTCACTGCAGGTGGAACCTTTGCAATATTATAGGCGGTCAGGAGGCTATTTTCGAGCAGCATAAACCTACTAAAGATCAATTTTCATTAGGGACAATGCGCGCCTGACATTTTCTATACTTTTTTGAGCTGGGGGTGGGGGTGGGTGGGGGGAGAATGCTTCAATTTTCTGCGCGCTCTTACAATCTGTGCTTATAAAGCATTAACATACATGATACAGTGGCTGTGATTACGGTCCAGATTTATTTGAGGTACGTTTTCTCCAACTGTATTACAAAAGAAAATACTTGATAGCACCTCAAACCTCTACATAATTGAGAATAGCAGAGGTGTCGTAGAACAATCCCGTTTTATAATAATCCAATGTTATGAGTTCTTTTCGAGCAGATGTGAGCATTTAGCATGCTCTTAAACAGTCAATGTTAGCAAAATGTGCCTATTTAATACGTCAATGTAGATTTCACGCCTTATCTTTATTGCCTCTAAACTCCATTCAAACCCAGTGTCCTGCTAGGCTGTCGGCAATATATCACGGAGCAAAATGTTTGCTTCTGTGCCCATATGCCTAGCCAGTCTGGGTTTTTAGCTGGGCAACTCAAAGGGGAACATAATCATCGGTCATTGTATGCTGTGGAAGCACATCTTTAATTTGCCCAACATTATCACAAGGCTTATGTTCAATGGTCGCTTGACGTCAATACGTTGAACACTTGAACAGTCAGCGTGATCAAAAGAGGGGCAAATGTATATTTTTGGCGAAATGGGTTTTGTTTTATAAATCGCGCTTTTGGAAAATTACCAATGGATTAAATTAAACTTTGGTTCCTGACACGATGCCCACAACAAGTTGTACCAACCACATCGTTGTTTAGTGCCTGCATTAAGGACACGCAGAATCATTCCGCCCTGTTTGTAACTTTCTAGAACCGATACTGTTTCCTTTTTGTGGTTTAAATACTGGCCGCAGTCCAGCGCTTGACTAAGAGTAGAATGAAGACTGATCATCCAGCGCTGTTTGCAGGGGCGCGCAACGTTAACGAGCTGACACTATGATTAAAGCTGACCATTTGTAATGTGTCGCGACCCTGTGAAAGCATGAAAAGGTTAATGTGGTAGAACGGAGCAGGACTCTCACACCTGCCTCCCCGAGCAGCACAAGAGCGCAGCCCCTGCCAATCAATCAATTAACGGGCCCCTTCCATCCACAGCTTTCAGCAGGCAGCTAAATAATCAAGTAAATACAGTCGAACTCCAATAAGATCGATTCAACTTTGCCACGAAAAGTACTTTTAGAGGAAAAGTATTAGCAGAAGCGACATTTAATTTGATACACTTAATGGGGGAAGTAGCGACCCTATTAGAGTTAGCTTAAAATAACAACTGTATTTGAATTAATATAAAAAGACGCGTTTGTAACAGGGCCAATCGATCTGTATTTGTGAACCGAGATGCTTTTGTTTTGCAATTGTTAATATAAATGTATGGGACATTCATTAAAAAAAATGTCTGAAGTTAATCAGTGAAGGAATGGAAGCGGAGTGCCTTATCATAAAATCATAGGGATAAAAATGTACTTTGGCACAAGAAGGCTGTTGCCTTGCTGGCTCCACTGCGGACTAATGCGGAATGAAGATTGCTAATATTTCAACAACCTAATAACTTTATGACGAACCTGAACCCGGCAGTTAAATCGCAGACGTTGTGGTGGTTTGGAGAGGATTGTGCCATCATTCTTTCCAAAACAGACAATTTCTAGCTTTGTTTATTAACCAGTTACTTTAAATACAGATCAAAATTACATGTCTCGTTCATTCTGACTGGTCACGTGTTGATGCCTTATTGTAATAGCTCACCAGCAGTACATCAAGAAATACTCTGAAACCTGGATAGCTACATCTTATTTCGATCAACCGGTTAACTGGCTAGTTCCTTAATTAAACCTAGGATTCAATTAGACAGTCATAAAATAATCCATTTCTTAATGGTACATCTACCTCAACTGATCTAGGAGCGATGTTCGAGGTTTTATCATTGATCAAGGAGCTGATTAATTTATTCACTAATCAACTGTCGGTCCAATGAACGCTAAATATATTGTCTGTTACTCTCGCCTGTCTTTCTGTTGTCCGTGGTTCATAAACGAATTGTAGAAACGTTCAATGTCTCGGATCACAACTGCATATATGCTGCAACTTCGCATCTATTACAAAACATCAGCGATATTTATGGTGCCGCGACGATAAAGAGTTGGGCTAAGGATGGATATTTAATATATGGATATTTTTCGAAAATGTACTTTACATGTATGAACGCATTTTCTCCTGCACACCTGACACCACGTCGTATTCTTTCATACATCAGTAAATACTGTAGGTATAGACAGGACACAACTCCGGACAAAGCATTGAATGAATAGAGAGGTCCAGGTGCTTATGTCTGTCATTTTGTTTCTACACCCAAACATATTTTCAAAATGCTTTTATGGCACTCCCATTCCGGAAACATAATTCCAACCATCTTTTCTTTGTCCCTGATCTGAAGAATAAAGAAGTGAAGTAGTTAAACACTATACATCTGTGGCGTACTAACGATCGATTTAAGGATAAAGAGGGTTCATTTGACATACATTTTCCAATCTCGCCTATTCCAATCGGAAAGTCAGGTAACGATGCCCGGACACCTCTAATCACAGCCCGATTGACTACTAATGCAAAGTTTAAAAACACTGACATCAATTACGTCTACTAAATTGTTTATCTTAGTTCATTTCCTGTCATATCAATAATTAGTTGAACGTCTGCTGTGATCTCGTGTTGCATCTCTTTCGACGTCGCCATTGTGCCTGGCGCCAAGAAATGAGCATCCTATTTAGATGTTGTACTAGGTACATGACCCATCCAACTACACTTAACCTTGTTTTTTAGTCAATTTAAAACTTAGATCAACTCAATCCATTCAGTCTCATGTGCCAAAGTGACCACAAACGAAAGGCGAGTAACCTTCAGTTGTTCAAATCTCAGTCTCTCACTAAAGCGGGATCTGTTGCCTCCGACTATTATAAGAACAGATACATCAATCCCTGGTCACCATACCGGTTTAGTCTAAAGTTTAGATAACCTAAACATATCCAAACTCGTCCGCGGAGATCGATTTTAAACCATTGCGCATTCCAACCAATATTATTGCAAAGATTTAACTCAAAACTTGGTCTTTATAAATAATACGGTTTAGCAAACCTTTTGCTTTTTAAGAAAACAACAACGAGGGGTAAGTAAGTTCGTGGCTCTCGGGGAAGCCAACTCTATCTACAGAAGGGTTTCGTCCCGAAACGTCACCCATTCCTTCTCTCCAGAGATGCTGCCTGTCCCGCTGAGTTACTCCAGCATTGTGTGACTATCTATAACCACCAGAAATCATCAACATCCGAAATTAATCATAGTTTATTACTAGTTTAAGCCTAATAGCAATCCAGCCAAAACCGCTCAATCTTCTACAGACCAGTGACCAAAGTACCAGTTAACATGCAACCATTCGTAACCCCAGACAAAACCAAACTGATTCAAAATATCGAATTGCTTTATTCGTCTGCTGAATGTGTAGCTAGCCTCACCATAGTCCTGGAATGCCTTGAATAATATCAGTGCACCCCCCAAGCAACACCCCAAATACAATCAACCGCCATCAAATGAGAAAATCGCAGAAATAAACATTTTAGAATTTAGTTCCATATTGAAACAGCATTTGCTGTTGTCAATGAGTCGCTAGGTTGTTCCATTCACAGCCCTGTGTTGCTCGGGTCACGAAGCATCGGGGTGACTGTAAAAATGGAAGGAACAGAGAAACAGAGAGATATGACAGAATGAGATGAAGAATCCTTCTAATGTTCATATTATCAACACGATAATCCGAAGGAAGCTTGCAATATTGATTCCCTTTTGATTAGATTCTTTTTAAATTTTGGCATACCATTTTACAATTGTTCTGATTTGTGGCTATCCCACGCTATCAACTTAATCTAACTTATTCCATAACTCCGCAGTTATTAATGGTCCCGTTTTGTGATTTCCACTGAGCAGAAACTATTTAATACTCGGGAAGACAATCACATAGTCAAGTGACCTACACTGCAGCCTATCGTTCATTAAAACATAAAACAACCAAACACATCAGTGTCACCACGTGCGCCCAAATGGGCAGCGTCTTTTGTCGCACTGTATTGCATCATATTACTCCAAAGTAAGAATATGTTTATAATGTTACAAACATCAACAATCAATCAGATACTTCGGTTTAACCTAATCATCCCTGAGCTTGTGCAAAGTTCAAAAATTTCCGGCAGAGACTGCTGTTTTGATTGGCTGCAACTCAAACCTACATGCAAATCAGCCAACGCCAGCGACAAGGCAGGAGATCAATACAGGTTTACGGGGCACAGAGAATGCATTCAGCCCGTGCACGCTCAGGGAAAACCACCGCTGAACAAAGCCTGAAGATTATACCTTCTGCACGTCCACTGGCACTTCTGCAAGCAGCAGTGAGGCAATTAAGTTTGTGTTCTTTTTTTATGAACCCAGAATGAGCAACAAAGACGACATTACGAAGTGTCCCCCAGCCCCGATATCCAGCTTCACCATACAGTCCATCCTTGGGACCTCGTCGAAGGAAGAACGCACAGGTTGCAAAGACAATGCAAAAGTAAATGCCAGGAAGCGATGTTTGTCCGATTCCTCGGATGAAGAGTTAACCGAGGAAGGATACAAAGATCGAGACTGCTTCTGTTCCGACTCTGGCCCCGGAGAACCTTGTCGTAGACACCAGACTATCAGCTACACGTGTGTGAGTAAGTAAAGCAAAAATGTTTTACATTTAACGTGCACTATTATCCTCTGGTCATTTTTTTTGTATATAGGTTTATATAGTTAATTTATTTGAGAAAATATTGCTTTCTCTACTATAATATTAAAATGGAAACGTTTATGCTTGTTTGTATTTAGTTTTAGATAGTGTCGTGGTGTAACTCATAGATGTCGCTTACACGATAACGCCCACGCATATAACAGCATTTTAATAACTTATTATAAAATACCAAAATAATTATAACACTCGGTAGATCATCCGTACACGCTGGCACTTTGGGTTCATGTAGTCAGTGCAGTCGTATTAAATGCATATAAAGAGCAATAACCACAAATTTGTTGCGGATAGGAAGCGTTCACGCGATTGATTTTTGAAGCCTGTCATTTGGTATTTCATAAATCTATACAACAGTTTTGTAAAAAGAATTAAAGGATTTGATTGCAGCAGAGCAGACACGTTGTGACGGAATCCCCGGTCCCAGACTTAGACTGCAGCCTTGGTCCTGACATCGCTTACACCACATTGGTCTTGAGTTTTAATGTACTTACATGACTATTTATTTTCATCAACCGCAATTTCGTGCATTACTGCACAAATTAGGGAATGCGTTTCATTAAGAGTTTACTGTGTATTAACAGTGGAACGAACTAGCCGCTTATAGCCAATTATAATAGTCAGCGTTGCGCACACAGGTGAGACTTATGAAAGGTTGCATATTAATGTAGAAGAATTTTCAATATGTTGGCCTACGGATGACAGTTTAGAGATGCAAACTGTTTCCTTGCCCCCACCCACCCCCGGTATTTTAAACGCGGTTCACATTGGTCTCCTATGTCACCCAATGCGATAATTTTAATTATATTTACTGGCAGTTTAAAGCAAAGATGTTAAAACTAACGTGCATTTTAGACAAGGAATAATACACGTTAACAACGGTATTGTTCCATTATTGTTGACGTGTAGACCGCAAGAGTTTTATTTTCATGTATACGTCTAGTGGAAATATGAGTACTGCAAAGATCAGTGACAAAATCTGAAGAAAACGTGTCTCGTTTTTCCACATTTCAGATAATTCTAAAGGAGTTGGCACCGCGGGGCAGGAGAGCACGGAGAGGAGACAGCAGTACCTGTCGCAAGATGGTCAGATTTACAAGGAAGAAAAGGAGAAAAACTGCACGCAGACATCATCAGATAGACAGAGGGAGACGGACAGACAAGGGAATCCGGCCAAAAAGAAGACGCGTACGGTTTTCTCCCGGAGCCAGGTCTACCAGCTAGAATCCACGTTCGACATGAAACGTTACCTGAGCAGCTCGGAAAGAGCTTGCCTCGCCACCAGCCTCCAGCTCACAGAAACGCAGGTCAAAACCTGGTTCCAGAACCGCAGGAATAAATGGAAGCGACAGCTCTCAGCAGAACTCGAGGCGGCCAATATGGCCCACGCGTCAGCGCAGACTCTAGTCGGAATGCCTCTAGTCTTCAGAGACTACTCGCTTTTGAGGGTTCCCGTACCCAGATCAATTGCGTTCCCAGCTCCTTTGTACTATCCAGGCAGCAACATTGCAGCTCTTCCCTTCTACAATCTCTACAACAAAATTGAATACTGACATTTTCTGTCCACGTCTCTTTATAATTGTTTAACAATTAAAGTGTATATTTATATAATATCCGTATCTGTTTAAAATATATCTTTCTTATATGCAATCACTTGCATAATTATAAAGACATCGTGCTTCTCTATAAATTGTATTAAATATACAGTGTATATATGGATTAAGTTGTAGTTTCTTATTTGATAATTATTTATTTCCTTTATATGAAGATGAGCGCGTTAGGCTAAAATGGTCACACCAGAATGGATAGTGCAAAATATAATAACACAAATAAAATGAAGTTGGATATTCATCATCGAAATATTGCAGAAATCACAACAAATCACAACTGGTCTGAATGTATTGTACGCAATTCATAATATTTCATTTTTTTTGTCATAACGACAATCGCTCTTATGGCAAGGAATATTAACAGTCAGGAAGTGTCAGGGAAGGAATAATGTACATGCTAGTGCTGCGCATGGCGTGCTTTCAAAACCGGTGAATGCTATTTTATTTGCGGCATTCTGAAGAAGGGTCTCGACCCGAAACGTCACCCATTCCGTCTCTCCAGAGATGCTGCCTGTCCCGCTGAGTTACTCCAGCTTTTTTGTGTCTATCTTATTCGCGTAGTAAAGCTTGTTTGCACAGACACGCTTGTTTCAGGATATTTTTTTCTCCATTGGTAAATTAATAATTTGAAAAGATGAAGCAGAAAATGTAACTAGCGTGTTTCATGCGACGTTGTCGAAACTTGATCAAGCACAATTATCGGAATATGAAGTTATTCCCTTAAGATGAAATAGTCTGTACAATACATTCTTATAAATAGCAGTTGAGAATATCCTAACTTGTTATGAGACCCTAAACAATTATCAACAAACTTAATTGAAAAGTTAACGCAATTGAAAACATTCAAAATATATTGCAAGATTTTAAATCTGATGTTTTTAATGGGAGTAAAACATTTTGGATGACATTATCGTAGTATCACACTGAGCAAAGATTAATTCGGGGTACTTAATTAAACTATTAGGAAACGAATCTATAAAAACACATTTTGGCGTCACTTAATCTAGTTGCAAATAAGTTAAACACCCATTTCATTATTGACTTCAACCGAATGACTTCGTAAATAATAGAATAAAGGCAATGTCTGTATTTTGAAGTAACTATTTGAAGTGAACCAGTGGTAATAATCAAACTCATTGTATGATAACTAGCATATCATTTGAAATAATTTCTCAGAAATATTTTACAATCATTCACGAGTGGTTCTTTTTGATGCAGAAAATAATCAAGAGCGTGAGATAGCAAAAATACAGAATATTTCCGTGTTTTTACGGTCATATTTCAAGTTCACGCTACAACGGATATCATATCCACTTCTTGAACAATCAATCCTATCAACTATCGGTGAAACGATGAACACACACGGGCACATAAAAATATTGAAAATTCACATGTTCTGCCTGCTGTTCATAGAAATATATTTCACCAGCAATAGCCAAACTGGTACAACATTTATTGTCCAAACGCAATGTAAGATTGTTTAACCAACTACAGGAAACATGCAGGAGCTGTCCTGAAATGGACATTTGTACTTACAAAAACAATCAAAATTCGGATGTGGCATTATATTTTTAGTTTTGTTGCGCGTTTGCCTTCATTGTGAAATTATATCTGCAAGTTTTACCTTCACCCAATAGATAGTGTGAACTCCCACCTTGGCATTGCGTAATTGTACAGCAAGGTGCACCAAAAGTTAATTTATTTGAATTAACTATTGAGGTTCCCACTAGAATATTAACTCATATTTTCAAAGTTTCACATAATCGGCGAAATCATTGGAGGTATTAATCTTTTAAAAATATGTTAAAGATCGCAAAACACAATACTATTTTAATTACACAAAACTATGCTTAATTATAATGGTGTTATGGTTTAATAATTATATCAAAAGGAAATTCGATAGCATTTAATTAAAAATAATCTTGAGGCGTGTGGGGGTAGCAGCCAGGAAATGAGATTGACGGACGGAGAAGGAACTGCAGATA
Source organism: Leucoraja erinaceus (assembly GCF_028641065.1). Classification (NCBI taxonomy): domain Eukaryota; kingdom Metazoa; phylum Chordata; class Chondrichthyes; order Rajiformes; family Rajidae; genus Leucoraja; species Leucoraja erinaceus. Next base: position 17,670,339 of record NC_073391.1, on the reverse strand, counting down.
CTGGAATCTTGAGCGAAACACATAGTAAGTCGGCGTGTCTAGCAGCATCTGTTGAGGGAATGGATAGGCGATGGTTCAGGTCGGGACCCTTCTTCAGGCTGAAGTGTCCCGACCCGTGCAACCCTGTGCAGTAACGAGTATTATATATATATATATCACAGGAGAGGTTTATTGTATTTTCTCTTTGCGGATCATTACTCAATTAACTGAATGTCTGGGCATTTATGGATGACTAAAGTAAGTCATAAATATGATCATATAGGAGTAGCACTCCAGATGTAAAATATAGTAAGGATTTTTTTTACAAAACGCATCTCCCATTTAAATAAAAATGCACAAACAAACGAACTACTTGCAATATTTATAAAGTTCAGTGAATCATTTTCGAGAAGATTGTTGTGTGCAAAAATTACAGAAAACGACCCACACTTGCATTTATCACTGATTGCAAATAAAAACATAAATTGAAATAAAGAACATATATTGTAGACTAAATCAAGTTATGACCATTACATACTCATAAGTAATGTGAATGTATTAGTGAACTACGTTGAATATAATGCATAATTAAAATTGCACATCGTGCTTCATGTCCAGATAACACCAGATAACAACTTTCTAAGGCAACCTTCATCCATAATGTGTGCATGTTACGTTTTAATTACTCTTCTACAATTGACACCGCCAATATACTCTATGCATTCACGCTACGCTGCTGCAATTTCATTAAAACCTTCCTGGTTTCCTCCGGAGGCGAAATCGAAATGATAGTGCTGTGACAGTGTCGCATCTTACGAGGTTATATCATCTGTATTAGTATTGCAGGTCTACAATTGTTACGCTTTTATAATTCTCCAAAGCTGCAAAACATTACACATTTCTATTCCTGTTCTAAACAGAAAACTGTAATGCATTTTACCTTACAAAAGTGTTTGAATGCAACCCTATCCTTCATTTTCAACTTCCCTTGTTCAAGTTGAAATTGAAATTTTTGCAGCTTTGAGGAATAAAAACCCTCCGTACAAACTGCAGGGGTCACGTTACGTCACCGGTGAACCGACGAGGGGCAGCGACGTCGCGCGCCGGTTTCAAACTGGCCAATCAGGAGGAGAGCTAACGGGCGGCGGCGGCGGCGGTGGGATCGGTTGCAGCGCGCGTGCGTGAGGATCGGATCGGCGTTCGATTTCGTTCAGTTAGAATTTGAAAAGGGAGTTGGCGGAGAAGAGGAACGGCGAGGTAGGTGGAGGCACCGAGTGAGGTCGCCGGCGGCGGAGGGAGGTGGTAGAGTGAGGTCGCCGGCGGCGGGGGGAGGTGGTAGAGTGAGGTCGCCGGCGGCGGGGGGAGGTGGTAGAGTGGGGTCGGCGGCGGCGGAGGAAGGTAGTCGCAGTCGAGTGAGGCCGGTGGTAGCATGAGGTCGCGGGGGCCTTGTAAGGCCGGCGCGGCCGCTTGGCAGCAACAACAGCCGGAGCCCGGGGGGGCGGCGGCGGGTGTGGGGTAGTTTCTCCAACTGCAGTCGGAGCTGCAGGCCGGTGTAGGCCGCAGGAGTGAGGCAGGCCTTGTCTGTGGGGTCGGCTCCCCAAGTGGTGGCTTTTGGTGAAAGTGTGTGTGTCTCAAGCACATCGCGGCAGTAATGGGCCTTTGACGGGCGACCTCGCGGTGTAGGGTTCGGCGGGGATTTGAGCCCCGGTCGGAGTCAGAGGCGGTGGCGGCCGCCATTTTAATAGCCTACAGTTGTTGCAAGTTATTGCTCGCAATCGCCGTGCGCGCTGCTCCGTAAAGTCAACAAACAACATTTTCGGTCACGTTTCTGATTTTGTTTTTAGATACACCTTTTTTTGGTCGGTTCACTTATGGCTTTTAACCATGGCCAGCGGTTACAGCCAGTTAAGGCGTATCTACTACATTCGGTGTTCCCGATGTGACCTCTTTTGTAGTTGCACGACCAATGGGTAGACTCGGTCTGTTGGCCTTCCTGGTCTTTGCTCCTGGTTACTAATCATTTTAACACCCATTCACATACTGACCTGTCTGTCCTGAGCCGTCTCCAGTGCTAGAGTGAAGACACACGCAAACTGGTTGCACAGCAGCTTGTATTTTACATTGGATTCTCCTGTTTTAGGTGATTGACCTAAACCCCCCCCCCCCATCCAACTATATCCCTTCCTCTGGCTTTATACCTTAGCCCTCTTGTTTTTCCATCTTTCTGCCTTTGCCCAACCATCATTCTAAAAAAACTTACGTTCAGCTGTATCCAGTTATCATTTGCCAGGGTTTGTCCTGACATGTTATACAGCATGGAAACAGGCACTTTGGCTCAACTTACCCATACCTGTTAAGGTGCCCCATTATGCTAGTCCCACCTTCCTGTGTTTTGGCCCTCGAAGCTGTTCCAATCTATGTACCTGTTCAAATGTCTCTTCATTGTTGTTATAGTACCTGTTTCAACTACCTCCTCTTAACTTTTAGCCGCATCTTCCCACCTCCATCCCTTTCTGCAGAGACAGTTCCCACTGCAACTCCCTGGTCAATAGACAATAGGGAGGTTGCACGGCAGTCGGGTCACGACCCATGACCCGTACTGTTGCTACGCTACTCCAACTGGAGTACACGCAATGAACTGCAGGTAAGCATTGACCATTGTTTCCAGCATTAAAACCGGCCGAAATTGTCAATTTTTGTGCTGTAAATAATTATGGAAATTGGGGTAAGCATGAGAGACATTTAGCCTACTTCAGTATTCCAAAAGTGTGGCGAAATGATGGTAGATAAAAGCGAGAGCTGAAGGGACAACAACAGCCAAAGTTCTTGGTGAACATTGGCTGTTTGCTCACTGCATTTCATCAACAGTAAGGCATTATTTGTGTTTTTTCTTGATTCCTTTGGTATCTAAAAAGTTTCAGAAGTGATAAATCTGGCTGTAAAATGTTAAAAATAATAATAATAATAATAATAATATTTATTTATATAGCACTTTTCAACAAAACCAGTATTTGAACCAAAGTGCTTTACAGAGATTGATTAAATTAATTGAACAGATCAATGTAATAAATCCATACAAATCAAAAAAAGAGAAAAAAGAGAAAAAGAAAAAAGACACAGAAACAGTACACTATAGAAATCAACATGAAACGTCCCTCCACAGCAGAATTCACTGTGAGGGAAGGCACCAAAAATATCCAGTTCTCCCCCTCATAGTCCACCCGAGGTCGGGGCCTATATCTGGCCTCCTCAGCCAGCCCGGTATCTTCAGGCCCTCCTGCCGTGAAGCTGGACCATCGGCGTCGGTGAACGTCCATCAGCGGCCAGGACTGAAGCGGCCGCTTCCCCCCCGAAGACTGCAACGACCAAAGTTCACAGGCCGCGCCGGCCGAACCCCCGACACTGGCGATCTCGGATCCCAGGCTCCGCGGTGCTGTCGACGGTCACAGTGCCCCGGAGATTACCGCAAGGCGACCCGGTAAGGCATCGCCCGCTCCTTGTAGATGTCCCAGCATCTACACCGCCGTCGAAGCTGCAGTCCCCGCAGGTAACGCCGCTCCAGCGCTGCTCCAGTTCGACTAGGCCGCACAGAGAGGACGAAGATGCGGTTCGGAGAAAAACCGCATCTCCGACCAGGTAGAACTGGGGTTAAAATAGTTTCCCCCTTCCCCACCCCCACCCACCACATAAAAGAAGTCCTCCAATAAACATTTCATACGAGCAGGACTAAAAATAAAAATAAAAAAGGGTGAAAGGACGGACAGCAGGAGGAGCAGCCATACACAACGGCGCATCACCCCCGCTGTCCGCCATCTTGATATCAAATCACCCATGGTTCTCGTGGGTTTTTGCATCCAAAAAGAAAACGCCTCTGAAGCAAAATTTACAACCAGATTTATCACTTCTGAGACTTTTTAGATACCAAAGGAATTAAGAAAAAACACAAATAATGCCTTGCTGTTGATGAAATGCAATAAGCAAACGTGATAATTCCCAATATTTTCAATTTTGATATCTGCCCAGCCAATGTTCGCCAAGCAGTTTAGCTGTTGTTGTCCCTTCAGCTCTCGCTTCTCTTTACCTTCATTTCGTTTCACTTTTGGATCTTTGAAGTTGGGTACATGTCTCTCATGCTTACCCCGATTTCCACAATTTTTTACAGCGCAAACATTCACCATTTTAGCGGTTTTTAATAGGTAGGAAAGCACGCGTTTCGTGTATTAAAAACATATACCGGAAGCTGCGATGTCCTCCAGATGGATTGAGGGGCTCTGTGCGTCAAGCCCTATGACCCAGTGACCCGCCCTAGAGACAATAGGTGCAGGAGTAGACCATTCGGCCCTTCGAGCCAACACTGCCATTCAATGTGATCATGGCTGATCATCCTCAATCAGTACCCTGTTCCTGCCTTCTCCCCATATCCCCTGACTCTGCTATCTTTGAGAGCCCATTGTACTTCCCCTTTTCCCAACTTGACGCCATTTAGATAGTAATCTGCCTTCCTGTTTTTGATACCAAAGTGGATAACATCACATTTATCCACATCAAACATCATCTGCCATGCATCTGCCCACTCCCCCAACCTGTCCAAGTCACCCTGCATTCTCATAGCTTCATCCTCACAGTTCACACTGCCACCCAGCTTTGTGTCATCTGCACATTTGCTAATGTTACTTTGAATCCCTTCATCCAAATCATTGATGTATATTGTAAATAGCTGCGGTCCCAGCACAGAGCCTTGCTGTACCCCACTAGCCACTGCCTGCCATTCCGAAAGGGACCCGTTAATCCCTACTCTTTGTTTCCTGTCTGCCAACCAATTTTCTAACCATGTCAGCACTCTACCCCCAATACCATGTGCCCTAATTTTGATCACTAATCTCCTGTGTGGGATCTTATCAAATGCTTTCTGAAAGTCCAGGTACACTACATCCAGTCTCCCTTGTCCATTTTCCTAGTTACATCCTCAAAAAATTCCAGAAGATTAGTCAAGCATGATTTCCCCATCGTAAATCCATGCTGACTTGGACCGATCCTGTTACTGCTATCCAAATGTGCGGCATTTCATCTTTTATAATTGACTACAGCATTTTCCCCACTGCCGATGTCGGGCTAACTGATCTATAATTCCCTGTTTTCTCTCTCCCGCCTTTCTTAAAAAGTGGGATAACATTAGCTACCCTTCAATCCACAGGAACTGGTCCTGAGTCTATAGAACATTGGAAAATTATCACCAATGAATCTACGATTTCTAGAGCCACTTCCTTAAGTACCCTGGGATGCAGACCATCAGGTCCTGGGGATTTATCAGCTTCAGTCCCATCAGTCTACCCAACACCATTTGCTGCCTAATGTGGATTTCTTTCAGTTCTTCTGTCACCCCAGAACCTCTGGCCGCTACTATATCAGGAAGATTGTTTGTGTCCTCAGTGAAGATGGATCCAAAGTACCTGTTCAACACATCTGCCATTTCCTTGTTCCCCATAATAAATCCACCTTTTTCGGTCTTCAAGGGTCCAACTTTGGTCTTAACTAATTTTTTCCTCTTCGCATACCTAAAGAAGCTTTTACTATCCTCCTTTATATTCTTGGCTAGCTTACCATCGTACCTCATCCTTTCTCCACATATTGTCTTTTTTGTTATCTTCTGTTGCTCTTTAAACATTATCCGATCCTCTTGCTTCCTGCTCATCTTTGCTATGTTGTACTTCTCTTTTATTTTTATACTGTCCCTGGCGTCCCTTGTCAGCCACGGTTCCCCTTACTCCCCTTGGAATCTTTCTTCCTCCTAGGAATGAACTGATCCTGCATCTTCTGTATTATTCCTAGAAATATCTGCCATTGTTGTTCCACTGTCATCCCTGCTAGGGTATCTTTCCAGTGAACTTTGGCTAGCTTCTCCCTCATGGCCTCATAGTCCCCTTTATTCAACTGTAACACTGACACCTCCGATCTACCCTTCTCCCTCTCCAATTGTAGATTAAACCTGACCATATTATGGTCACTACCTCCTAATGGCTCATTAACCTCAAGTTCCTTTATCAAATCCGGTTCATTACATAACACTAAATCCAGAATTGCCTTCTGCCTGGTAGGCTCCAATACAAGCTGCTCTAAGAATCCATCACAAAGGCACTCTACAAAGTCCCTTTCTTAGGGTCCAGTACCAACCTGATTTTCACAGTCTACCTGCATGTTGAAATCTCCCATAACAACCACAACATTACTTTTGCTACATGCCAATTTTAACTCCCGATTCAACATGCACCCTATGTCCAGGCTACTGTTTGGGGGCCTGTAGATAAGTCCCATTAGGGTATTTTTAACAATTCCTTAGTTGTATCCATACTGACTCCACATCTCCTATTTCAATGTCACCCTTTGCAAGGGACTGAATTTTATTCCTCACCAACAGAGCAACCCCACCCTCTCTGCCCACCTGTCTGTCTTTTCGATAGGAGGTATACCCTTGAATATTCAGTGCCCAGCCCTGGCCCTCTTGCAGCCATGTCTTTGTAATTCTCACAACATCATACTTGCCAATTTCTAACTGAGCCTCAAGCTCGTCCACTTTGTTTCTTATACTTTGCACATTCATATACAACACTTGACCTCCGTATTCATGTCCCCCACACACCGCTCGCAATTGGTCCTGACCTTACTCTTTTATCCCTTCTCGAACTTTCCTTCCCATTAATTCGATAATCTTTTGTAATTTTTCCTGTACTCACTTCTCCTTCAACTCCATTTTTATACTCCCAATGTGTCAATCCCCCCCCCCCCCCCCCCCCCACCCCCCCCACTATATAGTTTAAACCCACACGTGCAGCCCTAGCAAACCTGCCTGCCAGAATGTTGGTCCCCCTCCAGTTAAGGTGTAACCCATCCCTTTTGAACAGGTCACCCCTACCCCAGAAGACATCCCAGTGGTCTATAAATCTAAATCCTTGCTCCCTGCACCAGCCCCTCAGCCACACATTAAAATCCTCTATCTCCCTGTTCCCGTCCTCACTAGCATGAGGTGCAATCCAGAGATAACCACCCTAGAAGTCCTGCTTTTCTTCTTCCTAACTCTCTGAACTCGCGTTGGAGAACCTCCTTCCTCTTCTTCCCGATGTCGTTTGTGCCTACGTGCACAACTACTGCCGGCTGTTCACCTTCTCTCTCTCTCTCTCTCTCGAATGTTCTGAATTTGGCTCATGACTTCCTGAACCCTGGCACCAGGGAGGCAACATACCATCCTCGCGTCTCGTCTGCCGCCACAGAATCTCCTGTCTGCTCCTCCGGACAATGGAGTCACCCACCACTATGGCTCTGCCAGACGCCGGTCGAGTCCCATCTCAAGGATTGGAGCCACTGACGTGTCCGGAAGCATCGTCTCCCCTGACAGTTTCCAAGAGAGCGTACGTGTTTTCATTAGGCACAGCCACCTGGGTTTCATGCACTCCACGGTTACCACCCTTTCTCTCAGTCACACACCTTCGTTCTTCCCGTATCATCGGCGTGACAACCTCACTGTAGGTCTTGTCCAGGAAACACTCGTTTTCCCCCCATGGCCCTGAGGTCATCCAGCTGCTTCTCCAGTGCCCCAACACCGTCCTTCAGGAGCTGAAGCTGGATGCACTTGCCACAGTTGTAGCAGCCAGAGGCTCTATCCGTGTCCCTGGGCCCCCACATTCTGCAAGCATCACATTGTCTCATCTGTCCTGTCATGTGTTCACCACGTCCCATCCTCTCCAGCTTTTTGCGTAGTTTCCTCTCGGCCTCCTCGCCAAAGACTCTCTGCCGCTCCTCTAGAGCAGCTTTGCTTATATTGACTGATAAATTGCCTAATTTACCAATTTACAAACCCAATTCCTCAGTTTTAAAACTGTTTTCCCCCTGTGACTTATCTTTCCCAAAGGTTTCAGTCAATAAGCTCTTCTCCCTGCTTCTCTGATTGCTGTTTGTCCAAGATCCACGTAAGCACTGGGCTAACACTGGCTTTTGGCGCTCTTTTTAAACTGTTTTTCCCCCACTGACTCCTTTCCCACAGGTTTCAGCCTATAAGCTCTTCTCCCTGCTTCTCTTTGATTGCTGCTTGTCCAAGATCCACGTCAGCACTGGGCTGACGTGGTCAACTCGTCCCTTCCCACCCAAACCTCCCCAGGGACTTTCCCCTGCAACCACAGGAGATGTAACACCTGTCCCTATACGTGACCCCTCGACTCCGTCCAAGGACCCCGACAGTCTTTTCAGGTCAGGCAGCGGTTCCTTGCACCTCATCCAACCTCATCTCTGCTGTTCCAGGTGTGGACTCCTGTATATCAACAAGACCAAGTGCAGGCTCGGTGATCGTTTTGCTGAGCACCGCCCTTCAGTCTGTCTAAACCTACCTTATTTCCCTGGTTGCTCAACACTTTAACTCCCCTTCCCATTCCCACACTGACCCTTCTGTCCTGGGCCTCCTCCATTTGTCAGAGTGAGGCCCAGCGCACATTAGAGGAACAACACCTCATATTTCGCTTGGATTGTATATTAATGATTTGGATGAGGGGATTGAAGACTTTGTGGATGATACGAAAATAGGTGGAGGGGCAGGTAGTGTAGAGAAAGCAGGAACTCTGCAGAAAGACTTGGATAGGTTGGGAAATTGTGCAGAAAAATGGAAGATAGAATATAGTGTGGCAAAGTGTTGACTCGTGCATTTTGGTAGTAGGAATAAAGGGGTAGACTATTTTCTAAATGGGGAGAAAATCCATAAATCGGAGGTGCAAATGAACTTGGGAATCAAAGGCCGTTCTTTTAGAAAGGAGATGAGGAATTTCTTTAGTCAGAGGGTGCTGTATCTGGAAATCTTTGCTTTAGAAGGCTGTGGAGGCCAAGTCTCTGGATATTTTTAAGACAGTGATAGATAGATTCTTGATTAATAAGGGTGTCAGGTTATGGGGAGAAGGCAGGAGAATGGGGTTGGGAAGGAGCTATAGATCAGCCATTATTGAATGATGGGGTAAACCTGATGGACCGCATGGTCCTATCATTTATGATCTTATGATTTAAAACTGAGATGAGTAGAAATTTCTTGAGGGTAATGAATCAAGAATTCCCTGTGGGTGGTGGAGGCCAGATCGTTAGATATGCTTAAGGTGGCCATAGATATATATTTCAAGGAATTCAGAGTAATTGTAAGCTGGCACAGAAGAAGACTTAAGGTCAGCATCGATTAGCAATGACTATATTGAATGGTAACTCATGTAGTTTGAGCATTTGGCCCAACTTGGGATAATACTGTTGAGAGGTTTTGCCTAATTGACTAATGTATATGTTTTGGGTGACTTACAAATTGCAGATCAATTAGATTCTCTTTATATTAAAATATTTGATATTGGTTGCAGAAACTGGATTTGGAATATGATGTTATAATGTATCTGGAATTGTTTCATTTCTTGCTTAAAGATATATGACTGGGAGCCATAATTGAGATATCCACAGTTTATATCAAATAACTTGCCCAGAAGGCAAATGTAATGAAACCTTTCATGGATGCTCCCAAGCCTGGAAGTGACAGCATCTTGCCTGTGAAGGGTTATAAGGGAAATGTCTGAATCAGCAACCTTGCAGGGGGGGAAGAAGAGATAAATGGTACAATGGTGTACAAGATAAGTGGTGGCACAGGCAGAAAGAGGGTAATAATGCAGGGCTGGAAACTGACCGCCACCTCGCTGCGATCGCTCAAAGCCAACGCCGAATCACCCCCTGGAGCTGGAGTAACTGGCTGGAGCAACTCTTGCTTCTTGGTTTCCTAGTCCTCCAAAAATATTCCAAATGGAATTTGGAGGTGGTGGAGGGTGGACTTAAGTAAAGAGCTACCATAAATTTCCCACCAATGGCTTCCAAACCAGGGCATCGGAGATGTCCTCATTCTTTAGGGAACGGGGGTCTTCCCCTACTATTGATGAGGCTCTCACCAGGGTCTCTTGTGTACCATGTAACTCTGCTCTCACTCCCTGAATAATCCACCCAGATTTTTGTATGGAAGTGGAAAGAAATAATAGAAATTGCAATGTGTAAAAAGAGTTGAGATACTGTATTGTAATTTTGCTGCATGTCATTGTGGTATATATCATGTCTTCATTGTTGAATATGTTTAGTTTGTGACTTTATTTGAAGCAGAAATAATATGTGAATGCTTCATTGAGCATAATTCCGACTGGTAGCTATGCACTTCGTCTGAGCATATTATTGCACGCGTCATGCAAGCCGTCTTGAATGACCACCTAAGCTGTCATTTGGCAACCTAAAAAGCTGCCAAGGTTGCCCGACTGGCAACAGGGGAAAAAAAGTTAAGCGAGAGCCCTGAAAGCACTAGTGCATTCCATTGCAAACCCTGTCTTTGCTGTTTTCCCCAAAGTACTATTTAATTCCTCCTCGAGGGAAGTAATAATTTATTTTGGTGACTGTAATAATTTCCTTCCTTGAATTTCTTAGTTTGTCAAGTTTTAGTAAACCCTTTTATTGAGATATTTCATATTTGTGTTTTCAGATGACTGGCTCAAATGAGTTCAAACTAAACCAATGTCCAGAGGATGGAATATCAGCTATTAAGTTCAGCCCAAACACTTCACAGTTCCTCTTGGTGTCATCCTGGGACTGCACTGTCCGTTTGTATGATATCGCATCGAATAATATGCGGCTAAAATACCAACATTCGGGGTCTGTCCTGGACTGTGCTTTTCATGTAAGAGGCTATTTAATTTGCAAATTAATTGTGATTACCGGAGTTTGAAAATGTATTAGTATGAGCAAACGGTAATCTTTCCTGTGAGAGGTAACATTCAAGCCATATGATAACAAACATGTTCATTTATTTTGTATAATATAAATAAACTTGCATATTTACTAATTTTAATCCACACTTGATTTATTCCCCCCCTCCATTTTTTGCAATTACCTTTACCTTCTTCTAAGTTATTTTTCTTGTTCTGCTTTTCTAATTCCTTTTAAGAGCACGGGTTCAAGCTTTGGGGCACATTCTACCCCTTACTATACCAATATTCCAAAATTATATTTTCTTGTCATCAAATTATTTCTCACATTTTTCATTATTCCAATATACATTTTTTCATGCATCAGGAGCACTTGAGAATTATTTATCTTTAAATTCTTTTAATCTATATTTACAAAGACTAGAACACAAAAATAGACTTCTGTACATTTCCATTGTTAGAGGTCTTGTATTTGGATGAGATGATAAATTATAACCAATCTATTGGGTAGCAGTAAAAAGATCTTATTAAACTTTTGAGGTAGTTTATGGGATTAACCCTGGAATTGTGGATTTTATATCTCAGTGAGAAAAAAGATTTTCTTGTTATCATATTTGTATTTGTGAGAGTTGCCTATTTACAATTTGGTTTCAATGGCCTTGCATCCCTACCATAATAAATTTCAAAAGATGTATTTCATTGCTTGTAATGTGTCCTGGAATTGTTAAGGTACAATATAGAAACAAATAAAATGCTGAAAACACTCATCAGGTTAGACTGCTTCTGTGGAAAAGGAAACAAGAGTTCACGTTTCAGGTCAGAGTCTTTAGAAGTTCTGACTGTCAGGCTCAATGATTTTAGCACCTTTTTCTTTTTGGTGGGGAAGATGCTGGAGTCAATTATAAAAGATGAAATAGCCGAACATTTGGATAGCAGTAACAGGATGGCTTTACGAAGGGGAAATCATGCTTGACTAATCTTCTGGAATTTTTTGAAGATGTAACTAGGGACAAGGGAGAGCCAGTGGATGTAGTGTACCTCTACTGTCAGAAAGCATTTGATAAGGTCCCACATAGGAGATTGGTGGGCAGAATTGGGGCACATGGTATTGAGGGTAGAGTGCTGACATGGATAGAGATTTGGTTGGCAGACAGGAAACAAAGAGTAAGGATTAATGGGTCCCTTTCAGAATGGCAGGCGGTGATTAGTGGGGTATCGCAAGGCTTGGTGCTGGGACCGCAGCTATTTACAATATACATCAATAATTTGGATGAAGGGATTCAAAGTAACATTAGCAAATTTGCAGAAGACACAAAGCTGGGTGGCAGTGTGAACTGTGAGGAGGATGCTATGAGAATGCAGGGTAACTTGGACAGGTTGGGGGAGTGGGCAGATGCAGTTTAATGTGGATAAATGTGAGATCCACTTGGCTGGTAAAAACAGGAAGGCAGATTACTATTTAAATGGCGTCAAGTTGGGAAAAGGGGAAGTACAACGCGATCTGGGGGTCCTTGTTCATCTCACAGAGTGGTGAGTCTGTGACATTCTCTGCTTCAGAGGGCGATGGAGGCAGGTTCTCTGGATGCTTTGAAGAGAGAGCTAGATAGGGCTTAAAAATAGCGGAGTTAGGGGATATGGGGAGAAGGCAGGAACGGGGTACTGATTGGGGATGATCAGCCATGATCATATTGAATGGCGGTGCTGGCTCGAAGGGCCGAATGGCCTACTCCTGCACCTATTGTCTATTTCAGATTTGTAATTTGATTTTCATTTTATGGTTGGGTATAGTTCAACTTTAAACTCCCTTCTGGTATATCCATTCTAATTCTGCTTACTGCTTTCAATATCATTCATTGATTGTTTACTTTCTGAAATAATTTGTACCTGATCAATTCTTTAAATATCTGGCCTCGGGGAGTGAAGGGGAAATGTCCCCTGCATGGCTACAAACTGCTTGTCTACAGCTCTGATAAACTCCCTATCCATGTAAGCTATGAAGTAACCCGAATGACAAGAATCAGTTATGTGATTAGCACTCAATATTTGAGTATATTGTTCATTTGTACCATATTGCTTTTGCAATCTAAGAGCTTTGGTGCTTTACCTAAAAGGATTACACAGTGTTCTTGCACATACAGCTGTCATGTTAATTTACCTCCATTCGGTACCTGTTTATACCGTGAAAATTAAAAAAATTGTGACGAATGCTTGCATTTTTCATGTAACTACAGTTTAAATACTTTTGCAATTCCATTTTGCATCCTTGGCCTCTTGATAGTGAAGTAACCGATATATGGTCTTGGCACTTTGGAAAGTGAAGTAAACATATCCAATTTGTGAGAGGAGTGAGTTACGTAGAGGGGCAAATTAGTTAAATTTTCTCTGGAATGATGCAGATTCACATCTCATTTTCTTCCACTCCTTTGCACTGCTATTCTCTCTGATTTTGGCCATTTATCCCTTGGGGAATTAAATTAATCTCTGCTTCTCCTGTGCGCTTCCCTGTAGCTGACATCCATGTGACATTAAAATTTGCTCCTGCAATAGGTCACAACTTTTAATAATATTCAGATCAAATGGTGTGCTTGAAATATGGCTTCAACAACGAATGGAACGCTTTGCCATTCTTGACCAATTATTTTGAGTGCAGCATTAGGAACAGTAATTTAAATACTAATCATTGTTTTTGAATTCTTAATGCATGAATTAGCAGGGGATGAGCAAAATGTTAAGGATAAATAGCAGGTATTCATTGAATCCTTTACAAGAATGTCATAAAGTGACATTCTGTATTTATAGTGTTTTAGTTAAATTGAGGTAGGCACATTTAAAAAAGTACAGAACTTTTAAAACAAAGCATGGATCTTGGTACTGTATTGATAATGTTTAGTTTAACAAATCCAATTAGTTTGAATACTAAATTAAAAGCAGAGGCGGGGAATACTCAATAGATCAGGCAGTTACTGGAGAGAAAAGGACTGGAAATGTGAGGTACAAAATGTTGCAGATATTGGAAATCCATAACTAATGCTGAAAATGCACAACGGGCCAGGCCGCTTCTACATGTCCTCCCACATACGGAGATTGTTGGTGAAATGTAGGAAGTTGAAGATGGAGATCCTAGAGTGAGTGGGATAGAGAATTAAGATAATAGGAGACTGGAAGCTTTGTAGTCCACACCGACTAGATAGAAGCAATTGCTCAAACTACAGTTGCCTTATTTTAGATGGTACTATGTCAAGAATGCATTTGACTGAATTGGGAATATCCACCTTTTCCTTTGTTTGGATGAGAGTTTGATTTCTAGATGGTCGAAGGAAGAGATAAGAGGGCAAATGTTTCTCCTGTAGTTGGGGAATTTGCGACGGAAGAGGAGTTGGGTTTTGTTTGGAAATGGAAGAGAGAGTCACAGCAATATAGCCCCTTTGGCCCATGGAGTCTGCACCTATCATCAACCTCGCTTGGGTCAATCGCGCAATAACACAATTTTTATTCTGACATTCTCATCAACTCCCTCCAGATTATAGCGCTCGCCCACACATTACGACATTTGATGATTCAATCTTCTAATTTGCACATCTTTGAGGTGTGGGAGGGAACCAGGGCATCTGGAAAAACCCTCACTGTCATGGGGAGAACATGCAAACTCCATGCAGACACACGGGGTTCAAATTCAACTTGGTTGATGCCATTGCGAGACAGAGTCCCTTGTAACGACACTGCTGTGCTGCTTGAGTTGTGGAGCGAATTGCCTCCAAGGAATGTTTAAAAGATGAGGGAGAACATGTCTGGCTGGGGAACTTAGATGGAGATGGTAGAAATTGGAGGATAATTGTGTGAAAGGGTAGATATTAGGGATGGTAAATAATGAGGGCAGCTCCATCCTATTATCTCCTGTAAGACTTCTGTTCAATTTTCATAATTTTTTGCAGCTTTGTCATATCTCATTAACCGTGACACCTTCCATATTAGTGTTTCTGTGACATCTTCTTTTCGTTAATTATGGTTTTGAAGTCTTAACGGTTCCATTTCCTGTATTTGTTTCTGCTTATTATTCACTCACTCTCAAAAAGGATAGGGTTCCCCTTGTTCTTGCCATCTCATCATAGTGTTCTTGCCATCTCATCATAGTGTTTACTGGATAATCGTCTTTCCTACTATCTCCAAACAGATACATCTTGCCTCTCATAATGCCATTCTCATGATTGTCCCCTCTACGACTCAGTGGTTCTATCTCTACTAATACTGCAAACTACTATCTCTGCTAACATTCCTCACCCACTTTCCATTGCAGCTGCAGGCGATACAACACCTGATTCTTTACCTCTTTCCTTCCCATCAGTCTAGAACCCAAACGGTCCTATAGGTAACACAGTGAATCATTGGCAAATTCATGCGTACATTCTCTGCTCATGATATAGCTTATTTTGCATTGGGGAAATTCAGTCAGATTGGATGACCACCTTTGCCAAACAGATGTCAAATGTTCCTATTATTTGTCATTTTACTACTTTATCCTACTTTCATTCTTCACTCTTCTTTCTAGCCTTTTGGTTTGTTGCAACATTTTATCTTTTATGCATATTACAGCCTGCAGGATTCAATTTAATTAAAGTTATTCATTTACCAATTGCTCAAACAAATGTTAACTGTTTTCTTTTCTCAGAGGTACTGCCGTACCTTCTGAGTATTTCAACATTGCTTAATCTCACGTATCGTGCATTGCAATATATCTCAATTTCAGTATTCTTTAATACTCCAGCCCTCTCATCATTTATTAACATATCCTCCATAAACATCAACCATGATCAACAAATAATCTCTTGGGTGTTATCACCGCTACCACTTTTATTTATTAATTCTCTTAATCTCCAGCCTATCATATATTCTGTTTTGTTCTCTTCGCCTCTTTCCCCTTGTTTGTTCCTTTAATCATGTTAGATTTCCTTGTCATATTGAAATGTCATTGACCTGAATTGTTAATTGTTCCTCTTATCCCCGACTTCCCTGAATTGCTAAGAATTTCCAGCATTTTTTAAATTTTGTAATCATCATTTCTTCGAATCTCCTTTTAAATAGGATCCAACTCATGCGTGGAGTGGCGGATTGGATCTAACACTGAAAATGCGTGATTTAAACACTGACCAAGGTGAGAACTGTTTATTTTAAACATATTGATGTGATAGAATACACTTTTGTAGGTCTCTGTCTATAGTTCAAATTAATTATTGCACCAGCTCACCAGTTACATTAATCTAGGGACCTTATAAGTACCTTTCCTCTTTATATAACTTTTGGGAATTCTGGTGGTCTGCTTGTCCCAAATATTATGTTTATTCAGTATAAACCAAAAGCCTTTATCATGACCATTTTACTTGCATACACCTTCTTTCCTTTGCTTCAATCAGTAGCTAGACTATTCCTGGGTTCAATAGTGTCTTTCAGTAATTGGCAATACATTCAACAGTCTGACTCTCAGACTTACCTGTATTTAGAAAAACGTTTTTAATATGAACTTGCCTCTATGGCGCATTTTCCAAGGTCCTTAATGCATATCTGCATGATTGTGCAGCAATTTTGCTACATACATTTAAAAAAATCTTAAACACCTCTAACAGTTTGATTATGAAGTTTTGAATTGAAACATTTTCTTCAAAGAGATTTGGTTTGAAGTCCTAAGTATTTCCAGCACCTTTCTTTTTGTATTCCCTTTGGATGCCCTGTTTGACTATTCCAACCACCCTTACAGGCAGTAAGTTACAGATAATAATTTTATGCTGTAAAATATCCTTGCATAAACTTCTTTCCCACGACCCTCAGTCACCCATCTCTATGATCACTAATGGAATACATTTTCTCTCTAGCTTATTTAAAGCTACACAGACTTATTTGCTCCAGGTGGAGGTCCTCTACTTTTGCATTCTGACTCCCATAATTGAAATCAATGTTCCTAAAATCATTCTTGTAAATATATTCCGTACTTCCTAGAGTATTCACATCTCTGATAGAAGTGCTATTGGGCCATTTTTTGGCCAAACTGATATGTTACAAATGCTCAGTTATAACTCTCAACCTTCCTACCTACAGGGATTCCACCTGTTCTCTCCATTTGCAACCTGGGATTTCCAAAGATTTATGAACATTTACAGCCAGATTTATCTTCCTGTACATCCTTTAGAGTTATGCCATCCGGTCTATATTTGGTTCACAAACATTTTTTTCTGATTTCATTAAAAATGGGCATTAAAGGCATCTATATTTCCTACTATTTCCCCCAACTATTCTGTGCTTACTATAAAAAAACATGGGGTATACAGAGCTGCCAAGTAGTACGGATTTTCCGTATTTTGAACGGAAATGCGATTAGAACACGGATGTACGATTTTGTGTTGTTAAATACAGATTTTAAATACGGAGTTCAGTTCAGTATGAAGAAGGGTCCCGACCAGAAACGTCACCCATTCTTTCTCTCCAGAGTCGCTGCCTGTCCTGCTCCAAATTTCAACAGAGGGCTGTCCGTTTTCACTCGTGGGAATTTTAAATGAAGAGCTGTCGGCCACAGCGCTATGGGTTCTAAAAATAGCGCTACCAGCTGGAGCGCTATGGGCGTTAAACATAGCACTATGGGCTTTACACAGGAAAATTCTTGTATAACAATGAGTCTTTGGAATTCTCTTTCTCAGTAGTTGAGCCTTTGATTATTTTTCAAGCAGTGATAGAATTCTGGATAAGCCTAGTGGTGAAAGGTTACCAGTGGGGTTGCAGTTACATTGGGACTGGCCTTGATTTTACAGAACGGTGGGTGGGCTCAACGGGGAGGGGGGTGGAGAGGGAGGAGAGGGAGAGGATGGAGAGGGGAGGGAGAAGGAAGGGGAGGGAGGAAGGGAATACGAGAGGGAGGGAGAAAAAAGGAAGGAGGGTGGGAGGGAAAGGGGGAGAGTGAGAGGGAGGCTTCCAAAATGGCTTCTGCATCATCATCATCTGGTGCTAAACGCAAGAAGCAGCCGTTCAAACAGCAGTATATAAAGAGATGGCAATGAATGCACTGTCAAGTAAGGTGCATAGAGGACGTGTCAATTGGTAGCAAAGTTATGCATTCTTGTACTCTTACATGGGTATGACTGCACATTAAAAAAAATCAGCAAAATGGCACTGTAAAATACTGATTTCCTCATCAAAATAAGTACTAGAATACTGAAATGCTCTGACAAAACTTGGCAGCTCTGGATATGGTGATAACATTCATGTCTGCTGAAGTAGAGATGAATCTGCGAGAAGAGTCGCTTATCTAACAGCAAATAGGATGTCGCTATAACTTGTATGACAGTAACTGTCACTGTGTACAAGCTGCCTTGCAGGTAGTTGGGGTGATTATTTCATTTGAACCCCAGTGTTGAGCTTTAAAAGTGAAAGATGTATAAGAAGGAACTGCAGATGCTGGTTTAAACCGAAGATAAACACAAAAAGCTGGAGTAACTCAGCAGGACAGGCAGCATCTCTGGAGAGAAGGAATGGGTGACGTTTTGGGTTAACCCTTCAGACAGGTGAAACAGGTTGCCCCTTGAATGAGTGATTTAAATTGATTTAATGATAGTCATGATATTCTTTATCATAAGTAAAATGTAGAAGAATCTTTGAGCAAAAAACTATTTAGCCGAGTTGAATTAAATTCCAAATCTCTAGCCAATGTCACTATTAGCAATGCAATTCTTATTTGCTACTTATTTGTGTTTTAGAGAGAGCGTGGAAACTAGCCCTTTGGCCTCCCAAGTCCAATGATCACCCATACTCTAGTTCTATCCTAGAAAGGGACAATTTACAGAAGCTAATTAACTTACAAATCTGCATGTCTTTGGAATGTGGGTGGAAACCAGAGTACTGGAGAAAAGCCACGTGGTCACAGGGAGAACATACAATTTTTGTACAGACAGCATCTGCAGTCAGGATTGAACCTGGGTATCTGGCACTAAGGCAGCAACTCTACTGATGTGCAACTGTGCTGCCCTGATGGCCAAACAAATTGTGAATAAAAACACCTGCTAGCATCAGCAGCTTGCAATGGGTAAATAATATCAGAAGACTAATTTGTATTAGTTTGGATTTTTTGAAATCCCATGGTATATAACTGTATTGGCAGTGCAGATGGGAAAATTGAATGCTGTATCTTATACACGTGTACAATTGGATGGGTCTATTCCAAGAACCGTAAGAATGTGACCCATATTACAATTGGGTTTTTATGGTTTACTTTTCTTTACACTAAAATAGTCACAGTTTGTGACCAGGGAGAAACAGTGTTTTCCTGATGTGAATTTTGCTGTTTTTTAAAATAGAATCTATTGTGGGTACCCATGATGCTGCAATTCGTTGCGTTGAATACTCTCCAGAAGTGAACGTAATGGTCACGGGAAGTTGGGATCAAACAGTCAAGCTGTGGGATCCTAGAACACCTTGCAATGCTGGGACATTCGCACAGCCAGAAAGGGTAAGCAGTACTATTGTTTTAAAGTAATGTTTTAGATAGAAGTTGGCTCAATGGTTAATTGTTATTTTAAATCTTGATTTTAGAGATGCAAGTTGGATTTTTATTCTTTATCAATCTCTGTTCTGATTCAAAGGTGAATATTCCCCAGGTACGGAAAATAATTACATGATTTTGTTAAATGATTTAAAATGTTAAATAAATTGTCATGTTTGAAAAACTTTGTCCTCTGTATTCAGAACGGAGACATTTTGAAATTTGATCTAATTTCAACGGGGATTATGTCAGAAAGTCAGGGCTCTCACTTAACTTTTTTTCACTGATGCCAGCCGGGCAACGTAGGCAGCTTTTTAGGTTGCCAAATGACAGTTTAAGTGGTCACTTAAGACTGCTTGCATGACGCGTGCGATAATGTGCTCGGACGAAGTGCGTAATTACCAGTCGGAATTATGCTCAATGAAGCATTTGCATATAATTTCTGCTTCAAATAAAGTCACAACCTAAACATATTCACCAATCAAGGCATGATATATACCACAATGACGTGCAACAAAATTACAAAACAGTATCTCATCTCTTTTTACACGTTGCAATTAATGCAATTTCTATTATTTCTTTCCACTTCCAAACAAAAATGTGGTTGAAATATTCAGCGTATGATCAACATCGGTGAGACCAAGTGCAGGCTTGGCGATCACTTCGCACAACACCTCCACTCAGTTTGCAATAACCAACCTGATCTCCCGGTGGCTCCCCACTTCAACTCTCCCTCTCATTCCGAATCCGACCTTTCTGTCCTGGGCATCCTCCATGGCCAGAGAGAGGCCCACCGCAAATTGGAGAAGCAGCACCTCGTATTTCGCTTGGGCAGTTTACACCTCAGCGGTATGAACATTAACTTCTCTAATTTCAGGTAGTCCCTGCTTTCTCCTCCGCTTCCCAGCTCTCCCTCAGCCCACTGTCTCTGCCTCTTTGTTCCTCCTGCCCCCGCCCGAGGTGGACAGTGCCCTAGGACAGGATTGATCACAGATCTCTGGCATGTGAGGCAGCAAGTCCACCAACTGTACCACTATATATTTTTTTCCAACACACAAAAAAATTATACGTTGATAACTTTGGTTACTAAAAAAAAAAAGAAACTCCATTTTCAGTCTTAAATCTCTTAAGTGGCGCTATGTCCCCCTTTACAACTACTGTATGTTTTAATTCAGTTCAAGACTACGGGGCAGTACATTGACCATAAAGTTGCTGCCTAAAATTGCCGGAGACCCAGAATAGATCCTGATTATGGGTGCTGTCTGTATGGAGTTTGCTCCTTTTCCCTTTGAGCGCATGGGTGTTCTCCGGATGCGTGCGTGTGTGTGTCTTTCAATCCTCGGCACCTGATGAGCGGAGGGGGACTCTGAGTAAGATGGCCAAAAATCACAGCCGTATGTGGTAGTGATTTTTTTCCTATGAAGCGCAAACAGGAAGTGGTCAAGGTTAGACTTATAATTATATAGAAGGCAAGGCAGCTTTCATTAGGCAAGGCAGCTTTCACACTTTCAAAACATAGGCAAGGCAGCTTTAGTACTTTCAAAACATAGGCAAGGCAGCTTTAGCACTTTCAAACCAAAGGCAAAGCAGCTTTAGCACTTTCAAACCAAAACACACTTTTGCATTTCCAAACTCTATTTTCAAACCACATTAAGGGCACTGACGGGTCAGTAAAACCACTCGGTTTAGTAGACATGTGTTCAATGTTATTCACAGCTCAGACTGAGAATTGCGACCTCTCGCTCCCCCGTCTTGCAGAGAACTGAGGCACCGCCACACTTCCAGGTTTTATAGTCCCTCCCCGAAGGGGCGTGGCCTTCAAAAGAGAGAAACTCTCCTAATACTGGCAGGGGGAATACTCACTGATGGGCCGAAGGGGCTCTTTAAAAAAAAATTCTGAGTGAAATCTCAGTGAAAGGCACTTTTACTGGCCCGGCACGGGTCTTTTGGGGGCAAAATGCTCCTCCTGGGGCTAATAAGGGCATTTTTGGGCAAAAGGGACTGATTTCTCCGCTAATAGGGGCATTGTGGGCCGAAATTAATGGTTTCAGGCAGGCCAAACTACTCCATTTAATTTCCAATTGCATTGCAGTTTCAAGCACAGGGCAGGCCAAGCCAAACAGCTGATTGCATTTTCACTTAATTGCCATTGCACTTTCAAGCACAGGGCAGGCTCAAGCCAAACAGCTGATTGCATTTTCACTTCATTTCCATTGCCATTGCAGTTTCAAACACATGGCAGGCTCAAGCCAAGCAGCTCATTGCATTTTCACTGGGTCCCAGCATCACACAGGGGGGCTGGTCACCAACGCAATATTCCACCTCTCCACCAATTCCAATATTGCTCGCCAGTGTGTGGGGTTGGGGGGGGGGGGCTTTCTGTTGCGCTAGTATGGGTGTTGCGGGCCGAAGGTACTAGATTCCAGAGGGCTAGTATAGACATTGTGGGCCGAATGGATTCTTGGGCTGGCATCCAACTGTTGCAGCGATTTTAAAAGCCAAGCCAAGGCAAACAATTTGGCTGCAGCCACCCGACAACCAAAATTCATTTTGTGAACACAAACTTTTAAAAAGGCGAGGCAAACAATTGGGCTGCAGCCACCTGACATCCAAAATTGATTTTGTGAACACAAACTTTTTAAAAAGGTGAGGCAAACAATTGGGCAACAGCCACTTTACAGCCACACCGTGGAGTAGACACGCGTTCAGTGCTATTCTTAGCTCAAAGCCGTGACCCTCTCGCTTCCTGGGTCTGGCAGAGACTGAGTGAGGGACTACACTTCCGGGTTTTATATTCCCTCCCCCCTGTCGCCAGCGGGGGCAGCAGAGGGAATGGATGATTTTTAAAAAACATTAATATCTCTGATTTTTCATCGATGGGAAAAATCCTCCGGTCCCGGAAGGCGGAGGGGGGCTCTGAGCGAGGTGGCCAAAAATGACGGCCGTAGGTGGCGGCGTACTCTCGGAAATCGCAGCACAGTGGGCCAAAAGCGGTCAAGATCAGACTTTTAGTAATATACTAGACCAAGTGCAGACCCGTTGGGGTCTGTTTCCCCAACGGCGTTTGTGGGGGGGGTGCGGCATCACACTCGCATTAACCACCACCCAAACACACAGGTGGAGGGAGGGGGGGGGGAGAGGAGAGGAGAAGGGAGGGGAGGGAGGGGAGAGGAGGAAACGGGACGGATTTGGGAGAGAAAGGAGGGGGGGGGGGTAAGAGGGGGAGAGGGGGGGGGGGAGAGAGATGTGGGGGAGGAGGGGGGGGAGGGGTGGGGGGAGAGAGGGGAGGGAGAGTGGAGGAGGAAGGGGGAGAGAAGTGGAAGAGTGGGGAGGGGGGGGGGTAGGGGGAGTGGTGGAAGAGCGGAAGGGGGTGGGGGTAGGGGAGAGAAGGAGGGGGGGGGGGTAGAGGGGGTGGTAGGGGGAAGGGGGGTGGGGGAGGGAAGGGGGAGGAGGGAGAGAAAGAAGGAAACATAAGATTCTATAAGATCCCCCCTCAATCTTCTAAATTCTAGCGAGCACAAGCCGAGTCTATCCAGTCTTTATTCATATGAAAGTCCTGACATCCCAGGAATCAGTCTGGTTAACCTGATTGGGGGGGGGGAAAGGGGGCTGGGGCTGGTGCTGCTTCTAGGAGGGGGGGGGGGGGGGGGGGGGGGGTAGAGGGGGGGGAGGGGGGGGGGGATTCTGGTCTGGTTTCGGAGGGGGAATCAAAGAGGGGGGGGGGGGGGGGGGGAGAAGTGGAGAGGGGAGGGGGGAGGAGGGGTAGGGGGGTAGCAGGAGAGGACAGTGGGAAAGAGGGGGTAGGGAGGAGGGGGTGGACGTGGGACAGAGGGGAAGGGGTGGGGGAGAGAGGGAGGGGGTGGGGTAGGGGTAGGAGAGAAGTGGAAGAGGTAGGGGAAGAGGTAAGGGAACGAGTGGGTGGGAGAGGGGGGGGGGGGTGGTGTGAGAGGGGGGAGTGGTGGGGGAGGGAGAGGGGAAGGGGGTGGTGGGAGAGAGGAGGGAAGGGGGGGGGGGAGAGGGAGGGGGAAGAGGGAAGAGTGAGGGAGGAGGAGAGGGCAGGGGAGGAGGAGAGAAGAGGGAGAGGGGGGAGGGGGAGAGGGGGGGGGGAGAGGGAGAATGGTGAGAGGGAGGGACAGAGGGGAGGGAGGGGAGGGGGGGAGTGACGGGAGGGGGGGAAAGGGGGGTAGAGGGTGGTGGAGAGGGGGGGGGAAGAGGAACAGTAGTGAGAGAGTGGGGGAGAGAAAGGAAGGGGGGGGAGAGGGGGGGTAGGGGAGGGGGTAGAGTGGGAGGGAGGGGTAGGGGGAGTGGTGGAAGAGGGACAGAGGGGTAGAGGGAAGGGGGTGGTGGTAGAGAGGGGCGGGGGGTGGGGGAGAGAGTGATGGAAACATAGAAACATAGAAATTAAGTGCAGAAGTAGGCCATTCGGCCCTTCTAGCCTGCACCGCCATTCAATATGATCATGGCTGATCATCCAACTCGGTATCCTGTACCTGCCTTCTCTCCATACCCCCTGATCCCTTTAGCCACAAGGGCCACATCTAACTCACTCTTAAATATAGCCAATGAACTGACCTCAACTACCTTCTGTGGCAGAGAGTTCCAGAGATTCACCACTCTCTGTGTGAAAAAATGTTTTTCTCATCTCTGTCCTAAAGGATTTCCCCCTTATCCTTAAACTGTGACCCCTTGTTCTGGTCTTCCCCAACATCCGGAACAATCTTCCTGCATCTAGCCTGTCCAACCTGTTAAGAATTTTATACGTTTCTATAAGATCCCCCCCTGTAAATGAATCCATTCCGATTGGACATATGTGAACATTGGGCATTGTGACATCACACAATGGAACGTTCACCAGGGGCTGGGGCTGGTGCTGGTGCTGGTGCTGCTTCTATGGGTGAGATACCAGTTTATTTTTGAAATATTGGGAAGGGGGGGGGGGGGGGGGGGGTGAAGGAATTTGATTAAAAACGTGTACTTAAACACGGCGAAATGTAATGAGGAGCGGATACTTAGAAAAGTGAAATCTCTACCGAAATGGAAAAGATGTCGGCGATTCTGCGTCTGGTTTCGGAGTTGCAGGGAATCAAAGGAAGAAATGCGGCCGGAAGCCGTACATGTAAATGGATCCATTCTGGGGAAGCGGGAGAGAAGTGGAAGAGTGGGGAGGGAGGAGGAGAGGGGTAGGGGGAGTGATGGAAGAGGGACAGAGGGATAGGGGGAAGGGGAAGGGTAGAGAGGGAAGGGGGTCTGGACGTCTGCGAGCATCGGGCATTGTGACATCGCACGGCGGGAACGAATCGAAAGGCAGGAAGGGCGCTGGACGGCAGGCGGTAGGATGGGACGAGAGTTTTATATATTAACTAGACCAAGTGCAGACCCGTTGGGTCTGTTTCACCAACGGCGTTTGCGGGGGGGGGGGTGATAAGAGTGCAGGGAGGGGAGAGGAGGAGGAAATGGGATAGATTTGTGAGGAAAAGGAGAGCGCAAGGTTAGGGGGGAGTGAGAGATGTGGTGGAGGGGGGATGGAGGAGGGAGGGGAGGGATGGGGAGAGAGGGGAAACAGTGGGGGGGAGAGAGTGGAGGAAGTGAAGTGGGGGTGAGAAGTGGAAGAGTGGAGAGGGGCCTCGGGGAGTGATGGAAGAGGGACAGAGGGATAGGGGGAAAGGGCAGGAGGTAGAGAGGGAAGGGGGAGAGAGGTAGATATTAACTAGGAGGGGGGGTGAGGTAGAGAGGGAAGGGGGTGGGGGGGGGGAGGGGAGTTGGCGAGAGAGGTGAGTGGGAGAGGGTGGGGAGAGGGGGAGGAGAGAAGAAGGGAGAGTGGAGGAGGGGAGGAGGGAGGGGTAGCAGGTGTGGTGGAAGAGACGGGGGGAGTGGTGGAAGAGGAACAGAGGGGTAGGAGGAAGAGGTGGGGGAGAGAAAGGAAGGGTGGGGAGGGAGAGGGGTGGGGTAAGGCGAGAGAAGTGGTAGAGTGGGGAGGGGAGGGGTAGGGGGAGTGGTGGAAGAGGGACAGAGGGGTAGGGGGAAGGGGGCGGGGGGAGAGAGGGAAGGGGGTGGGGTAGAGAGAGAAGGGGGGTGGGGGAGAAAGGGATGGATGGGAGAGGGGTGAGGAGAGGGAAACAGAAATATAGAAATTAATTGCAGTAGTAGGCCATTCGGCCCTTTGAGCCTGCACCACCATTCAATATGATCATGGCTGATCATCCAACTCAGTATCCTGTACCTGCCTTCTATCCATACCCCCTGATCCCTTTAGCCACAAGGGCCACATATAACTCCCTCTTAAATATAGACAATGAACTGGCCTCAACTACCTACTGTGGCAGAGAATTCCAGAGATTCACCACTCCCTGTGTGAAAAATGTTTTTCTCATCTCGGTCCTAAAGGATTTCCCCCTTATCCTTAAACTGTGACCCCCTGTTCTGGACTTCCCCAACATCTGGAACAATCTTCCTGCATCTAGCCTGTCCAACCCCTTAAGAATTTTGTAAGTTTCTATAAGATCCCCCCTCAATCTTCTAAAATCTAGCGAGTACAAGGCGAGTCTATCCAGTCTTTCTTCATTTGAAAGTCCTGACATTCCAGGAATCAGTCTGGTGAATCAAAGGAAGAAACGCGGCCGGAAGCCGTACATGCAAATGATCCATTCCGATTGGACGTCTGTGAGTAGTGTCGGGCATCGTGATTGGACGTCTGCGAGCATCGAGCATTGTGACATCACATGGCGGGAACGAATCGAAAGGCAGGAAGGGCGCCGGACGGCAGGCCTTCCATCCTGAGATGCTGGCTGCTCCATGGAGTTCCCCTGCACAATTAAAGTATGGAATAGTCTTCACCCTACCATAGTTACCCAACCAGATGCAACTAAATTTAATGTAGCTCTTTTTTTTCCCAAGAACCCGTAAGTCCAAGTCAAGAGACCCAGATAGGACAACAAAATTCTTGCTTGCTGCAGCATAACAGAATATGTAAACATGATGCAGAACAGGAGATAAAAGTTCAGTGTATTAATATACCATTGACAAGAGTTACTCCTGGGAGTTACTCCAGCTCCAGGGAGTGATTCTGCGACGGTTTTCAGCGGTCGTGGCGAGGCAGCGACCAGACAGCAATGGCGGCCAGATCTACCACAATGCAAAGGGAGGGAGAAAGTGGCCAACACCGACCAGTTGCCAGGGCTGTGTGCAGGGCGGCCGATATGCTGGCCGTGGTTGTGCGCATGTGCAGGGGAGGATGTGCAGGTCGTGGCAGTGCACATGTAGTTAGGTGGCCGGCCATGCTGGCGGATGAGGAGCAGGGGGAGAGCGGAGAACCGGCTGCCCCGGACATGCCTACCAATGGTGGACGGAGAGGTAGAGAGAGGGGCCCCAGCCAGAGCTGAATGATAGGTGTCCCCGGGTGCTTCCCAAGCCGGGCAAAATGGCAGGGCTCTTGGGTTGCCTGGTGGGGTTTTAGGTCGCCATTGGCACCCGGGCAACCAATAATTTCGAGCCCTGAAAGTGTTCCTTCTTGCACGGTGAAGAAAATCAAAAACATTTGTCGTCTAAATAGGTATTGTGGCATGATTAATATACGTTTTGTAACACCAGTTTTTGGCAAATTAAAGGTAATAGATATAATATGACTGGATGTTATTGATCGCCAATAATGTACTGAGTGGCCAAACTAACTTGAGAGACTAAATAATCTACTGCAACTATGTAATGTTTTGTTTGGAATGAAAGCACATTTTACTTGGTATATTGAATATTATACTTATCTTTGCATCAAGTAATAAGTATAATTTTGTTATATTCCCATTTTCAAGTATAAAAAGGTTGCCGTTGGTAACTTGAGTCTGTTTTCAGAATGAGGTAGTTTTGTTTCATGCAGCATTTCTGGAAAATATGGATGGGTGACATTTCAAATCGAGGCTCCACTCGAGTCCCGACCTGAAATGTTGCCCATCTATGTTCTCCAGAGATGCTCCCTAATCCGTTCAGTTACTCCAGCACTTTTTTTTTGAAAACCAACATCTGCAGTTCCTTGTCTAAAGTTTTCATTCCTAGGAATAAGTTTGCTTATGGGGTTAAAATGCCTGCAGTTTCAACGGCAAAGCTGAAAATAGTGCAGATGCACAAGAATACAGAAAGATAAGATTCCAAAGATAAGATAGACGTTCCTTAGCGCTGTAGAAGTTTATTGGACCCAAAATATTCTCACTTTTCTTTAGCATTCTAGTGAGTTGGCAAATATCTTTATCATTGAGAGGCACAATTTAGCTGAAATCTTGTTTAGTCTCATTATATATAGTTTATTTATTTTAGGACAACAGGGAAACGGTAAATGTTACCAGCGCATATGCATTTTCAAATGTTCACAGGTAATTTTCACCTTTTGCATGTTGTAGTATATGGTTAAATCTTGTAGTTATAATGGTTACTAGACCAAGTGCAGACCCGTTGGGTCTGTTCCCCCAATGTGCGTTTCGGAAGGGGGGGGCGTGTTAGGGGGTGGCATGCGGCGTTACACACACTAACCACCCACACACACAAGCGAACTTGATATTATATTAATATTCATTCGGTCCTTTTACCCCATAACTGCCCTATCCACTGACGCATAGCCCCCAACACGCAGGCGCATCTAGAAGGGGAGGGGGGGGGTAGAGAGTGAGGGCAGAGACAGAGAGGGGTGGACAGAGAGGAGAGGGGAGGGGTGGAGGAGAAGGAGGGGTGGGTGAGGGAGGAGGGAGGGAGGTGAGGGGAGGGGATGGGGAGGGACTGTAGGGGAGAGGAGGGTTGCAGGGAAGGGTGTGGATGGAAGGGGAGAGGAGGGAGGGTTAGGGGGAGAGGGATGGGGGGGAGGGAGAGAGAGGCAGCAGGGGGGGGGGGAAAGGGGGGGAAATTGGGGAAGGATGGGGAGATGGATAGGGTGAGAGAGGGGGAAGTGTGGGGAGTTGTAGGGAGGGGGAGAGGCAGGGGGAGGGGGTGGGTGGAGAGAGAGGGGGGAAGGGGTGGGAGATGAGGGGGGTGTGGGGGAGGAGGATGATGTGGGGGAGGAGGGACAGGACGGACAAACTTGGACGGGGCGGACTGAAAGGGCAGCGAGCCTCGGCAGCTCTCGACCTCGGGTGGCGTGGGGAGCCTCGGCAGCTCTCGCGTGACGATTCCCCGTGTCCCTGCGATCAACGGAGGAATTGCAGGTTTCCACAGAGGGAGTAATGGCCGCCAGGGCCAACTTCTCATTGCGTGCCCCGCGGTTGGGGGAGACCAAGAGGATTCGGAAGCAAGCCGGTGGCCTTCGGCTGTGAGCGCCGCCGTAAGGGAGTGGCTGTGAGCGAGACAGTGGCTGTGACCTCCGGATCTGGAGAACCTTTCTCAATCTTTCTGTGCCTTCTGAAGAACTAGGGGGTGGATGGGCGAACGTACCTCGTGGAAAACTGCGCATGCGAGTTGACAGCAACTGCATTAATCCACAGCGGCGGGGGGGACGGGGCCAGGAGGCAGGTGGGCCTGGATTGGTGGGCATGTGTGCATTGTGACGTCAGCAGCTGGCAAGTGGCGATTATTTTTGAAAAAGTGAGTTTTGTGAACAACTTTATTCAAAATCTGGGAAAATGATCGACCGAATTTTTAGAGTGGATTTATGAAATCATAAGTTTTACTTATGAATCCCCTACTGCGATTTTGCGTCTGGTTTTCGAGGAGATACGTTTCAAAGGCAATATGCCGCACACGCACACACACAATTTTAAAAGTACATATAGATAACATGTTGAGAAGTTAAGCTCCTGCTTGAAGCACCCTATTGCTACATCATGATTTATTGCAATATCTAATAACTGGCCATGAAACTATTCCATTACTCTTAACCTAATTTTTTTTATTTTAGTAAGATCTTTGTTTAGCGAAAATGGGTTGTGGTGAATGAAGGTATGATTTATAGCGTGTTAAGTTCCAAGAGCCAGTGATGAATCTGTGACAGAATGGAGTGGAACAGACAGGCATTGTCGATGAAACTGTTTATTGGTTCACTGGGATTCATTATGACATCAGGTTTTTTATCTGATTGAGTAATACTATTCCTGATGAATGTGTGCACAGAGTAGACTGGCAGAATCTGCATGACCCATCAGCTCTATCATTTGATTGATGAGTGCATAGGAGTTGGGAATATCAAACTTGCAATGCGGAAAATACCTGACAACCAGTATTTCAAAGAAGCATGTGCATTATTTGCGATTTGTATCAACAGTTTAAATTATCAGCTTGAATTCAGGAAAATTAATTTTCTAACTACTAATATATGTGTGAATATATCTTAAAGACATTAGTTCTTCATCCTAACTGAGTGAATTATGCAGTTTCGGTCTTTTAAATGTTGGTATTATTCCTTAACTAGGCCTAGTGACTGGATTTATTAATGCAAGCTGAAGAGCAGTATTCTGGTCCAACTAAGTGTGCTCTGAGAATTCTTGCATTGGTGTAGTTTCTAGCAAATATAAAATTAAGGTGGTCTTAAGCAGATTTTGATTAGTCCTTTGAGCAACCATCGCACTTTCTCAGCAAATACAGTGCCCTCCGTAATGTTTGGGACAGACCCATCATTTATTTATTTGCCTCTTTACTCCACAATTTGGGATTTGTAGTAGAAAAAAAATTACATGTGGTTAAAGTGTACATTGTCAGATTTTATTAAAGGGTATTTTTACATATTTTGGTTCTACCATGTAGAAATTACAGCAGTGTTTATACATAGTTCCCCCCCATTTCAGGGCACCATAATGTTTGGGACACAGCAATGTCATGTAATTGAAAGTAGTCATGTTTAGTATTTTGTTGCAAATCCTTTGCCTGCAATAACTGCTTGAAGTCTGCGATTCATGGGCATCACCAGTGCAGGGCTCAAAATTAACGGTTGCCTGGGTGCCACTGACCACCCAAAGTGCCGCCGGGCAACCTAAACACCGAGTCATTTTGCCCAGCTTGGCACGGAGATACTGGTTTATACCAAAGATAAACCCCAAAAAACTGGAGTGACTCAGCGGGTCAGACAGCATCTCTGGAGAAAAAGAACGTGACGTTTTGTGTCAGCGACGGCTGTAATGCGTGGGAAAGATGCTAGGTGTGGTGTGACGGAGGGTTGTAGCGAATGACAGGCCCCGCACAGCAGCGACGGCGACAGCGGTTCCATCTCCTCCTCCTCCCGCCAATTCTTGAGTGGCCAAGTCAATCACCCGATCTGAACCCAATTAAGCATTGGGTTCAGATCGGGTGATTGACTTGGCCACTCAAGAATTGACCATATTTTAGCTTTGAAAAACTCCTTTGTGGCTTTAGCAGTATGTTTTGGATCATTGTCTTGCTGTAGAATGAACTGCTGGCCAATGTGTTTTGAGGCATTTGTTTGAACCTGAGCAGATAAGATGTCTATACACTTCAGAATTCATTATGCTACTACCATCAGCAATTGTATCATCAATGAAATAAGTGAGCCAGTACCTTCAGCAGCCAGATATGCCCAGGCCATAACATCCCCACCACTGTTTCACAGATGAGGTGGTATGCTTTGGATCTTGGGCAGTTCCTTCTCTCCATCACTCTGATATAAGTTAATCTTCGTCTCATCTGTCCACAAGACCTTTTTCCAGAACTGTGTTTGCTCTTTTAAGTACTTCTTGGCAAACTGTAACAGGGCCATCCTATTTTTGCGGCTAACCAGTGGTTTGCATCTTGCCGTGTAGCCTCTGTATTTCTGTTCATGAAGTCTTCTGCGGACGGTGGTCAGTGACAAATCCACACCTGACTCCTGAAGTGTGTTTCTGATCTGTCAGACAGGTGTTTGGGGATTTTTCTTCATTATAGAGAGATTCTTCTGTCATCAGCTGTGGAGGTCTTCCTTGACCTGCCAGTCCCTTTGCGATTAGTAAGCTCACCAGTGCTCTCTTTATTAATGATGATCCAAACAGATGATTTTTATTAGCCTAAGGTTTGGCTGATGTATCTTAACAGTTTTATTCTTGGTTCTCAGTCTCATAATGGCTTCCTTGACTTTCATTGGCACAACTTTGTTCCTCATGGTGATAAACAGCAATAAAAGTTTCCAAAGGTGATGGAAAGACGAGGTGCTGAGAGCTCTGTTATACCTGCATTCAGGAGGCAATTAAACACGCCTGAGCAATTACAAATACTTGTGAAGCCATGTGTCCCAAACATGGTGCCCTGAAATGGGGGGACCACAGCTATAATTTCTACATGGAGAAACCAAAATGTATAAAAATACCCTTTAATAAAATCTGACAATATGCACTTTAACCATATGTGATTTTTTTTTTTCTATTACAAATCTCAAATTGTGGAGTGCTGAGGCAAATAAAAAAAATGATGGGTCTTTGTCCCAAACATTATGGAGGGCACTGTATTTGCTGAGAAAGTGCTATGGTTCCCTCTGGAGAACCGATATACTACCTTGTGTGTTTTTTCTGCAATCTGATGGCAGATATCCCTTTAAATTGCAGGATCTTGTGTCTGACTACAGATGTATAACATTTCTGGATAGGAGCAGATCATCTGGCTTGTCAAGCTAACGGCTTGTCATGAGGCCCAAAATGCAACTGTCCTATCAACTATGCAATCTTCCAGGAGAAATGTAAAGTTAAGGGTCATTAAGGAAAACAGTTCTGCAATATTAACAGTTCTGCAAAAACAGGAATGTAGATTATTATCTAAATGGTGTCAAGTTGGGGAAAAGGGGGAAGTACAATGGGATCTGGAGGTCTTTGTTCATCAGCCAATGAAAGTAAGGAAACAGGCAGTGAAGAAAGCAAATGGTATGTTGGCCTTCGTAGCAAGAGGAGTTGAGTATAGGAGCAAAGAGGTCCTTCTCCAGTTGTACTGGACCCTAGTGAGACCAAACCTGGAGTATTGTGTGCAGTTTTGCTCTCCATATTTGTGGAAGGTTCTCTGGATACTTTCAAGAGAGCTAGATAGGGCTCTTAACGATAGCGGAGTCAGGGGATATGGGGAGAAGGCAGGAACGGGGTACTGATTGTGGATGATCAGCCATGATCACATTGAATGGCAGTGCTGGCTTGAAGGGCTGAATGGCCTACTCCTGCACCTATTGTTTATTGTCTAATCTCCAGGAAATTGCACTATAAATATTATCATTAAAGTGACTCCCTTGCGTTGTGAACCTGCTCCCACTTGAGGTCATAAAATGCAACCAGTAATGGAAAATATACTACATAAGGATCACCTTGGCAATAAGAACATCTCTATCAGGATGCTATTCATTAATTGCAGCTCGGCCTTCAATATCTTAATGCTGAATAAGCTTGTATCCAAACTCCTTGGCCTTGGGGCATTAATCTACAACTTGTTTCTAAACTTCCCCATAGGCTGATTTTAGTAGTTTGTGTGGTGGGTGCTTGTATTTACCCAGCATAAAATGTGAAAGCATAATTGATGTTTGTTGCACATAGTAATTTGAAAGGATGATTATTGAGCTTCTTTGCCTCTTCCCCATCCCCTGTATTTTAGGTGTACACACTTTCTGTGTCTGGCGATCGTCTAATTGTTGGAACAGCTAGCCGTCGTGTACTGGTGTGGGACTTGAGGAACATGGGCTATGTTCAGCAGAGGAGAGAATCTAGTCTGAAGTATCAGACCCGCTGCATTAAAGCATTTCCAAATAAACAGGTAATATTCATAACAGTGCCATCTATACTTGTTTGAGTTTAACTTAATTGGTCTGTAATATTATAGTCGAATGTACTCTGAATACTTAACATCTGAAACATTCTTAAAGAATGAGAAACTTGACTTTCGAGACTTTAGAGATTCAGTGCAGAAACAGGCCTTTCTGCCCACCTAGTCCGTGCTGACTGGCGACCACCACATACACTAGCTATCCTAAACACTGGACTATTTACAATTTTATCAAAGCCAGTTAACCTACTAAACCTGAGACGTGCAAAAAGCTAGAGCAACTCAGCGGCTCAGGCAGCATCTTTGGAGAGAAGGAATGGGTGTCTATCTTTGGTTTAAACCAGCATCTGCAGTTCCTTCCTACACATTTAACCTAAAAACCTGAATGGCTTTGGAGTATGGGAAGAAACCAGAGCACCCGGAGAAAACCTACAGTCACATGGAGAACATACAAACCTGCCGGGACGTAACCCGGATGTCTGGCACTGTAGGCCGCAGCTCGACCACTGTGCTGTGCTGCCCTTTGAGCCATTTAAAATCAGTGTACCCAGCAACTTGTATAACTACCTAAGCTACTCCAGATTCCCTCAATGTGCTATTACCTGGCTAGAACCTAGCCCAAGCAAACTATGCTAAATAAATCAAGCAAGCTCCAAGAGACTCATTTTCTTTATCTGTGTCGCTCTGCTAATTAATGCATCCTTAACTGGTTCTTTAACCATGGGATCTTACCATGCAGAAAATAGCACAAGAGGAAGCCATTCATCTCTATCTTTGCCAGTTTAAGATGAGTTTTTCACTCTTGTTGGCCCTCAGTTGATTAATCTGTAGGTTACACCAGCTCAGGTGCTCTTTCGGTTACATTTTAAATGGGATGATCTCTGATTCCAATCAGTCAAGTGAGTGACTTCCAGATTTCCATCTCTTAAGTGACATTTTTTCTCTCAACTCCTGTACTACAAATCAATTTTGATCGGTGTCCCTCAGTTACAGATGCTTTTGCTGACTAAAATAGATCCTCATTATTTGCCTTCAAGTTTCTCATTATTTTGTATACTTAAGTTAAATATCTCATCAAGTCTCCTTTCAGTCAAAGTAAACAATCCCAGAGAGGAACCAGCGCTAGAAATAATTTTCATATGCAAAATACGTTTTGTGCAGTCTAGCATTTTACTACCTACACTAAAGATGTAATTTACTTTTCCTATAGCTATCTCATCATCCTCCTGCATCTTATAAAAGATCAACTGTTACTCTTAATTATTTTTCAATAGATTCTTCCAAATGAATTCCAATGTATTTGTGATCTCCATTAATAGATCACCTTCCATTTCATGTTATTAATTTTCAGAGTGGTAATATTTCTAGTTCTATTGCTTGGAATTTATTGAGGTGATTGGTCACTACCTGCTGCTCCAGTTTTGACACCATCAGCTTCTCTTTTTTTCAAAAAAAGATATCATAGCAAGTCTTAATTTGTTCTTAAATAATGTTTAATCAGCATGTATTTGGGTGGAACACATAGGATCATTTTTAAATAGTTTTAAATTTAAATGCTACTAAGCTAAATGTTGCCAATTGACAATCTGGTGACATCCCTATGCGACTTTGTTCCCACAATTTGTATTAGAAGGAAAGCTATCGTGATGGTTAAATCAGAAAAACTACCAAGTGATGGCGCAGTTTTACGGTTTTAAATGTTAGAATTTGAGATTTATATATTTGTATAAATATATGCATTGTTTCATGACTAAGCAGCAGAGTGGAATTCTAGGTCTACCTAAATCAATGTTGTAGATGATTCCATGATCCAATATACCTTTTTAAATGTGGTATAGGGCACCAAATAGTAGGAGGAGAGGTACTTAACAGATGTGTGCGTGAAAGTGAACAAAGATTCATGCTCAAAATGCAGCAGTGCTTCTCTACTTACTTGCACTTTCTGGGTATAGTCTATTCCCTGGTTTTTCCAATATTTCTTTTTTCAGAGTAAGGTAAGTACAGTTACAGGCAAATTACAGTATGAATAACATCTCTTGCTTTTTCTTGAAATTGTAAGGCATTGGGAGAATCAGCTTTTGATTAATGAGTTTTAAATTCATATATTGTAATGTGTAATTTATGAATTTTCTTTTATTTTCTCCTTATTAGGGCTATGTTCTTAGTTCAATTGAAGGAAGAGTTGCAGTGGAGTACCTTGATCCTAACCCAGAAGTACAGAAGAAAAAATATGCTTTTAAATGTCATCGATTGAAAGAGAACAACCTTGAACAAATCTATCCCGTCAATGCCATTTCATTCCACAGTATCCACAATACATTTGCTACA
Source organism: Leucoraja erinaceus (assembly GCF_028641065.1). Classification (NCBI taxonomy): domain Eukaryota; kingdom Metazoa; phylum Chordata; class Chondrichthyes; order Rajiformes; family Rajidae; genus Leucoraja; species Leucoraja erinaceus. The sequence continues at coordinate 17,635,080 of NC_073391.1, read as the reverse complement.
GGTAAGATATATATAAATATTGCTGTATTAATGAATGTTGATAAAATGTGTTCTATTATTTTGGCCCCAAAACTTGAGTTTTTGATTGATTGGGCTTGGTTAAAAAAAAAGCATGCAGTTAACTATATACCAGTAAAATCTCAATACATGAGTATTTTATATGCAGGCTTTTATTTGTCCGGGTCTGATTCTTCTTTTTCCGTGACTCCCCCGCTAGTTTCTCTTTTTGTTAAAAGGATTCATGGCAGAATTGATTTAACTTGTAAACTGGAAAAGTTGTAACTTGCATGTTTACTTACCACCATATGTTTGCTTTGCTTTCTTCAAATAACAGCTAACAGTTTCAAGTGACAGAATGGTTACCAGTTTTTTGTATTTGTTGTCCAAAGGATATCTGACATGTCAAATCACCACATGTGTTCCATTTTGTTATTAATTACAATAACCCAGACTTGTATTTTATAATGTTTTGGAAATTATGCCTGTTTAAAGTTATTTAGAAACATTTTAACTCCAAGATGTAAAATGTAAACAATCTAACCATTGGCAGCACGTTTGCACAATTGAGAGCCGCTATCTTGCTGCGCCAGAAAACACAGCCAATCTTAAATGGGTATTTGAGCTGCCTGAAACAGCTGTGATAGTGTATTTTGAAAGTTCCTCAATCTCTGGAAGCCTGGAAATAAGATAAGTTAGAGATTTGAGTTTTGTTTTCGGAAGCCAGAGAATAAAAAATGAAAATGCAGGGTGCTGGAAATCTGAAATAAAATCAGTAAGTGCTGGAGACATTCAGCAGGCCAGGCAGCAGCTGTGTGAAGAAAAACAATTCATATTTCAATTTGAAGAGCCTTCAGAACTGGGAAAGAAAGAAAAATAAAGTTTCAGAGTGAGCAAGGAATAGAAATGTGCAATGAAGCTGTTTGTGCTTCAAGGACATTAGGCATGTTTAAAAACTTTTGAATTATTTATTTTCTTAACTGACTTCAGTAATGTAACCAGAAAATGGCAGTTTTTAATTTTTCAGTTATTTATAATGGTTAATGATTCAATATAGATCCACGCACTAAATCACCTTTAATAATGCCAGAGCAAAATCTTACATTAAATCAAACCAGTAATGCTGCCTTTTTTTTGGCACAATTTAGTAATCAATGGTAAACAAATTGATTTAAAACATAGAAAATAGGTGCAGGAGTAGGCCATTCGGCCTTTTGAGCCCGCACAATCACTCAATATGATCATGGCTGATCATCTAAAATCTGTGCCTGCTTTTCCCCCATATCCCTTGATTCCTTTAGCCCTAAGAGCTAAATCTAACTCTCTTGAAAACGTCCAGTGAATTAGCCTCCACTTCCTTCTATGGCAGAGAATTCCACAGATTTACAACTCTCTGGATGAAAACGTTTTTCTTAATCTCAGTCCTAAATGACCTACCCTTTATTCTTAAACTGTGACCCCCTGGTTCTGGACTCTCACAACATGGGGAACATTTTTCCGGCATCTAGACTGTCCAATCCCTTAAATTTATATGTTTCTATAAGACCCACTCTCATCCTTCTAAATTCCAGTGAATACAAACCCAATCAACCCATTCTTTCATCACATGTCAGACCTGCCATCCTGGGAATTAACCTGGTGAACCTATGCTGCACTCTCTCAAAAGCAAGGAGACTAAAATGCACACAATAATCCTGGTGTGGTCTCACCAGGGCCCTGTACAACTGCAGTAGGACATCCTTGTTCCTACACTTAAATCTTCTCGCTATGAAGGCCAGCATGCCATTTGCTTTCTTCACTGTCTGCTGTACCTGCATGCTTACTTTCAGTGATTGATGTACAAGGACATCCAGGTCTCGTTGCACCTCCCCTTTTCCTAATCTGACACCATTCACATATCTGCCTTGTTCTTGCCACCAACATGGCAAGAAGGGAGGGGATGTTAGAGGTGGGGAGAGGGGAGGGGGAGAGAGGATGGGGTGAGGGGTAGCGGGGAGTGGTGCGAGAGGGGAAGGGGGAGTGGGGGAGATAGGGGGAGAGGGGGAGAGGGAGGGGGGGGGAGGGGAGGAGGGGAGGGGAGAGGGGAGGGGAGAGAGGGGGATGGGGGAGAAAGTTGAGGGGGGGGGGGTTGGAGCGGGCGGGCGTGCATGAGTCGAGCCGCGGGCTGGGAACGCCTGTTGTCTCCAAAGATACTATAGCTGCTTAGCAGCTATGGGATCTTTGGTTATTTCAGTGCAATTTGAACAATGGGGAGGGTTGGAGCGGGCGGGCGTGGGGACACGGAGGCACATAGAGAGAGGCACTGAGTCCTGCCTTTTGGAGCGGAGGTTTCTGATTTGCGGTGTCTATTGAGTGGGCGACCATGCTGGTGCGAGCGGAGCGAACGATCAAATGCAGCAGAGGGCCGGCCGATGGGGAGAGAGAGAGGGGGGAGAGACAGAGAGAAGACAGAGGCATCGTTTGGAGACCCCTGGTATACAGAGTCACTGGTTTGGCACCATTTCCAATTCCCAGTTGCAGAGGTGTTGACCTGACCATGAAAGTTTGTTTTCTGGGGGGGGGGGGTGAGGGGCAGAGAGAGGGGCAGAGAGAGACAGAGAGGGCAGACAGAGAGACTGCTGGCGGGCGTGGGCCAGCTCTTTTTGGCCCCGGTCACGGCCCCATCCCAAAGCCCGGGTTTGGCCCCCACTCCAGCTGGTTAGAGAGTGTGAGGCCTTGCATCCTCGGCACTTGTGAGACGTCGGTTCTGTCGCGCTGGCTGTTCCCCCGCTGCTGGAAAAGCAGCGGTTGAAGATGCGAAGTTTGGCTTGAGTCAGCGTGACAGGGCCGGGCACCAGCGGCAGGGAAAATGGCGGCGTTTTTGGAGGAGAGGCCATTGGCAGCAGCCGTTAAGGTCACTGGCCAGCAGGAGGCGACAAAATGAGTGAGTGGGGGGGGGGGGGGGGGGGGGGGGGGGGGGGGGGGGGGGGAGGATTTTATTAAAAAAATGGGTACATAAAAAGAAAAAATGTTTTGAGGAGTGTAAAATTGAATGTAAAAGTGAATGAGCTAGCGACACATGGGAAAAATGACGGAGTGCTGGCGTAGCAGGGAATCAATGGCCAAATCTCTCTCTCTCACACACACACACACACACACACACACACACACACACACACACACACACACACACACACACACACACACACACACACACACACACACACACACACACACACACAGTTTTAATATATAATAGATAACTGAATTGATTTAAGATAAGACTACATTTTAAATGATGGATAGCTGGAGTTCATTTTTTTAATAATATATAGTCCGTTTAAATGTATTGAAAAATGTTGCTTCATGGTGACTCAAATTAAGACGATATTTAAAGCGGTATTTTAAGGGCAAAGAATGTAGTAGTAAATTCCAGTATTATTTTTTTTAAATATAGGTGGCTCTGATGGATTTGTGAATATCTGGGATCCTTTCAATAAGAAAAGATTGTGTCAGTTCCACCGTTACCCAACCAGTATTGCATCACTTGCCTTCAGTAACGACGGCTCTGCTATTGCAATAGCATCATCATACATGTATGAAAAAGGTGAAATAGAACACCCTGAAGACAGTATCTATATTCGGCAAGTGACAGATGCGGAAACAAAGCCCAAGTGAGTTTCTCCTCAGCTGGCTATTATCTTTCGACCATTTGTTCAAACATTTATTAATTTTTCTAATTTCACGAATGAAACTGATGTTGAGTAGATAACAGTTGCTAGCAGAGCTAGTATTGATTTTATCTTGTTCTCCCAAGCTTTCAATATCCTTTGGATGATAGACGTCATATTGATAAAAATGTGCCCACTTGTTTTCTCAGACAGCATGTCAAATGTGTCTTTTTTGTGCAATACTGCATGAATCAACAAACATTTGCTCTTTTACATTATATGTTACATTTTACAGTGTAACATTGTTCAATTATGGAAGATTTCTACATTGAGATCTGCAACCTTTCAGCAGTGATCATTGTCATAAAGAGCAATTAAAAATGTATGGAATATTTTAACTGCTCAGATATGTGGATTTTTGGTCTAGCTAAAAGTTCACCAGAATTTCAATCTGAATTTTTGTGGGAAAGGGTTGAAAAGATGACAATCTTTTATCTACCATAATCTGCAGTTTATAACCATTGTCTGTAAATAAAAGTGTTTATGTAACTGATGTAAGTTTACAATTCTGTTAAAGTTCACTTTTCAACTTTGTTTAAAATTCAATAAAGGCATTTATATAAAATATAACTAACTTGGGGAGAGAACTGTATTACTTGCTGTTAAGTGCTGATTTTTACATGATATCAGCTGACATAGATGAGGATATGTGTGTATATATAAAACAAAACCATTGGGGGAATCGGGGTTTGTAATCTTACAAAATGTCCCTGAAGTGGAAGATCAGCCATGATCTTGATGAACACAGGCCTTTACATAGAAACATAGAAATTAGGTGCAGGAGTAGGGCCATTCGGCCCTTCGAGCCTGCACCGCCATTCAATATGATCATGGCTGATCATCCAACTCAGTATCCCGTACCTGCCTTCTCTCCATACCCCCTGATCCCCTTAGCCACAAGGGCCACATCTAACTCCCTCTTAAATATAGCCAATGAAGTGGCCTCAACTACCCTCTGTGGCAGAGAGTTCCAGAGATTCACCACTCTCTGCGTGAAAAAAGTTCTTCTCATCTCGGTTTTAAAGGATTTCCCCTTTATCCTTAAGCTGTGACCCCTTGTCCTGGACTTCCCCAACATCGGGAACAATCTTCCTGCATCTAGCCTGTCCACCCCTTAAGAATTTTGTAAGTTTCTATAAGATCCCCTCTCAATCTTCTAAATTCTAGAGAGTATAAACCAAGTCTATCCAGTCTTTCTTCATAAGACAGTCCTGACATCCCAGGAATCAGTCTGGTGAACCGTCTCTGCACTCCCTCTATGGCAATAATGTCCTTCCTCAGATTTGGAGACCAAAAACTGTACGCAATACTCCAGGTGTGGTCTCACCAAGACCCTGTATAACTGCAGTAGAACCTCTCTGCTCCTATACTCAAATCCTTTTGCAATGAAAGCTAACATACCATTCGCTTTCTTTACTGCCTGCTGCACCTGCATGCCTACCTTCAATGACTGGTGTACCATGACACCCAGGTCTCGCTGCATCTCCCCCTTTCCCAATCGGCCACCATTTACGTCTCCTATTTCCCTGCCGAACATGATCCCAAGTTAAACTAAACTGCACATTATCCATATACCTACATTCCCTGCATATCCATGTGCCCAACTAAAAGGCTCTTGAATCCCATTACCATTTCTGCCTCTACTAACCACCACAGTTGGCAGATTCCAGGCACCCAAAGCACATCTATAAACTTTGCTCCTCACCTTAAAGCTAGTCTTTGACATTTTATTTTAACTCTTGGAAAAAGGTTTTGATCGTCAGGAACTTTCTTCAGACATTTATCTACATTTGTCCATGCCGTTTTGATACATTACAGAGGTCCCAGCATAGATCCCTGTGGACTTTCAGCCACAATACCACCCTTTCTCCATAACCCTCTGTCTTGTATGAGTTAGTCAATTCGGACTCCGTATGACCAAGTCACTGTGGATCCCATACATCTTAATCTTCTGAATCAGCCTACCATGAGTATGCAAAAGCAGTACTAAAATCCTTCCAGTGGCGTGGGGCAGGCTTGATGGACTGGCATACTCCATTATTATGTTCTTAAATCTACAATAGGTGCAATCATGACAATGACTAGTTGCACAGCATAAGGAGTTAGTTGGGATGAGAAAAAAAGACTGTTATCTCTGCTGATTGTGGGATTTTTGTGTGTGTATTGTTAATTGCCTCAACATCAATTCAATGGTGCTGTGCTGAGTGTAAAGCCTCTTGAGATGTCCTGAGTTTGCAAAGTGTCTTTCTATTTCACTCCCGTCGCTAAGGTAAGGAGCAGGCTCTTTCTTCAGCTCTACTGTTAGATTGCAGTTAAGCATTTTGTCTTGTATTTTCTTGATCTAAACGCCAATGGATAGGTGTGACTCGTGTGCCTTCACTAATAATAGTAGGCCTACAGCATTTTATCAGTTTCAAAACACCAGCTACATTATGCATTCAGTGACATAATATTTGAAAGATTCTGTTTCTGACAAGTAATCTTGCACAAAATTCTGACGCGAATTGTAGTAGTGAAGAATCATTTGAAGATTATAGTTTTGCCTTCACTGATAATCCAAACAATTTTTTGCTATTTCCAACATCCACTGCTTTGTAATATCTACAATGACCCAATTATAACCCATTGTTCTTATCTGAGTTAGGAAGCAGAGCTAAATTGCAATGTGTCTAGATAGAAAAATTATCTTATTCAAGTACAAGAGTCAGCTCTTTGCGTCATTGAGCTTTCATTAGCTTTTTGAAAGATCAATGCATTTTACCCCATTTACCCCATTTCTCAGTTCTTGCAATGTTTATCCTTTGCATGGTCACCAATTTCTTTTGGAAGTCATCCACTCTTAACACAGTGAATTCCAGATCGTATGTTTATTTAATTATTTATTGCATGAAAATAATTTTGCTTGTAACTTAAACATTCTATACATCTGTGCATATGTGCCCTAAGGTCTGTTTTTCAATTACACCAAAAGTGTATGTTGCAAAACTATTCTGATCCAATAAATCTGTGAGAAAATTGTTCTATTAAGCAACTTGGAACAAGGTGAAAACGGTTACCCATTAAAGTAAATAGCTTTCACAGGCCTACTGTAATAGAAATACTTGGCAACAGAAAATGAGCCTGCGGTTCTGGACACCTGGTAACATCTATATAATTAAAAGGCTCATCTTGACCACTTCCTGTTTGCACTGTGCTTTGATATTAGAATAAAACGCTGCCACATATGGTTAGGATTTTTTGGCATCTTACTCGGTATCCTCCACCGCTGCACAGGCCCCGAGGATTTTTCCCATCATTGAAAAATAAAAGACTTATTAGTGTTTTGAGATTCTCTATCCTGTCAATCACCGCCATGAAGGCCACACCCCTTCCGATGGGAGGTGGGAAGGACTATAAAACCCGGAAGTGTGGGCATGGCTCTGTGCAAGATGGTGAGGGAGAGGTCACGACTCTGAGCTGGGAAACTACAGAACACTGAGTATGCAAAGTACTTGAATAAATGATTTGTTAGCCCTTAATGAAAATGAAATGTTGTTTGGCCTGCCCTGTGCTGAAACTGCAATGGCAATAGAAATGTAATGAAAATGCAATGAGCTGTTTGGCTTGAGCCTGCCCTGTGCTTGAAACTGCAATGACAATAGAAATGTAATGAAAATGCAATGAGCTGTTTGGCTTGAGCCTGCCCTGTGCTTTAAAGTGCAATGGCAATGGAAGTGAAATGAAAATGCAATGAGCTATTCGCCCTGCCCTGTGCTGGAAACTTCAATGCAATTGGAAATGAAATGAGTTGTTTGGCCTGCCTGAAACCACTAATTTCGACCCACAAGGCCCCTATTAGCCGTGAAACCAGTCCCTTTTGCCCAAAATACCCGTATTGGCCCAAGAGGAGCATTTTGGCCTAAAAGCCCCGTGTCAGGCCAGGAAAAGTCCAGAAAAAAGTGCCTTTCACCGAGATTTCACAAAAAAAAAAATAATAAAGAGCCCCTTCGGCCCATCAGGCCTGTACTAGCCCAGGAGTCCCTTCAGCCCATCAGTAAATATTCCTCCCGCAAGCTTTAAACCTCATCCCCGTATTCTTCTCTCTCCCTTCATTTGCTCCCTGTGAGATCCAGGCCAGGATAGACTTTCCTCCTTCATTGCTGTGATCTGCAGAAAAAGATGAAAAATGTCTAAAATTGATTCTCCACCCTCTCCCCCTTCTCTCTCACAGTGTCTCTCACCTGTTTTGGGCAGAATTTTTGGCAGTTTCTGAGCTGCCAGCCCACCAGGCCTGAGTGACTGAGCTGCCAGCCCAAGAATCCATTTGGCCCACAATGTGCATACTAGCCCTCTGGAAACCAATCCATTTGGCTCACAACACCCATAGCAGCGCTCCAGAAAGCCCCCCCACCCCCACTGGATAACAATATTGGAATTGGAGGCGAGGTGGAATATTGCATTGGGGGACCAGCCCTATCGTGTGAACATGAGACCCAACGGGTCCCACAGTCTAGTTTAAAAGTATTATCTAGATTTATGAGTTGGCACTACTTGCAATCCCAGTCTAAAGCCCATTCTGTCAGTGGCAAATCTTTTATATACACATGATTATACAACATCCTGCTATATGATAAATCACTATAGCAAATAAGATTTAATTGTATATATTAATACCATAACTAATACTACACTTGTGTTTCAACAATATTGGTTGCACATTACAGAGTGTTAATAAACTAGGTAGAATGTATAACATTACCACTATCAACAATCACAAAGTTCTGGATGTCTTCCACATCGCATCCACATTACACTACATTCCTGCGCTTGCTCCCCTTAAAATCCACACTTATTTAGGCTGGGTGTGGAGGAACTATCATGTGAATAATTTGTTCACCTAACTCCAGCAGAGAGTAAGCCCAGGTAAGAGGCCAGGTAAGAACTGATTTTAAACAGTTTGCTTTTAAACATCTGGCACCGAGATATTTTGAAACGATTAAAGTGAAGATAATAATGAAAAAAAATTAAAACCATCGTCAAGCTTTTGGACCCTGTATAAGCATTGACCAGGAATAGATTTCATGGGCCCAGGTAAGAGGCAGACATTTTATTCAGTTTGCTTTTTAACATCTGACATTGAGATATTTTGAAACTATGAAGTTGAATAAAAATAAAAATAATTAAAACAATCGGCAAGCTTTTGGATCCTATATAAGCATTGAAGATAGACACAAAAACTGGAGTAACTCGGCGGGACAGGCAGCATATCTTGAGAGAAGGAATGATCAGGAATAGATCTAATTGGCAAAACTTTACTGTGATGCTGGGGATCGGAGCAAGACTCCAACAACGGAACATGGTAACTCGCAGCACATGAGAAGTCAAACCAAACTTAGTTTAAATTGTTGAAAACGTGATTGTTCTTAACAAACCCTAGAAGTACTACGGGACTGATGATCTAGTGGGACGGAGGAACTGAAGGGAATCCACATTAGTCAGGAAATGGTGTTGAGTAAACTGTTGGGACTGAAGGCAGATAAATCCCCAGGGGCTGATAGCCTGCATCCCAGAGTCCTTGAGATGGCGCTAGAAATTGCGGATGCACTGGTGATCATTTTCCAATATTCTCTTGACTCTGGCTACCCTCCAGTGCACAGGAACAGATCCAATGTAACCACACTTTTTAAGAAAGGAGGGAGAGAGAAAATGGAATTATAGAACAGTTAACCTTGCATCGGTAGTGAGGAAGATGTCTGAACGGATTGTTAAAACTGTTATAGCAACGCATTTGGAAACCAGTGACAGGATCAGTCAAAGTCAGCATGGATTTATGAAGGGGAAATCATGCTTGACTAATCTGAGGATGTAACAAGTAGAATGGCTAAGTGAGAGCTAATGGATATGATGTATCTAGAGTTCCAAAAAGCCTTTGACAAGGTCCCACACAAGAGATCAGTGTGCAAAATTAGAGCACATGGTATTGGGGGTAGGGTATTGACATGGATAGATATCTGGTTGATAGACAGGAAACAAAGAGTAGGAATTAACGGGTCATTTTCCTTAATGGCAGGCAGTGACTAGCGGGAGATTTTCATATTCTAGCCGCTAAATGGAAGAGCATGGTTAAAGGGGGGGGGTGTCTTCGAAACGCATCTCCTGTGATATTCAGACTTTTCGTCAGGCTTTCTGTGCAAAAGGTCGTTGAACTTCTGTGATCCAGAAAAGCATATGTTTGCAACACTGTATTCGTCTTGCTATTCCTTACCTGAAAAACGTGGTCTGCTATTGGTCTGTCTCGAGCCTCCACAGACGCTCCAATAGTAGTTGGTTTTGATCTAGCACCCACTTGCTGAGATGAAGTTTCACCCATCATATTTAGTTTCTTTAGGTTTTCCAAGCCAAGGTGGACCTCGATTGTGGAATTGATCCAACTGCCAATTCACTCTGAGCAGTTTTTCTTCTTGGTCCTGAGATCGTCTTCAACGATTTAGAGCTGCATCTTGACTCCTCACTTTCCAGTATCTCCTTCTTTGCTTTGGCCACCGCCATCTTTGTGTCTAATTCCAGTTGTTCCTTACGTCGCCTCACCTCTTCTTCATGTCGCGTCATCTCTTCTTGCTGTCATGCTATCTCTTCTTGCTTTCGCGTCATCTCTTCTTGTTTATGTCGTCTCATCTCTTCGTGATCCCGCTCGATCTCATGTTTCTTCTTCATGGCATCCGCTTCTATTGAGAGAGCAGCTAGCTCAGCTTTAACTCTCAATCGAGCAGAAACCCTCGAAACCGAACTGGCTGAAGAACCAGATTTATGTCTTGATCCTTGTGAAGATATATTGGAGATATTATCTTGTGGTGTAATTTCATCTTCCATTCTGGCACCTTCTTGCTTCCCACTTCCAGCTACTAAGCTCGTGAGTTGTGACATAATTTCAGATAACCACTTCTCTGCCTTTTTCATGAAACCATTGAATATCTTCTTGTCTTCATCCCACTGGGTGTGTTCTTCCCAAGACGGCTCTGAACACAGCAGTACATCTTGTTTCTTGCCAACCTCCTGGGTGAGGTTCCATAGTTGGCTCATATTAGATCTCACCTTGATCACGTTCTGTTCTGATTCCATTAGTTTCTTCTGTTTCTCAATCTGGTAACCTGGTTCCATAATTCGTTTCTCTCTTTCTCGGTTTCTCTCAAGCAGGCAATGTGTGTATTATCTGTTTCTTCTCGATACACAAGTTCTCTGTAGCTTGGGATTCATTAACTTGGTCCCATGTCGAGTTTCCCTTTTTCTGGGTTTCTTTAAGTTGGCTGACTGGTCTTTCACCACCACCTCGTGGTCCCTCAGGCCTGGCACTTTCATCATCTGATTCCATAATTTTAAAGAGGTCTTGGACAGATTGCCAAGTCCTTAAATTAATCGAACAGAGTATTCTGCTAGTAGCTCTGGCTTTGTTTTGTCAACATTTCTATCAAAACCATATCATACTGATAATGTAGGGAACATCTCTCCAACATCCATGTGCTAAAAGATGACGATAATTCAAATGGAATGCGCTTATCAAAAGATTCAAAACAATCCAAGGCCAGTCTGGCTGGAATCTCCATACAGACTGGAAAAACACTTTCTGAGTCTCTGTTACATTTACCGTTTAAAATTAAAGCTTGCAGCTTCAAATTCAAAGAAATACAATCGATTTCTCCTCACAAATTCAATGTGATATGTGATCATCAACTAAGTATCCCTATGCTTCTCTCCGATACCCCTCAAGGCCTCCTCTGGGCGAGATCTAACTTCTTAAATATAGCCCTCCTGGAACTCAACTACCCCTCTGTGGCTAAGTTCCTCTCCAAGATCTTAGCCAAAAAAGTTCTTCCCATCTCTGGGACTCGTTTCACCCCTTATGACGGAGGCTGTCCTTCAACTTAATCTTCTGTCCCCACTCTCGGGGACTGGTATTCCTGCCCCCTAGCCGGAACGTTACCTTTGACTTAATGTAGCGGCAGATTTTCATATCTTTCGAGAATTTAACTCCCTAGCCGCTAAATGGATGAGTATGGTTAAGGGGGGTTATCTTCGAAACGCATGCGAGCTTACTCACAGACCTTCAGAGCTTCTTCACAGATATGGCTTCAAAACAGTTTTTTGATGAGTAAATGCTTTATTGTTGATAGAAAACAGTAAGATACATCCAAATTTCTTCAAACTCGTTACTGCAATCTTCATCGAACTCCAGCTTATTACTTTAAACATTAGAGAACTCCTTGTGTCTCCATAATACGGGCATGATCTCCTTTAGACCTCGCTTGATCTCCTTACTCAAGACCTCGAATGATCTCCTTCAAGACCTCACATGGTCGAAGGGTTAATCTTCTCCCTACTCGCTTCAAACTACACTGAAAATTAAACTTCTGCGCAAGCTACACCAAAAACTAAACTTCTGCGCAAGCATTTTAGTCCCAAACACGCCCAAAAACACGTCATAAATCCCACCCACAAATAACGGACAGTCTAAAATTCAAAGGCACATGCCATCATTAATGACATGCAAAACAAGCCAAATGTCCACTACAGTGACTACTGGGGTACCGTAAGGCTCGGTGCTGGGACCCCAGGTATTTGCAATATTGTAGTGCGTGGGTCTCAAAAGGAAGCACGAAGTCCAGTGTTTTGAGAGGCACCTTTTATTATGTTCCTCCCGGTTGTAGGGAAGACCAAACGAGAGGAAGATGGCACCCAAATCCCTGCCTTTAAACCCTCTGGCTAAGGGCCGCCTCCCGACTGAACCACTCCTGTGCCGAGGGGTTCGACACTATGATGGCACGACCCTTGGGAACACGAAACGCACCGGCGGGCGCACGACCCGGCCGGCCCGCATGCGGAAATCAGCCGCTCGTGGGGCTTGCGGAGGCATAGGTGGAGGGACAGGTCGAGGGACCGGCGGGAGGACAGGTGGAGTGACAGGCGGAGGGAGCCGTGAAGGGGGGCGCCCTCGAGGCCGAGGTTGGGCAACCAGCACCGGCTGGTCAATGTCCAGGTGTGCTGGCTTCAAACGGTCAATCGACACTGCCGCCGGCCGGCCCCCATGTCCAGGACTAAAGTCGACTGCCCGTGTTCCAGCACTCGGAACGGGCCCTCGTACGGCCTCTGGAGTGGCGTCCGGTGGGCATCACGGTGCAGGAAGACGTAAGGGCAGTCCCTGAGGACTGATGGCACGTGTGGGCGAAATGTCCCATGGCGGGATGTCGGGACGGGTGCGAGTCTGCCAACTTGCTCGCGAAGGCGCTTTACGGTGGATGAGGGCGTTCCCTGCTGCCCCGGCGCCGACGGCACGAACTCCCCGGGCACCGTGAGCGGCGACCCGCACACCAGCTCCGCCGATGATGAGGCCAAGTCCTCTTTGGGAGCAGTCCGGATGCCCAGCATGACACACGGCAACTCGTTCATCCAGTCCGGTCCGGAGAGTCGTGCCTTCAGTGCTGCCTTTAGCTGCCGGTGGAACCTCTCCACCAGACCGTTAGCTTGCGGGTGGTAAGCTGTGGTGTGGTGTAGCCGCACCCCCAGCAAGCGAGCCATGGCTGACCACAGCTCGAAGGTGAACTGTGGCACCTGGTCTGAGGAGATGTGCGCCAGCACCCCAAAGCGAGCAATCCAGTGCGCGGATAATGCACGAGCACACGTAACCGTTGATGTATCGGCCAACGGAATGGCCTCCGGCCACCGCGTGAAACGGTTCACCATTGTAAGAAGGTGGGTGATGCCCCGGGACGGCGGGAGAGGCCCTACAATGTCTATGTGGAGATGGTCGAATCGCCGGTGAGGTAGACCAAACCCCTGGAGAGGTGCACGGACATGGCGCTGGATTTTTGCCGTCTGGCACGGAATGCAGGTGCGAGCCCAATGGCCAACCTGCTTGGGCAGACCGTGCCACATGAAACGAGCGGCCACTAGTGCCGTTGTCGCCCGGATTGATGGGTGAGCCAGTCCGTGGATCACCTCGAACACCCTCCGGCGCCAGGTGGCAGGGACGATGGGGCGCGGCTGACCGGACGACACATCGCACAGGATTGTCACTCCCCCAGGATCGAGAGGGACATCCTCGAGGCGGAGGCCAGAGATGGCAGTCTGGTAGGCGGGCACCTTATTGTCCGTGCGCTGTGCCTCTGCCAGAGCAGAATAGTCAATTCCGGGAGCCACCTCGAACACGGCGTTGTAGCGGGGCGGGACAATGCGTCGGCCACCCGATTCTCTTTCCCCTCGATGTAGTGGATGGATGTTGTATACTCTGATATGTAGGCCAATTGCCGCTGCTGTCGTGCGGGCCAGGAGTCGGAAACCTTCGTCAGGGCGAAAGTGAGCGGCTTGTGGTCTCCGTGTAGGCGGTGAACGGGCGGCCCTCCAGGAAATAGCGAAAATGGCGCACTGCCAGGTACAGAGCGAGGAGCTCGCGATCGAACGCGCTGTATTTTGTCTGCGCACGGTTGAGGTTCCGGCTGAAGAAGGCCAGGGGCCGCCAACCTCTGCCCGTCAGTTGCTCCAGCACAGCACCAACCGCCGACTCCGAGGCGTCCACCATGAGAGCAGTCGGGGCATCTTCCCGCGGGTGCACCAGCAGTACGGCCCAAGCAACGGCCTTCTTCGCGCCGTCAAAAGCTGCCCCTGCCTCGTGGGTCCATTCAACGTTCTTGTTCTGCCCACCCGCCAGAAGTTGATACAGAGGCCGCATGATGTGGGCCGGGGATGGCACGAAACGATGATAAAACGCCGCCATGCCGACAAACTCCTGCAGGCCACGCACTGTGCGTGGGCGGGGAAACCGACGGATGGTGTCGACCCTGTCAGGCAGGGGAACCGCGCCTTGCGCAGTCACGCGGTGGCCGATGAAGTCAATCTCGGTTACACCAAAACGGCACTTGTCTAGGTTGATGGCCAAACCATGCTCGCTGAGCCGCTGACAGAGCTGCCAAAGGTGGGCGCAGTGCTCCTGCTGCGAGCGGCTGGCCACCAGGATGTCGTCCAGATACACGAAATCGAGGTCGCGACAAACCCCGTCCATTAGGCGCTGAAAGGCCTGTGCAGCGTTCTTGAGGCCGAACAGCATCCGAGTGAACTCGTAAAGTCCGAATGGCGTGATGATCGCCGTCTGGGGTACGTCGTCCGGGTGAACCGGGATCTGGTTATAACCCCGTACCAGATCCACTTTTGAAAAAATTGTGGCCCCAGCCAAATGGGCGGTGAAGTCCTGAATGTGGGGTACGGAGTATCGATCCGCTGTTGTTGCGGCGTTCAGCCGTTGGTAATCCCCGCAAGGTCGCCAGCCCCCGCTCGACTTAGGGACCATGTGGAGTGGGGACGCCCAAGGGCTGCTCGAAGGGCGGACGATCCCCAAGGTCTCCATTGTGCGGAATTTCCGCCGTGCCAGACGCAGTTTATCCGGCGGCAGTCGGCGTGCTCGTGCATGGAGTGGTGGGCCGGTAGTCTGGATAAAATGCACACTCCGTGGCTGGGGGTCGATGATCGAAACTGTGGGGTCAGAATGTCTGGGAACGCGGCCAAGATCCGTGCGAAGCGGGAGTCCACGGACGCCAGGGGCCGTCCCACCGGTTGATACAAACGCAACGTGATCGGCTCCATCGTAGCGGCGTTGACCAAACGCTGACGCCTGACGTCCACCATGAGGGAATGCGCCCGGAGGAAATCGGCCCCGAGCAATGGTTGGGAGACGTCGGCAATGGTGAACTGCCACGAGAAATGGCAGGAGCCGAACACGATTGGAACCATGCGCAGTCCATATGTGCGGATGGGGCTGCCGTTCGCCGCGGTGAGGACGGGCCCCCGCTTACCGCAACGAATGTCGGCCAGCGAAGGGGGCAGGACGCTGAGCAACGCTCCAGTATCCACGAGGAAGCGGGTCCCAGGCGAAAAGGCGGTGAATTTGGCCGGCCGCCGCGGGGACTATTGGCAGCTGGCCCAGGCGTTTCCCAGGAACGTGCAAGGCTGGCGGCATTGTCGTGCTGCAGCACCCCAGCGCTGATGGAAATAGCACCAGCGCCTCGTGTTGGTGCTACTTGGAGCTTGCCTGCTCCTGCTGGTGGTGCCTGCAGCTTGCTGGCGCTGGACTGCAGGTGCAGTACCCCTCACTGCCGCTGGGGGGGGGGCGATCGTGCGGGCCGTCGGGCTGGAGCTGTCACTTCTTCCACAGCTCCCCCGCTGCACCGGAGGAAACCGGGAGCTGCCGGGGTGACGTCATCGGCGTCATTAGGACGGTAGATGGCCGTCGGTCGCCCAGGCCCCCCATATGCAGGATCCTACCAGCACGCTCCATCCTGCTTAGGCCATAAATCTGGAGCAGGAGCTCCTTAAGGCCGAGATACTTATCAGTGTCCGGGGGGGCTGCGAGGAAGTCCGTGACCTCTTCAACCGCGTCCTGGTCGAGGGCCCCCACCAGGTAATAGAAGCGGGTGGCATCGACCGTGATGCCCCGCAGGTTGAACTGGGCCTCCGCCTGCTGGAACCAGATAAGCGGCCGGGTGGTCCAGAAGTTGGGCAGTTTCACGGAGACTGCGTCCAGAGACAGGGCCGGGCCAGCCTGTGAGGAGGTAGGGCTTTCTCTTCTCTCCATCATGACGCCAATGGAGCGTCGGGGGTCACCAATGTAGAGCGTGGGTCTCAAAAGGAAGCACGGAGTCCAGTGTTTTGAGAGGCACCTTTTATTATGTTCCTCCTGGTTGTAGGGAAGACCAAACGAGAGGAAGATGGCACCCAAACCCATGCCTTTAAACCCTCCGGCTAAGGGCCGCCTCCGGACTGAACCACTCCTGTGCCGAGGGGTTCGACACTATGATGGCACGACCCTTGGGAGCCGCCACAATATAAACGATTTAGACTAGGGAATTAAATGTGACATCCAAGTTTGCGGATGTCACAAAGCTGGATGGCAGTGTGAGCTGCAATGAGGATGCTGCAATGAGGATGCATTTCGTTGTCTAATACATTTCGTTGTCTCTGTACTGTACACTGACAATGACAATTAAAATTGAATCTGAATCTGAATCTGTGAGGCTGCAGGGTGACTTGGATAGGTTGGGTGAGTGGACAGATATATGGCAGATGCAGTATAATGTGGATAAATGTGAGAATATTATCTGAATCGTGTCAGATTAGGAAAAAGGGAGGTGCAACGAGACCTGGATGTGCTTGTGCATCAGTCACTGAAAGTAAGCATGCAAGTACAGCACGCAATAAAGAAAGCAAATGGCATGTTGGCCTTCATTGCGAGAGGATTTGAGTTTAGGAGCAAGGAGGTCCTCTTGCAGTCATACATGGCCCTGGTGAGACCTCACCTGGAGTATTGTGTGCAATTTTGGTCTCCTAATTTGAGGAAGGATTATTGCTATTGAGGGAGTGTAGCGTAGGTTCACACGTTAATTCCCGGGATGGCGGAACTGATGTGTATGATGAAATAATGGGTTGACTGGGCTTGTATTCACTGGAATTTAGAAGAATGAAAGTGAATCTTATAGACACATATAAAAATCTTAAAGGATTGGACAGGCTAGATGCAGGAAAAATGTTCCCGATGTTGGGGGAATCCAGAACCAGGGGTCACAGTTTAAGAATAAGGGGTAAGCCATTTAGGACTGAGTTAATGAAAAACTTCTTCATCCAGAGAGTTCTGAATCTGGGAATTCCCTGCCACAGAAGGCAGTGGAGGCCAATTCAATGGATGTTTTCAAGGGAGAGTTAGATTTAGCTCTTGAGGCTAAAGGAATTAAGGGATATGGGGAAAAAGCAGGAATGGGTTACTGATTTTAGATGATCAGCCATGATCATATTGAATGGCGGTGCTGGCTCGAAGCAGTCTGCTCCTGCACCTTTTTTCCTATGTTTCTACTGGCCATAGTCTGAGCTGTTGGGTCAGTTGGCGCTCCTCACCCCTCTTACCAAAGTGTATCACCTGCCAGTTGTCTACATTCCACATCAAGCTTATAAGTTCTTCATGATACTCACTAGATTTGGTACTCTTTCCCAGCTGGAATTGCCTTCTGGTAAAATACACAGGGATTATTTGGAATTAGTTGTAGAAGATGATTAAATTTGTGCTGTTGCAATTGGTTATTGAAAGCAAAATATTATTGTGACAAGGTTAGTTTGTATTTACGGAGATATTTTGCAAGTGGGCTTCTGTATCCCTATGTAGCAGATGGCTTGCAATTTCCTGGATAGTTCCAGAGAAGTATAGTTAAGGATAGGCTCCTGGGAATTACTGAGATTTTAATTTCATTAAGTAACAAAAATATAACCATTAATAGTAATTGTGGCATCATTTCGTGACTGGAAGCAATTGGCCATTGGCAAACAATTGGTCCCAGCGGGAAGGCTGCAACTGCGTAATACTCAGGCAAAGGCAGAGGTAAGCCACTTATTTATAATTTTTTTTTAATGGTAATTGCATTGCATTAGAGCAAATGTTGACTCAGACAATTTTTATTTAACTGAATTTAATGAACAAACCAAAAATGAGTTTAATGGGTTAGGAAAATTTCCAGCAACTAACTGAAATACCCTAAACCAAGGAATTGAGTGTAATTGCTTAATGATTATTCCTGTTTGGTGCTTCAGAGTTTGGATGATAAAATACATTTATTAACAGAAGACGATACAGAGGTCTATTGTCAGCCCATTTTAGAAAGTGGAGGCATAAAATACAGCTGTCTGAATTTATTTGCATTTACAAATAAATTTATGCTTGTATTTTTTTTAAGTTTATCTGAACAATGCGGTATGCCTCTAATCCTCCAGATATCCAGAAAAAGAGATCTGAAATATTGCGTTTATATATAGTTGCAGTCTTACAGTGTGGAAACAGGCCCTTTGGTCCAACTTGCCCATACTGGCCAACATGTCACATCTATTTTGCTCCCATCTGCCTAAGTTTGGCCCATAACCCTCTAAACCTGTCCTATCCATGTCCCTGTCTAAATGTTTCTTAAACGTTACGATAGTACCTTCCTCACTACCTCCTCGGGCAGCTTGTTCCAAATATCTAGCGCTCTTTGTGTGAGAAAGTTACCCCTCGGGCTCCTATTTAATCGTTCCCCCCTCACCTTAAACCTATGTCCTCTGACTTTCGATTACTCTGGGCAAGAGTCTCTGTGCATCTACCCGATCTATTCCTCTCTTGATTTTGTACATCTCTATAAGATCATCCCTCATCTTCTAGCGTTCCAAGGCATAGAGTCCTAGCTCAACCTCTCCCTGTAGCTCAGGCCCTTGAATCCTGGCAACATCCTTGTAAATATTCTCTGCACCCTTTCCAGCTTGACAACATATTTCCTATGACAGGGCGGCATGGTTGTGCAGTGGTAGAGTTGCTGCCTTACAGCGCCGGGGAACCCAGGTTTGATCCTGACTATCGGTGCTTGTATGCAGTTTGTATGTTCTCCCTGTGACCTGCGTGGGTTTTCTCCGGGATCTCCGGTTCCCTCCA
The DNA here is from genome assembly GCF_028641065.1 of Leucoraja erinaceus. Taxonomy (NCBI): domain Eukaryota; kingdom Metazoa; phylum Chordata; class Chondrichthyes; order Rajiformes; family Rajidae; genus Leucoraja; species Leucoraja erinaceus. The sequence continues at coordinate 17,615,910 of NC_073391.1, read as the reverse complement.
GCACTCCAAAAATGTACAGGTTAATTGGCTTGGTATAATTGTAAATTGTGTGGGCATCAATGGGCTGAAGGACCTGTTTGCATGGTATATATCTAAACTAAACTAAATATGGTGCTTAAAGGTGAACACAATACTCTGAGGCCTTACCAACATATTAAACAACTGAAACATGACCTACCAAATTATTAAGAATTTATTTTACAAAGAATAATAGTTTTGTGCACCATCAAACAAATTTGATTGTGAACTGATTGGCTAAATGTGATTTGGTTCTTATGAGCAGGGGACCCAACACCCAGTGAAATTTAATCTTAGCTCTCCTTGCACTTTGGAGGCCTACAACTAGCACAAACCACACTAATTTTAACAGGCCATCATAGCAGAGTACAAAGATCTGAAGTATACATTTAATTTGAAAATTATCTATTATTTTATACGGTATGAGCAGTCCAGGTTTAATTGGAGCTGCAAATGTGAAAGGCACTCACTGGTGAATATTGTAACTGGTCAAGCAAGAACATTTTCAAATACTGATGTAGAGCCAGTATGAACTTGTGACTGATCAGATGTAACTGACTCAATATCTGATCTTTTAGTGAACTTTAGAAGGCCCTGTTACCTTGAGCAACAACAGAATTATTACTGAGGTACATTTTAACGTTGAGCTATCCAAGGCTCGGATGGGAAACTGTCTATCGAACGCCATGAGACTCTCGGGCATTTGTTCCCCACCCTGAATTCATATTTCTAAATAGGTACACAGAAATTTAAGCCAAATTTCTATTGCGTACAAATCTCAAGGTGTCATACTTACTAGGACATGTGAAGATGCAAGCAGGTCTTTCCTCAGTTAGCTCCAGCAGTGTGCAGAAAATCTTGCAAGCTTAGGATCACTAAGATGCAGCAGAGAGAAAGGTAAAGGGGGAAGAGCTGCTATTGAAGAATGGATGCGAGGGAATGGGAGAAAACATCAAGTATAAATATTCAGGCATGAAAATCACTGTCTTGTATTCTTCAGCTATAGTGCAAGTCTGACTTTTTTTTACCCCAAAAATAAACGTTATTCAGAATAATAAAAAATTATACACTAAACATGAACAGTGCAATAACACTTCTGACATTGTCAGCGACTACACATACATTCATTAACCTTATATTTGTTAGTGTTCACAAAACTCTCATCATACCAGGCACCCTTGCCATTCATTGGCCCGTTGGGGTAAATTCACTCATTAAAATGAAGGTTGGTCTCGACTCGCTATTATGGTCTGTTTAAATTAGTGTGGCTTGTGTTAGTTGTGGGCCTCCAATGTGCAAGGAAACCTAAGGTCAAAATTCCCAGGGTGTGTGTCCCCTACTCAAAAGAACCAAATCACATTTAGCCAATGGGTTTCAATTAAATTTGATGGTGCACAAGACCATTGTGCTTTACCAAATAACTTTTTGACCATATTAATTTTCTTAACACATGCTGCACAGCTTGTGCATTTCCAATACAGTTTTGATTCACATACACCAATTTTCCTCAGCCCAAATGAGCATTTTCCAACTGTTTTCTTACCATGTCAATGAAAAATGTGACTGAAAATGTTTTCCATTAACATACTATGAATATGCATTAGAAAATGTGCTTGTGATCTTTGTACAGTATGTTAAATCATTAAAAGATATTTGAATATTTGTAGATTGATCATATAATGCCAAGTCACAGTTACGCAAACTCATTGGAAATTTATTTAGTTTAACTTGGATTGTATATTGGGTTGAGCAGTTAAACAACCTCAATTATAAACTTTAATACATTGTCGTATCAAAATACATTTACCCAATAACACACAGGAATTAAATAAGACAATAGATTGTCATTATTGTTCACTCTCCTATATCTTCTTCCCGATGGCAGCAGCAAAATGAGTGTGTGGCCAGGATGGTGTGGCTTTCTGATGATGCTGGCTGCCTTTTTGAATCAGCGACTCCTGTAAATCCCTTCACTGGTGGGCAGGTCAGAGCCGGTGACGAGCTGGGCAATGTTCACCACTTTGCAGTCTTCTTCGCCCCTTGGGAGTTCAAATTGCTGAACCAGGCCGTGATGCAACCAGTCAATATGCTCTTTACTGTAGACCTGTAGAAGTTCAAGAGATTCTCCTCTCTGACATTCTGAATCTCTGCAATCTTCTCAGGAAGTTGAGGCGTTGACGAGCTTTCTTTATAATGTGTGCTGGGTCCAGGACAATTCTTTTCTAAATCATTGTCCACTCTCTTTGGTACTCTGCAGAATACAAGGTGAAAAGAGCTTGTAATAAGTGCCATTTGCAAGATGGCTGCTGACAGAGTTGACATTCATTCTCATGTTGGCTCTCGGTACAGCAAGAGGAGAGGTGATGATCCAACAGAGGAGTATGGTAAGACGAATAGAATGCAAAAGTAAAGAGATCTTCCTGAGATTCTAGAGTTTTGGCGTATATTTGTTACACTGTATAATATGGTCTTCCTATCTAAGGATGGATGTGTATGCCTTGGAGTCAGTGTAACACAGATTCACCAGTTCTATTCTGGATTGACAGTGTGGTCATGTGGGGAGAGATGTAGTAAGATTGACGATGGGCCAATATCACTTAATCTTTCCACAAATATGCGAGTGATTTCTTTGTGATTCTGACGATAATTGACAGGGAAAGGTTGTTCCCTTCAGCTGGAGAGTCAAGACTCGTAAATATTATCCTAGGATATAGGGTTATAATCCTTTAGAATGTTCTACTTCAGGGTATATATTCAAGGTGGAGAGCAATAAAGTTTTGGATTCTAAGGGAATTGGAGGGACTTGGGGGGTTGAAGCAGGAGAATGGATAGCACAAATCAGCTATAAACTGTGAGCAGGCTTTAGGACCATAAGGCAGTCTTCTGCAATGTCTAATGTTCTTAACACAGCCTAACAGAATGAGGTTGAGATCCTTGTAGTTTGAATTCAGACTTTGGCTTCCAACGTACAGAGCAGCAATTGTTAAAAAATGTCGTCAAATTTTGGCTCTTAATGCTCCAGATCGTAGATAATATGGCAAAATTAGACAATGCACCTGGAACTTCTTAATCTGAATGCCTCTGTTGGTCATAAGGCTGTGAATGCACTCATCAAGTGTAAAATATACTGCTTCAACTATTTGCAATCACAATTAACCTAATATTATTGGACATTGCGATATCATAATTATTCAAAACAGTTTCTACCAGGTGGTAAGTAAGAACACAAATATTAACAACATTTAGATCCTTATTTTGGCTTTTGTTTTCTAGCAACAGAATTCTAAGCAAATATGCTCAGTGAGACGTTTATTATTATTTTTGATTTTTGATTATCATGTGTTTGGTGGGCAATGTAAATTTAAAATGATGAAGATGAATGCGAGTACATCTGAAAGAAAATGTATGTGAAATATGCTTTGCTTTACCTGGTGTAAACTTTCTTCGGAAAATTATTTTCTCATGATCAATGGCTGTTCACACCAGGATTTTTTGCTGAAAGAAGATACGTTTCTGAAATTCTGATTTCACTTTGCAGAATACTGAAACAAGAATTTGTCTGGGATGCTATTAACTCCGTTTGGGTATTCAAATCGCCAGCAGTATAGTATAAAATAAACCTCAAGTTAACATTCTGTGCATGAGGTGCAATAGTAATTTTAAAAATAAATAAATAAATGGTATCAGGACCTGGTAACGGGAGGTAAAACAACAAAAACAGACTTGGTTGGTAGTCCCCTTTCTGCGGAGTTTAATGTTATAATAGAGCGATTGTTCCTACTTTCTTTTTCTTTCTTTTCTAGGGTCTACTTTCTTACTTTACTTCCTTCTCTAACTTCTTTTCTAAGGGGCTTTCTTTTCCCAACACTCTTGCACTTCACGACTCTTGCGCACTTTCTTTACTTTCCTTACTTCTATCTTTTTCTTAAAGCTAAAAAAAAATGAATCGGTACAAAAAATGTATTAAGATATATGTGTTGTGTAGTATTGTAATTTACCGTACTTCTAATAAAAAATAATTAAAAAAACAAAAAAAGTTAACATTCTGCTTCCTGAGAGGATTATAAGCTCTCATCTTTGTGACTGTATGATGAGCCATCAACATATAAAGGCGATGAGCTTTCCCATTTATAAATGTATTATTTCTGCAACAGGCTGGCATATGTATCATATGCATTTTATTTATGTTAAATTTATATGTAAACAATGAAAATTCATAACCATTTATTGCTATTGAAGTTTTGCCTTGTATCCTACTTTAGACCAATTGGTTTGTAACTAACTACCTAGAAATAGTTGGATCTCAAGGGATTTGAAAACACTGAGAATACAAATGGATGTTTCTCCACAGTCCTTGTTGCCTCCAAGCAAATGCTCTTGTCACGGCTGCCAAAATCAAATACCTCAAAGGCCAATAACATAATACAAAACCAGGTTCAAATGGAAAAAATATTTATTTTTCACTAACAAAAAGAACTAAACCTGGATCAAACAAACAAAGAGGGGTTGGATGGGCTAGCAAACAAAAGATAAAGGGTGCTCTGGCCGACCACTCAATGGGCCGTCGGACCAGACCCTCTAAACCTGCCTCAGTGTGAAAATAAACCTGAAACAAAACCACGAAAACAATAATGCCAGTCCCATCCTTCCCAAGCCAAAATAAATTAATACAGAATGAAGAGTTACATAAAGAACACTATGCAATCAAACAAACTAAACCAACACCAGACTGCTGCCACCAGTCTGAGGGGGAAGAGAGAGACACAGAAAGACTGCCAGTGCACAGTTCTCTTAAAGCTGAAGCTCGTCATCAGGCTCACGTGATGCAGCTTGGGCCAGGAGCCTCCAATCAGGTACAGGAGCAACCAGGCAGCAAGAGGTACTAGTGGAAATCAGAGAAACAGGTTAGTGCCAAATTAACACCAGCAGAGGGAGCGTATAACACTCTTGATACAGACTTAAGTAATGTCCTAACTAAAATCTTTACTCAAAGAACAGTTTAAGTTTATCAACAAGTGTCTAGTGAAGTTTGCACTGAACTTTTGGATGCAGCAGTTATGAGATAATTCACTCAGGTATACCTACTATCCAGTAATTCCAAGTTCACTTCTATACATGAAGCCACGGTAACTGATCCTGTTGCAATAATAAACAATTGAGCACGTTAATAATGATCTGTTTTGGTTAATCATAAAATCCGAACATTGCAGTAGCTTCCTACCTAAAGAATGTACAGCAGAATGAGAAGGATTTTATATTATAGTACTGGAACAGATAAAGTAACTGTCACACTGAAGTTATGTATCATTTCCTACGTTTATTCAAGTTGAATTCTAACCCCTCATATACTTGCCCTTATGAGGGGCAAATAACTTGTTTCTGAATCCATGTCCGGTTTAGACATGCTTACCTCTCACGTGATATTGATTTGAAGAGTCTGGGATAGACACAAAAAGCTGGAGTAACTCGAGACCCTTCTTCAGACTGGCTAGGGATAAGGGAAATGAGAGATATAGACGTTGATGTGGAGAAAAAACGAACAATGAATGAAAGATATGCAAAAAAGTTAAGATGATGAAGGAAACAGGCTGTTGTAAGCTGTTTGTTGGGTGAAAATGAAAAGCTAGTGCCACTTGGGTAGGGGAGGGATAGTGTTCAAGGACAATCTTTTCCAGTAAGTAAAACTCCCAAGCATGCCTGGAACCCCAGCGGATGCATGGACATTATTAAGTCGTTAACGGCACATACAATACAATACGGTTTATTTGTCACATTGCACAAAAAGTGCAAGTGAAATGATACGTCAGCAGCGATACAATGATAAAGGGCACACACAAAAACACAATAAATTTTTAACATAAACATCCACCACAGCATTCATCACTGTGGTGGAAGGCACACAATTTGGCCAGTCCTAACATTACACCTATTATAACATCCCCCCTTTTTCCAAAAGAGAAAAACATACAGATGTATGCTCACTTGGCATATATCTGTCCAAGTGAGAAAAGACCACTTTTAAATTAAAAGTTCCTTGCCTTCTCATTATCTTATTTACAAAAATGTGTTTTATCATACTTGCAACCCCATACAGACAAAACAATTGATAAGAACTAAATCAATGGGTCACATAGTCTCCAAAATACTTAGGCAGACTCACAGCTCGACCTGAGCGAGTTCTCACTGTTTTGTTTATGTCAATGTCCTTGTTTTTGTCAGTTCGCTCAGTAGCTGTTTGCTTTTCAGTGGGCGCTGGCTGCTGTTTCAACGTCTGTGTCGCGTTAATTGTGGTCGATGTAGTAGATTTATCCTGGTCTTTGATGGTCTGGCCGTGCTTCGCGTGTTGATGTGCGACTAGCTCGTCTGGTGGATTTTCACAGGTCTTGCGGAGATGTGACAGTATATGCCAGATGGGCTCTGAACCACATATGAACGCTCGCCAAGCTGGCGAGAAACGATGGCTTTCTCCCAACTCTTCTTTCCTTGTTCGAGGGGTTGCATTCACACTGTGCCGCCCTCATAAAGTGTGGAAAGCTCTTTAGCTGACATTATAATTGTCAGCTTGCTGCTGAACGCGCTGTTTCATGCGTTCATGCTCTTACACTACTCTTGGTTCAAGTAGTCTCGCTGTCGACGGCAGAAGTGTACGTGTGCGACGATTCATGAGGCGCTGAGCGGGATTGTACTCGGCCCTTGCGAAGGCGTATTACGATGATCCAACATCGCTAGGTAGGGGTCGGATTGTGATTTGCTGCTCTTCGTCATGATTCGCTTCGCTGTTTTGATGGCTGATTCTGCCTTCCTGTTCCCTTTGCTTTTACCGGGACTGTTGCACAGGTGCTCAAAATTCTCTTGCGAACTGGTGAAATGCGACCGATGTGTACTGTGGCCTGTTATCGCAAACAACTTGTGTCGGGCTGCCGTATCTCGCGAAATGAGCTTTCAACTTGTGAATCACAATTGGACTGCTCGTATCTCTCAGCCGGTCTATTTCGACAAAGTTGCTATGGTAGTCTATGGTGACGACATAATCTTTCCCGTCCCATGTAAAGAGATCTGTGCCGACTTTCCCATGGCATTGTCGGTAGCTCATGACTCATGAGTGTCTCTTTTTGCTGGCTCACCTCATAGGTGAGGCACACATCACATGTAGCAATATACTATTAACTGCATGCGACAGTGTATCTGCAAAGTACACGAGCTTCCCCTGACAGTAGCTGATGTGGAAATCAGCTCTGTAGGCGGAGTAGCATCCCTTGTAGATGCTTTGGCACTTTCACTAGTGGCTTCTTTGCCATCATTTCCAGTGGCTAGTGATCGCAGTTCACGCTGATGGAAATGCTCCATTGCAAATACCATGGCGAGCATTGCCTCTCAATCGAGGCATATCGCGATTCAGTGTTAGTTATTGCTCTGCTCGCATATGCGTTGGGACGTTCCTTTTGGAGCAAGGCTGCCTCCAGTCCCTTGTTGCTCGTGTCACACTGAATCATCAGCTCCTCCATTGAATTGTAGTATACTAAGATCAGGGCTTCAGATACCATCTGTCTGATCTTTGTCCTGCTCAGCAGACCACTCCATGAGCGGCGGTTGGGTGATTGTTTCGCCGAACACCTCCGCTCAGTCCGCAATAACCTACCTGAACTCCCGGTGGCTCAGCACTTCAACTCCCCCTCCCATTTCCAATCCGACCTCTCTGTCCTGGGTCTCCTCCATTGCCAGAGTGAGCAACACCGGAAATTGGAGGAACAGCACCTCATATTCCGCCTGGGCAGCTTGCATCCTGATGGCATGAATGTTGAATTCTCCCAATTTTGCTAGCCCTTGCTGTCTCCTCCCCTTCTTTAACCCTCGAGCTGTCTCCTCCCATCCCCCCGCCCTCGGGCTCCTCCTCCTCCCCTTTTTCCTTCCTTCTCCCCTCCCACCCCCCATCAGTCTGAAGAAGGGTTGTGGCCCAAAACGTCGCCTATTTTCTTCGCTCCATAGATGCTGCTGCACCCGCTGAGTTTCTCCAGCAATTTTGTGTACCCACTCCCATGCAATGTCTGGTCTCATTAGCTGTTTGATGGGCTCAAGGGTATCAGACAGGCTGGGTAGAAAACGGCTCAGGTAGTTGACAAATCCAACTAGCCTCTGCACACCCTGTACATCTGAGGGTGCTGGCATATTGACGACATCTGCGACCTTTATGGGTCGGGTTGCAGTCCTGTGCCAGTGATCATATGTCCTAATAAAGGTATCTTGGTTGCTCTGAAGACAGACTTGTCCTTGTCAAGTTTGATGTGTTGCTGTACACATCGCTGAAGCAACTGCTCGAGCTTCGAGTCGTGGTTGATGACCGCATCTTCCATCGCCCCTCCCTTACCATAGACGAGGATGTCATCTGCAACGCAGATCACTCCAGGTAACCCTTCGAGCGTTTGATGTAATCTTTGCTGGAAGATTACAGATGATACACAAACAAAATGGCAATCGGTGCCACCAGTAACGCCCGAAAGGTGTGTTCAACGTCATCAGATTGCACGATTCGTCATCAAGTTTCACCTGCCAGAAAGCTGAGTTCATGTCTAGCTTACTGAAGATCTTCACATGGTCGAGATCTGGCAAGATGTCTTCAATAACTGGGAGCGAACTTATTCAAGAATTGATTATTTTTTAGTGGACATGAAATTAATGCCTTATACAAACAACACAACATACCACATTAGTAGTATCTCAGATCACTCTCCGTTGACATTCTCAGTAAAATTTGAGGGAATGCCGGGTAAAACATTTTTTTGGAGGTTTAATACACATATTTTAAATGACGTGCAAGGCTATCAATATTTAAAACAACAAATGAAACTTTTTTTCGATACAAATGATATACCAGGTACTTCGCCTTCTTTATTATGGGAAACTTTTAAGGCGAAATCTAAAACCAGTGAACTCTTACATACATATATGGAAAACACAAATATAGCAGATGTATGGAGGATTGCAAATCCGACGGGAAGGGACTACTCGTTCTACTCAACGGTGCATAAAACATATTCACGGATAGACTATTTCCTTGTGGATACAAAATTAATTACACACACTATGAATCCTAAATACCACATTAATGCGATTTCAGATCACTCTCCTTTAACCTTTGTTTTAAAATTAGAAGGAATGTCTATGAATAAATCGTTCTGGAGGTTTAATTCGCAACTTTTAAAAGACCCACAAGGGAGTATATATCTAAAAAAACAGATGGACTTATTCTTTGAGATAAATGATACACCAGATATATCCCCCACGCTATTATGGGAATCCTTTAAAGCATTTATTAGAGGAGTCATTATATCATTTCAAGCTTATCAAAATAAAAAGAATAAGAAAGAACAAAGACATTTAGAAGAACAAATAAAACAATTAGATACAGATAATGCTAAAGATCCAACTATGGATAAACATAATAAAATCCTATTATTGAAATTCAAGCTGAATAAATTATTGTCAGAGAAAGTTATAACACTATTCCAAGTTACAAAACAAGAACACCACAAACTCTTAGCACGCCAGTTGAAAAAACGGGAAAAAGAGAATGCAATACTAAAGATTAAATCAGATAGTGGGGAATTATTAACATTACCCAAAGATATCAATAAAAAATTTGCTCAATTTTACGAAAATCTATATACATCTAAAACGTCAATAGATAATAATAAAATTTCAGAATTTCTGGAAAATTGTAACCTCCCAAAATTAGAATTGAGGGAACAAGAGGAACTGGGAGCAACAATTACTTCTAAGGAGATAGAAGACACAATAAAAACACTAAAGAATGGCAAAACACCAGGACCAGACGGATTCAGTAGTGAATTCTATAAAGCCTTTTACGATATAGTTACCCCACGATTACAGAAAATGTATACATACGCTTTTAAAGAGCAAAGCTTACCCGAAACATTAGCAGAATCAACGATCACATTAATACTTTAAAAAGACAAAAACATAGAAGAACCAGGCTCATATAGAGCTATTGCTTTGTTAAATACGGATCAAAAAATAATAGCGAAAACACTAGCCAGTAGATTAAGCAGGTACGTTAGTAGATTAATAAATGGAGATCAAACAGGATTTATACCTAAGAGACACTCATTCAATAATTTGAGACGTTTGCTTAACATAATGCACTCACATAAATCTCACGACCAAGAGTTATCTATTATCTCACTGGACGCAGAAAAAGCGTTTGATCAAGTAGAATGGGATTATATGATTAAAGTATTGCAAAAATTCCAATTGGGAGAAAACTTTATCGCATGGATAAAACTATTATATAACAAACCTACGGCTAGAATATTAACTAATAATATGTTATCCTCGAAATTTGAACTATCAAGGGGCAATAGACAAGGATGCTCATTATCACCGCTGTTATTTGCTTTGGTAATTGAACCCCTTGCTGAAAAAATAAGAACACATCCGGATATTTATGGTTATAATACAAAATACTCAAAGAATAAAATATCCCTATATGCCGATGATGTACTACTGTACATCACAAAACCACAAATTAGTATACCAAACATATTAAATTTAATTGAGGACTTTGGATCCTTTTCGGGATATAGAATAAATTGGAACAAAAGTGAAATTATGTCGATAAAACCAAAAGACTCAACACATCTTCGGAAATTTCCCTTTAAAATAGCTACAGAAAAATTCAAATATTTGGGAATTGAAATTACTAGAAATTACCAGGATATGTTTAAAGCCAATTATAATCCCTTACTCAAGAAATTGAATAATTTGATTAAATTCTGGAAAACACTTCCGATGTCCTTAATAGGCAGAATAAATGCTATTAAAATGGTTTTCTTACCACAAATTCTATACCTATTTCAATCAATACCTATATATCTCCCAAAAAAGTTTTTCAAAAAATTGGACTCAGACATTACAAATTTTATATGGGATTATAAATCCCATAGAATACAAATAGCACCACTTAATAAACGAAAAGAGCTGGGGGGTCTAACGCTCCCTAATTTTATGTATTATAATTGGGCAGTAAATATTAAAAATATGATTCACCTGCTGGACAATTCTGCACAGCAGGCGGACTGGATGGTAATGGAAAAAGGGGACTGCTCCCCGAATAATATAGGAGCGACCATCCTCTCACCAATAAATTTGAATAATAAAAATTATAATAAAAATCCAATTATACATAACACAATAAGAACATGGAAACAAATAAAACAGAATTTAAAATTAAGAAACCTATCTCTTTTAATACCAATAGTCAATAATCCATCGTTTAAACCATCAATCATAGACAAATCATTTATACAATGGGAAAGAATGGGAATTAAAACGCTCGAAGACCTGTATGAATTGGGGAATTTACTATCATTTCAACAACTACAACTGAAATATAATTTGAAAAATAACCAATATTTTAAATATCTTCAAATTTGTGATTATCTGAAAAAACACACAAAAGACTATCATAATATGCCTTCCGACTTATTGGATGAAGCAATGAAGACCAAGGCGGAATCAGCTAATTTAATATCGTACCTATATAATATCATTTTAAACATAGAAATACCCACAACAGATGGAATTAGAAAAGATTGGGAACAAGAATTAGCTATAAAAATCTCAAAAGAGACCTGGGATAATCATTTACTACAGGTGCATAAATGTTCGATCAACGTACGACATACGACAAATAAAACATTACATAGATTATATTATTCAAAAACTAAATTAAATAAAATCTTCCCTAATGTTTCACCAATCTGTGATAAATGCCTGTGTCAAGAAGCTACCATAGCGCACTCTTTTGTTTTTTGTACAAAAATCCAAAAATTCTGGTATGAAATATTTGATATTTTTTCAAAATTGATCAAAATAAAACTGGTACCAAAACCAGAATGGATTATCTTCGGAATATCGGAAGATAACCCTGAATTAAACGTGTTTCAGAGGAATTTATTTAATTACGGGCTAATAATGGGAAAAAAGCTTATACTTAAATTCTGGAAAAATGCGCCGACACCAACAATAAAAATGTGGATATCAAATATGTTTGAAACATTACATCTGGAAGAGATGAGATTCCTCCTAGCAGGTAAAGCAGACCAATTCCAAAAGACGTGGTCTATGTTTCTGGACCTATTACAAGTATGAGGTGCAATAGTAATTAAAAAAAATATATATATATATAAATAAGTGGTATCAGGACCTGGTAACGGGAGGTAAAATAACAAAAACAGACTTGGTTGGTAGTCCCCTTTCTGCGGAGTTTAATGTTATAATAGAGCGATTGTTTCTATTTTCTCTCTCTTTCTTTTCTAGGGTCTATTTTCTCACTTTACTTCCTTCTCTAACTTCTTTCCTAAGGGGCTTTCTTTTCCCAACCCTCTTGCACTGCACGACTCTCTTGCACTTTCTTTACTTTCCTTACTTCTACCTTTTTCTTAAAGCTCAAAAAAAATGAAGCGGTACAAAAAAGGTATTAAGATATATGTGTTGTGTAGGATTGTAATTTACCGTACTTCTAATAAAATAAAAAATTAAAAAAAAAAAAAAAAAAAAAAGGAAACTTTTAAGGCATTTATGAGAGGAATTATAATTTCATATCAAAGTTTTCAAAATAAAAAGAATAAGACAGAACAATTGTTGTTAGAACAAGAAATCAGACAGTTAGAGTTGGATAATGCCAAAGATTCCACGACAGATAAACACAATAAGATAGTATTACTGAAATTTAAACTTAATCAAATTTTATCGGCAAGAGTAATAAGACTATTCCAAATTACAAAACAGGAACATTTTGAGTTTGGTGACAAACCACATAAACTTTTAGCTCGCCAATTGAAAAAACAAGAAAGGGAAAATACTATAACCAAAATTAAATCAGAGAAAGGCGAATTACTAATATTACCTAAAGATATTAATAATAGATTTGCCCAATTTTACCAAAACTTATATACATCTAAAATTAAAATAGAAGATAGTAAAATAAAAAAATTTCTAGATAACTGTAATCTTCCAATACTGGACCTTTTGGAACAAGAGGAACTAGGAGCTCAAATTACAATCAAAGAAATAGGTGAAACAATAAAATCGCTGAAAAATGGTAAGACACCGGGACCAGATGGTTTTAATAATGAATTTTATAAAAAATTTCAGGAGATAACGACCCCTTATTTATTTAATTTATACTCCCATGCTTTTAAAGAAAACAAACTACCTGAAACACTAACAGAATCAACTATTACGCATATTCCAAAAAAAGTTAAATATTTAGAAGATCCGGGCTCGTACAGAGCTATGTCACTTTTAAATACAGATCAGAAAATTTTAGCAAAGATTTTAGCAAGAAGATTAAGCAAATATATTAGTAAATTGATAAACCCTGATCAAACGGGGTTTATACCTAAAATATATTCATTTAATAATCTGAGACGCCTGTTTAATATAATGTATTCGCATAAAGTAGAGGAAGAAGATATATCATTTTTTTCTTTGGATGCAGAGAAAGCATTTGATCAGGTAGAGTGGCAATACTTATATAAAGTACTACAAAAATTTAATATGGGAGAGAATTTTATAACATGGGTAAAATTATTATATGATAAACCGATGGCAAGAATTTTACCTAATAACATGTTATCTCAAAAATTTCAACTATCAAGGGGTAATAGGCAGGGATGTGCACTATCACCCCTGCTATTTGCCCTTATGATAGAACCCCTGGCTGAAAGTATAAGAATTCATCCGAATATTCAGGGCTATAATACCAGGGACTGAAAGAATAAAATCTCATTATATGCAGACGATATACTTTTATATATTACAAAGTCACAAACGAGCATACCAAATTTATTAAACTTAATAGTGGAATTTGGGTCTTTTTCTGGATATAGAATAAACTGGAACAAAAGCGAAATCATGACATTAAAACCTCAAGAACCTATACACTTATTGAAATTCCTCTTTAAAATCGCAACAGAAAAATTTAAATATTTGGGTATTCAGATTACTAGAAAATATAAAGCATTATTCAATGCTAACTTCATACCTTTATTAAATAAACTTAATACACTGATTAAATTTTGGAAAACACTTCCCTTATCATTATTAGGTAGAATAAATGCAATAAAAATGATCTTCCTACCACAATTACTATACCTATTTCAGTCTATACAGGTATATATACCAAAATATTTTTTTTTTAAATTAGACTCTAACATTACAAATTATATTTGGGACTATAAATCACATAGAATCACAAAAAAACACTTATGTAAACCAAAAGAGGTCGGGGGACTTTCACTTCCGAATTTTATGTATTATTACTGGGCAGTGCATATTAAGAATATGATTTATTGGTTGGATAGTTCTACCCAACAGACAGAATGGATAAAAATGGAGAAGGAGGATTGCCATCCTTGTAATATAGGAACGATCCTCTTTTCCCCCAAAAAACTGAATAACACAATATATAAGAAGAACCCAATTATATATGGTACAATAAGAATTTGGAAACAAATAAAATTATCTTTAAAATTAAGAAATCTATCACTGTTAATGCCAATAGCGAACAACCCTTTATTTAAACCATCTCTTATTGATAAGACATATAACCAATGGGAAAGACTCGGAATTAGAAGGATCAGGGATATGTACGAAATGGGAAACCTGCTATCATTCCAACAACTACAATTGAAATTTAAATTGAAAAACAACCAATATTTTAAATATCTTCAGATTTGCGACTTTGTGAAAAAATATATACAAGGATATCAAAAAGTAACTCCTGACTTATTGGAAGAAGCAATGAATATTGAAGCTGACTCACAAAAATTAATATCTTATTTATATAATAGTATTCTAAATATAGACCTACCATCGACAGAGGTACTTAGAGAAGAGTGGGAACGGGAATTAATGATAAAAATTACGAAGGTTAAATGGGAAAAATACCTGATATTTATTCACAAATGTTCAATTAATGTAAGACATAATCTAATTCAATTTAAAATTGTACATAGATTATATTATTCAAAAACAAGATTGAACAAATTTTATCCAAATATATCCGCCACTTGTGATAAATGTCTAGCCCAAAAGGCAACTATAACACACTCCTTAGTTTCCTGCATAAAACTTTATAGATTTTGGAATGATATTTTTGAAATACTTACAAAATTATTCAAGACAAGAATGGAACCTAATACTGAAATGATTATATTTGGTGTAATGGAAGATGGGAATAAATTGAACACATCTCAAAATCTATTCATTAACTATGATTTAATAATAGCAAAAAAATTAATACTTAAATTTTGGAAGGGTACATCAGTACCAACGCTTAAAATGTGGATTGCAAGTATGTTGGACACCGCTCATCTTGAGGAAATGTGATTCCTCCTAATGGATAAATCAGACCAATTCATAACGAGTTGGTCTCCATTCGTCGTTTTTTTGGAATCATATGGTGCAACACAATTGTAAAAAATAACTGTTTCAGGACTGGACGAGGGTTGGTCAAGATTATAAATAATGATCTCCTTTTCTTTTTTATTTTATTTTCTTTTCACTATTTACTCTCTCAATTTTCTTCATTTACTCGTTCTCTTTCTTCACACACTATATATTTCACATCTTTCTATCCTTTACTATCTAACTTCTTTTTCTTATTCTCATCTTTTTTCAATGTAACAAAAAAAAAAAGTTGTACATAAAATGTATTATGAAAATATATATATTAGGCACTTTGGTGCCATATGACTGTACTTACTTCTAATAAAATAAAATATTAAAAAAATAAATAAATAAATAAAAAAAAAATAACTGGGAGCGGATAGTGTTCTCACTTCAGCGCTTTGTTTTGCGGTCGTGGATCGATACACACCCGGAGATTGCCATTCTTTTTCTCCGCGACCACGAGCTGGCTGACCCAACTCGTCGGCTCGTGAACTGTTGCGATCACGTGACGCTCTACCATGCGCTCTAGCTCGGTCTTCACCTGCTTTTTCACATGAGGTAAACGTGGCATTAAGACTGGGTTGCACTTCCTCGTCAATCTGCAGGTGTGCTTCACCAGGCAGCTGTCCTTGTTTACTTTCGAACACCTCTGCATATCGTTCTTCAGTCTTACCCACTTTCTCTTTTATCTCAGTCGACGTGTGTACACGATGAAAGCTGTCGTCATTTACAGTGATCAAATTCATTCGCTGACTAGCTTTGCTCCCTAGCAGTGGTGTGAAGTCATCACTGACCACAATGAACTCCACAGAATACTTGTGGTTTGTCTTGGGGTTGAGCAGCTTAACCCGGCAAACTCCTTCCGCGTCCATTGTAGCCTTATTCCACATCATGAGCTTCTTTTGACATGGGGCTAGTGTGTGGTCTATGCTGTGTAAATATCTACGCGGCAAGATGTAAAAGCTCGCTCTGCTGTCCGACTTGGAAGTCGACCAATTGACAAGCATCGATGCGTAGATATCATCTCTAGGACGCACCGTGTTAATTGTGAGCGTGATACTCTCAATGTACTCAGTGCTTGTGTCACTTCCGGCTTGGTCGTCTATTTTGTGTACTTTCTTCTTTCTGCACACTTTGGCAAAGTGGTTGCGACTGCCACATGCCCTACACGTCTGTCCGTAGGCTGGACATTGCTGTTTGTCCATTGTATGATGATCCCTGCCACAATACTTGCACGCTTTCACTACTTGATTGTGCTTGCCTTGGCTTTTCTTAGGCTTAGCCCACTTGCTTTGCTTGTGTGGGTATTGTAGAGTCGCATCTCTCTTGCCGCTCTGCTGTCTGATTTTGTGGACTGTAGCAGCAGACCTGCTACTTCCGATGAAAGCTTGGAGATGTGATTCAGTAGTCTCGGCACTCTTGCAGATGCCGATACATCCGTTGAGAGTGAGCTTCCTTTCCCGCAGCAAACGTCTCCTCGTCTGCGAGACACTAATGCCCAACACAATCTTGTCATGGAGCAAGCTGTCCATCATCCACTGGCAGAAATTACAGGACTTCCGACAGTGTCCTCAGGCTAGCAAGGAACGATTCAAAGTTCTCACCTGCTTCTTGCTGTCCCTTGTTTAAGAGGTATTGCTCATATGTCTCTTTCTTCTCGCCAATAGAGTAGCTCTCTCTTGGTTCTCCTCGTTGTTGGTGAACACAAAACTGTTGTAAATCTCGTCGTGATGGGAAATCTCCAATTGTATGGAGAAACAATGGCGTACGCTGGTGTTTGCCTGTCTAGCTGTGCGACCACGCTGCAGTTTGCCCACATCCGACGCCATGTTTCCCAACACTCACTCACTTCGCGGTTGACGGTTAATGGGGTCGGTGGTCGTATACCGCTCACGGGAGGTGGACCGGTAGTGTGCAGTGGAGTGCTACTGGTGGCCGTCTGCGTAGGCCGCTGGGCGCCCGTCTCCTCGCCCAAACTCGACTTCGCTTGCTGCTGAGCGGCCGTCTGCCCACCCTACGGGTAGCCATGTCGTTTTCCGGCAGTTTTAATATTTTCAGTGCCTTAAATGCTGCTCCCTCACCAATCCTATGGCGTTTGACAGTTTCATTAGTCCTTAGCTGCTAACTGTTCCAGCCGGGAGCTTCAGATTGTGGCAGAAAAATGATTCTTTAAGACACCCATGCTGCCACCATGTTCAAGGACAAGCTTTCCCGGTAAGTAAAACTCCTACGCATGCCTGGAACCCCTACACATATCATAACAGATAGAGAGATAGGGAATGCCGGGGTTACCTGTAGTGAGAGAAATCAATATTCATACCACTGGGCTGCAAGCTTGCCAAGCGAAATATGAGATGCTGTTCCTAGAATTTGTGTTTAGCCTCACTCTGACAATGGAGGAGATCTAGGACAGAGGTCTGTGTAGGAATGGGAAGGAGAATTAAAATATCCAGCAACCGGGAGATCAGGATGAGCGAAGCTGTTCCGCGAAAACAATCGCCCAGTCTGCGTTTGGTCTCGCCAATGTATAAGAGTCCACATCTTGAACAATGGATACAGTAGATGAGGTTGGAGGAGGTGCAAGTGAATCTCTGCCTACCCTAAAAGGACTATCAGGGTTAACCTACATACCTGTACGTCTTCGGAGTGTGGGAGGAACCCAAAGATCTCGGAGAAAACCCACGCGGTCACAGGGAGAACGTACAAACTCCGTACAGACAGCACCCATAGTCGGGATCGGACCTAAGACTCCGGTGCTGTAAGCGCCGTAAGGCAGCAACTCTATCACTGTGCCACCGTGCTGCCCCTATAGGTATAGCGACAGGTGTTGCATCTTCTGCGGTTGCAGGGGAAGGTACCTGGGAAGGGTGTGGTTTGGGTGGGAAAGGATGAGTTAAACAGGGAGTTGCGGAGGGAACGGACTCTGCGGAAGGCGGAAAGGAGTGGAGATGAGAAAATGTGGCTAGTGGTGGGATCCTGATGGAGGTGGCGGACATTTCGGAGGATTATGTGTTGTATGCGACAGCTGATGGGGTGGAAGGTCAGGACTAGAGAGACTCGGTCTCTGTTATGACTAGGGGAGGGGGAGCAAGGGCGGAGCTGCGGGGTACCAAGGAGACACGAGTGAGGGCCTTATCTATGATGGGAGAGGGGGAACCTCTGTTCCCTAAAGAATGAGGACATCTCGGACACTCTATTATGGAACACCTCATCTTGGGTGCAGATGCGGCATAGACAGTAGATTTGGGAGTAGGGGATAGAATCTGGGGTTTCCGTCGGTAGGGTGAAGTATCTTAAGGGCCTTATAACAGCAGTAACGACTAGATGAGCTTCACAGCTTTGGACATTTATTATTATTATTAGGCTTCAGTGTATATTTAACAACTAAATAGCTTTAATAAGATTTAGTAAAATCAGTGTTTAGAAGTCAATTTTGTATTCAGTAAAATTCTGCTCTCTATACAACATCTTTAAAAAAATTAACAAATTGTTTGAGGTATAATTTATATTCCATCCTCCAGATAC
Organism: Leucoraja erinaceus; assembly: GCF_028641065.1. Lineage (NCBI taxonomy): Eukaryota > Metazoa > Chordata > Chondrichthyes > Rajiformes > Rajidae > Leucoraja > Leucoraja erinaceus. Next base: position 17,596,893 of record NC_073391.1, on the reverse strand, counting down.
TGAATTCTACTAACTTCCTGTCTGTTGAAACCTCTTTGAATTTACAGACTGCTCTGCAACTGAATTATCTAATTTAATCAATGTAAGACCTGTACATTTTATTCCTCTTTAATTTCATAGTAGCAAAAAAAATCATTAAGCAGAAGTGAATGCTACTCACACAATTGGATTAAGTCTAAATTTCGTTTTTTTTTAGTTTAGTTTAGAGATACAGCTTGGAATCGGGTCCTTCTGCCCACCGAATCTGCACTGACCATCGATCACCCGTTCATACATGTTCTACGTTATCCTACCTTCTCATCCAGTGCCTACACACTAGTGACAATTTACAGAGGCTAATTAACTTACAAAATTGCACCTCTTTGGTATGTACGAGGAAATCGGAGTATCTAAAGGATATATGTCAATTTTCTATTGTCTTAGTTTTCTTAAAGAGCCTTGCAATGTTAACATGTCAAGAGAATGTTCTAACGTGAACCGTGAAGGGGAAAGATAAAAACCACAGACCCTCTCCTCGTTTGTGACTTCACTTAAATGAAACAACATTTATATTGCACCTTTTATAAAGTGGGGGCTATCCAATTGCTCTATGGTTCTTGAGTTACTGTGGAACTGTAGGCATTGTAAGGAAAACAGCAGCTGGCTTCGCATAAAGTAAAGAAAATGGTGGTGGTGTGCATGGGCGGAAGTCGCCTTTAAAACATGAGGGAGACACAATGAGGTATTTTAAAACATGGGGGAGACGCAATGGGAACTACAGCTAGTCCTGGGGCACGCAGGCGACCTGGTCGCTACAGCCTGTCTTGGGGCAAGCGAGCCGACCTGGGAACTACAGCCAGTCCTGTGGCACGCAGGCAACCTGGGCACTACAGCCAGTCCCCGGGCAGGAGAGCCGACCTGGGACTGGCTGTAGCACCCAGGTCACAAAACATGGGGGGGGGGGGGGGGGGGGGTTGTCCCCCCCCCCTTCCCAAAACAGCACCCCCCAGGATTTCTGCCCATGGTGGTGTGATAGAGTCAATCTGATAGGATGGGAGATAAAGAAAGCAATGTCTCAGGACTTGTTGTCAGGACAACTGTTTCTAATCTGTACAAAAGTAAATTAGTGGAATTTGGGGATTGTAACAAAATCGGACTGGCACAGCGGTAGAATAGCACAGCGGTAGAATTGCTGCCTTACAGCGCCGGAAACCATGGCTCGATTCTGACCACAGATGCTGTCTGTACGGAGAGTGTACAGAATGGGTTTTCTCCGGGTTTCTTCCCCACTCCAAAGACATATAGGTTTGTAAGTTACTAGAAAAAGGACGAGATGCTGGTTTATACCAAAGATAGACACAAAGTGCCGGAGTAACTCAACGGGTCAGGCAGCATCTCTTGAGAAAAGTATGTTCACTTCGTATCCAGGTTAATTGGTTTATAAAAATTGTAAATTGTCACTAGTATGCTGAATAGCACAAGTGTATGGGGTGATTGCTGGTTAGCACCGACTTGCTGGGCTGAAAGGCACGTTTCCACGCTATATGTCTAAAGTCTAAAGGAGGGGAAGTGGGATAATAGAAAGCAGTTCAGAAATTGCAGTACATTGAAAAAATAGGATTGAAAATGAAAGGTGAAATTTAATACCTAAGGGTGGAAAATTAAGTGACAGCATTGGAGACTGGTGTTAAAAATGCCAAGATGAAGTTTAAACATGTTGCTCTTAAAAATAAAATAAAATAGATAAATGAAATCTCAATCAAATTGTGAAAATAGGCAACAGTCCAATCACCATCTGCAAAGGGAATAATCGAGTGGATTTAGCTCTGAAAGATGTCAGCATCTGAAACTTTGATTTGGCCACTCTCTGGTTGCTGGCTAATCGATCATTTGTTTCCAATACTAACTTGCTTACATTTAACAATGCAGAACAACAATTTCTAAAACTAACTGAATGTTGAATGATAAATTATAGTGGGATGTGGCAAGGAGCGACACAGTGGTGCAGCTGGTAGAACTGCTGCCTCACAGCACCACCCAGAGACCCAGATGTGATCCTGACCTCGAGTGTTGTCTGTGTGTGGGGTTTCCACATGCTCCTTCCAGGGGGTAGCATGGTGTCATGGCGCAGAATTGATGCCTTATAGCGCCAGAGACCCTGGTTGAACCTAACTATATGTGCAGAGTTTGTACGTTTTCCCCGTGATCACGTGGGTTTTCTCCTGGTGCTCCGGTTTCCTCCCGCACTTCAAAGACGTACAGGTTTGTAGGTTAATGGCTTTGGTAAAGATTGTAAATTGTCCCTAGTGCATAGGGTAGTGCTAGTATATGGACTATCGGCATGGACTAGGTGGGCTGAAGGGCTGTTCTCTGTGCTGTATAACTAAACTAAACTAAATGCAAGTGAGGGAAGTCACCAATAAATTGCACATTTCCCTACTCAACCTCAAATTAAAGTTTTCTGTTTGATTTGAAGTAAATAAGGGAGATATTCAAATGATGGAGAGTTCAGAAAATAAAGAGCGATACGATTGCATAGAGGTAGAGTTGCTGTCTTACAGTGCCAGGGACCCGGGTTCGATCCTGACTATGGGTGCTGTCTGTTTGGAGTTTGTACGTTCTCCCCATGACCTGCGTGGGTTTTAGCCGGGTACGTACAGGTTTGTAGGTAAATTGGCCTGTAAATTGTCCCTAGTGTGTAAGATAGAACTAGTTTCCGCGGACTAAGTGGGCCAAAGGGCCTGTTTCCTCGTTGTATCTCTAAACTAAACTAAACTAAAAAAAAACCCTTTGATTTACCACTCTGGTAAAAGATTTGGAATTCTGAATCCTGTAGAAACCTAGTCACTGAGCCTGGAGTAAAAATGCCTGAGAGGTCACTTTATATAGGGAATGAAAGGTGATTAGAATGGATAAATCTGGTTAAGTTGAATGTAAAAGGATATTTTTAACATAAAGATAGTCAATATTTGTCATGAACTAGAACTCGAATTGCAAAGACCAGAGTAATTAAAAAACAAGCTACGAAGGGGAGAATTACGATATTTATATAGAGATGAGTTAATTGTGGTGACTGACCTTCCTCTTCTTTAATTAGCTTGTAAGACAGGGGCATTTTATTGTTAATTACGATTGAGCAGGCAAACAAGATTAAAATGCAGTTGATGTGAGCTGCAAAACAATGGCACGGAATGAAGAGCCAAAGATTTGCTTGTATTGGAGCATTTTATGATTAAAAACAAGTTAACAGAATTTTTAAAGAAACAGATGCATAACATTTTGTCCTTGCATCTGCGTCCATACATAGAACATTTTAATTCGATTTAGAATACTGGAGTAGTGCAGCTTTTGACTGGGCACTTAGAATAAGTTAAATCAACTGGGAAATGAGTTGAAATTGTGAAGAAAATTATTTGGCTTAACAGATGAAGAGGAAATGGTTATTATGTTATTATATTTATAGATGGAAGACTGCTTGTCATATGTTGTCAACCAGTGTAGCTAATGTAGATACGAGTGTTTAATTATATAATTAATTTTAACTCTCAGCTTAATCTCATTTGCAATTGTTTATGGCTGGAGCATGCAGTCACAAAGTATTTTTTTCTGAGATTCTAGCTTCCTTGGGTCTGGAGTTTGCTCGTCTATGTTGAGCTCAATTAATGAGAAAGACAGTATTGGCACAGTCCTTCCTGAAACTTAAAATTCTCTGCTTTTGAAAAGACATCTGCTGGCGTCCTGCATATGGTGGATCTGACAGAAAAGTAATTTCCCTAAACACACTGTTGACAAGAATGCCAAATCAATGAATGAAACATTAAAATAAAGCTTTCTTTCATTTTTTAACTGACTCTATTGGCCAAATGCTAAATGTAAGTATCAATAACCCCTTATTGCAGCATATTTCAGTTTGAGTGAACAAAGAGATGTTTTAATGTCTTGATGCAGTGAAGTGACCCAGTGTTGATACTGATCTGAAGTCTATTTTTTTGGATATCTCGTTATCTATACTCTTTTTAAAAAAAACCTAATGAACATCATATCCAGGGGCAATCTTTGTTGCAGTCCTAAGGTCTTCTTATTGCCTGTATTTTAAATAAATAGCCATTCTTACACAAAGCCTGCCGCTTTGGAAATGCAGGGACGAATGCGGAAAGGAATTGATGGTCTTTTTCATCATTCCTGTTACTGCAGTTATTAACGTGTGCTTTAAACTGATCAAGACAATTTTTGTATCACTATTGCTGTAAAGTATATCTAATGTTGACATTTTATTATATATCTTGTTTAGTCCAATCAGCACGAGTAGTATTAGCACATATAAGTTGCTAGTTTCAGAGATCTCTGTTTTTTAAATGTTTAGTTGGTTTATTTTCCAGCATCCATGACAACACTGTCCTGTTATGTTGTCAAGGGATCTACATGTTGCTTTAGTTTTGCATATACAAATAACGCGCATTCAAATTGCAACTGATGGTCGCATTTATGTTTGTGGGTGACAAAAGACTCAAATTAGAGCTCAGTTCTAGTGTTGTAATAAAGCGATCTCATGTCACTTTTGCAGCCCCCTTATTAACAGCCTTTTTTAAAACCGTTTCTTAATAAAGAAAGGTACGTGAAGTGAAAGGGATGTATAGGAAGGATCTGCAGATGCTGGTTCAAACCGAAGACAGACACAAAAAGCTGGAGTAACTCAGCCGGACAGGCAGCATCTCTGGAGAGAAGGATGGGTGACGTTTCGGGTCGAGACCCTTCTTCAGACTGAAAGTCATGGACGAAGTGAAAGGGAGTTGGTTTGCAGCTGTGATCTCCCGCATATACTAAGTTTGAGTTTATTGTCACGTGTACCAAGGTACAGTGAAAAGCTTTTATTGCGCGCTAACCAGTCAGCGGAAAGACAATACATGATTACAATCGAGCCATCCAGAGTGTACTGATACATGATAAAGGGAATAATGTGAATAACGTCTACATAGATAGTTCAGGACTGTTCTCTCCAATGAGATAGATAGTAGTTCAGGACTGCTCTCTAGTTGTTGGTAGGATGGTTCAGTTGCCTGATAACAGGTGGGAAGAAACTACCCCTGAATCTGGAGGTGCGTGTTTTCACACCTATATCTTTTGCCCAATGGGAGAGGAGAGAAGAGGGAGTGGCCAGGGTGTGACTTGATTATGCTGCTGGCCTTGCCGAGGCAGCGTGAGGTGTAAATGGAGTCAGATTCCAATTTCAGAGTAGTTATGTTGAGGGAAGAGGTCAACTTTAATTGATTGTTTATGTATATCTTAGATGAACTCACTAATCATAGGTAGAAATGTAGAACCATTTTTCATTACCTGGAAGAGCTTAGTGAGAGGTTTCGGAAGATTAAATCTCTTGTCACTTTACCTTGGAAATAGGTTGAACACACTCTAAATTTGCACAGAATTTATTGGCAATGACACGAAGCAAAATGGCTTTATACTGACGCAGATTTTTTAAACATAGAAGTAAAGGTTGTTTACGTGTTAACACTAGCAAATAATTATATGAAAAGAACAGTACAACAGCTACTTCCATTGGCTTTATTGTAAAGAATTGTTCAACATATTACTTCTAAATCATCTTATTATGACACAAGTACTTTTCAGTCATCCTAATTTACTATGAGAAAAAGTAAGCCTATATGTTATACTTTAAGATATTTTGCACATGGAAAATATTCACTAAATAAAATGATGATTATTTATTGCAAGTGAAATATTGTCTGTCTTAAAATGAACTTTCCTTGTTAAATTGTGTAAAGTATTGTGTTTCAGTATTTCAACCAAAAGCCAGCCAGAAATATCAGCTTAAATTATGTCCGGTGAATGTTAAACTCATAATATTCTGCTTCTCAGATGAAAATTATATTACTGAGCCAAGGCCAATGTGTAAATGCCAAGGGTTTTTGCGTACTTAGGGATCAGCAATTTTTAAAGCTTAATTAACATTTGAATTAAAAAACTTGAGAATGATAGTTGGCGATTATATAAATCCCTTCAAGGAGAAAATGCTGTTTAGTATAACAATTATGCTTGTGCAAATTTCCCAAACTGGACTTTTAATGTTTTTATACCTTCATCATTATATTTTCTTTTTGTCTTCTGTTGGAGTTTGGTTTAATCGGTCGGTGCTAGCAGGCAGTTGCTACTTTACCTGAGCAGTCATACTTGTTGACTGGAAGTTTAACAATAGGGACATTGTCGGCGAGGCTGATCCCATTTTCACCAAATTCCTACACTTACGCACATTTCAACAGAAGTCACTGGATTGTGATCAGGAGGAAGAATATTTTACTGATGGACCCCTACACAAAAACAATGAATCTAATTGTAATGCCGCCTCTATCACCTGCATGAGATTTATATTTTAAGCAGAGCATTTTTCTAATTTGTGTAATTATATTAGATACATCATGCTTTCCATTCCAATTGATGAGTTTCTACTTGACAAACCATTGATATTTAAAGATCCTTTTGGTATGTTTTTGCTACCTTGAATGTAAAAATACTTTTATTTACATCCTTAATGTAAATGTAATGTAATTTCCTTCTGTTCTGTCTCTTTACCAAATTACATTTGTTTATATTCAATGGTTAAAAATAGTGGCAAAAGCAACATGTTGAATATGCTGTGATACCCAAAATTGGTTTCTCACATTCCCATCATGCGCGCAGTTTTGACTGGTGAAAAGTGATTTCATGTGGGAAGAAAATTAAATAGAATGTGATTTACCTTGGACCATGCCATTGCTTGACTTTGGAGATTAACGCTGTTAAGTGATTAACTACAGATCTGAAGAAAATTAAGAAACATTTAAAAGAAAAGTATAACTAAAGTATGTATTCAATGTTAATTTGCCCCCTTATGGGTACAAACTGTCTCTTCTTTGATCTTCCTTAAAATGGAAGCATTTCAACAATTCTCATTGCTGTTTATTTTAACAAATGTTGTCTAGTCATACTGTCTGTCCGAAGGTGGATAATCTCAATGCACTTCTTTTGAACCTTTCATTTGTTGTCCATTGTACTTGCCCTTTGACCTGAACTCCTGATAAAAATCAGACATTTGTGAAATGGGCAGAATATCGGAAATGATACTGGAAGGGGGTCAGCCTGACAATTATCTGCTGAAGGAGTTAATTTATTTGTGCTCAGACATGAGATGCTTTGTTGTGTGCAAGTCATCATATGCAGTACAGGAGGTAATCCCAAGTAGTGTTTTATTTATTTTAATGGAGGTTGTAGATATAATTTTACTTGTTATCATTATGAAATCCCATGAAAGACTGGGCATAGCCTTGTATTTTGTCAGAATGAAATCCCTTTGTATATTGTTCCAAAATAAAATTGCATGGTTAAAAATAGAGCAATTTAGGAAGCCTAGAAAGGGTTGTAAAAGCATATGTTCAGCTCAGTAACATTACAAAAGCACAACCAATTTATTTGTGAACATTGGAAATTTTGCCTTGATACTAGTCAGCAATCCAAAATTCTCATTTTCTCATAATGTGGAATTGGGAAAAAAACAAATTCGCCCAACAAGTTAACAATTCTAAGACAGACTTTTGCATGACTTTCAAGTCAGGTACAAAACTGACCAAAGTGTTCTCTTGAATCTCTCTAAATTCTGCACAGTTCTGTTTTGGTTGCCAGGCATAGATGTACCTGCATCAAACTTACTTCAAATGTTACTGAAGTCAGGAGCAGCATGCAAGCCATTTTCCAGTGCAGAACATTCATCCATGTGAAATTGTTGCCTAGATGACATAGACCCATCATTTCCTCTTCAGCTTAGTTTTAGTTTAGTTTAGAGAATCAGCACGGGAACATGCCCTTTGGCCCAAATCCGTGCCAACCAGCGATCCCCGCAAATTAACACTATCCTACACACACTGGGGACAATTTACATTTATACAAACCCAATTAACCTACAAAGCCTTTGGAGTGTGGGAGGAAACAGAACATCTTGGAGAAAACCCAAGCGGTCACGGGGGAGGGGGGGGGACATACATACTCCATACATATAGCACCCATTGTCGGGATCGTACCCGGGTCTGGCGTTGAAAGCGCTGTAAGGCAGCAACTCTATAGCGGCACCACCGTCCCACACCTTGAACCACTGTGCTGCCCCTTTCCTCTTCTCCCCTCTCCTGTCAGAGAGAAGTTACAATCAGACCTTGAAGCATATTCCGTCAGATTCAGGAACATCTTCTTCACTGCTGTTATTAGACTACTGAATGGACCTCTCACAAGCTAAAGGTGTAGTCCCGATCTCCCAACCTACGTTGTTGGGGCTCTTGCACTTTTCTATTTGCTCTTTCTCTGTGCCGTGACACTATATTTTGCAGTCTGGTTATTTTTCCCTTTGCCTTGCCTGTTATGCTTGTGCAAGACTTAATTGTCCTCGTGTATGATTTGACTCTTTCGCATGCAAAACCAAGTTTTCACTATCTCCCTCCCCCCCACACCCCGCATGTCGCTGATTGATCCAAAGGAACAGCAGGGCTGTTACAGTTTGGGACCAGCGCCGTCGCAAGAGCTGCCAGAGCAAGGTTGTAGACAATGACGAATTGTCTTAGGGGCTTCGACTCCGGATTTTCATGAGGTTTACTCCTGGAGCCTTTTCCATGGATATGGCCACAAGGCAGTGGAGATTTTAAATCAGAGTTTTCCCTCTCCTGGATGGACTGCCTTCCCAGGCTGACAAACCCCATCTGCCCGAGACTCGTGGGAGTGGGAGCGTCTACCTTCCCGTGCAGGTCTATAGCACCTGGCCACTGCCCAAAAGATCTCAGTACATGTACATTAATAAACTAATGCCAATATATTATTTGGGAATCATCTATTTGTGGTGGTCATTCATTTGGCCTGCAAAAATCCAGACACTCACTTAAAATGAAAGCCCTTGTCAATCACCAAACCTTCAGGGCTCTACCTGAGTGTCAGTGAGTTTTTCCAGCTTCTCCATCTGGCGAACAGCTCCAAATGTGCAAGCAACTTGCTATGAGAATCTGAGTTAGGATCAACAGTGAATCTCCAACTGCTTTCATTGATGGAGAATAGCCTAGTCCATCAGCTTCCTGCCTGGTGGTCTGATCATTTCTGATTTTACCACATTATATCTACCCGAGAAGGGACGAAGGATATAATCAAGATTGCTCCTTAGGTCAGATTTAAGTGTTCTGCAACTGACTGGCTTTTAAACTAGGTCGCCTGGGATGAAATGTTCAACTGAAATCAATCAAATATTTCTGCAGTGAGAGTTTTTATATTTGTTTCATGTGTTTATATTGAGACTGAATATACTTGGATATCAGGCTTCAATGTTTAAAGACAACAAAACCATAAGCATTTCGAGTTTAACCTCAAGACCAAGGCAGCTCAGAGCAAGCATGTTGCATTATCTCATTCATGTCTGTGTTGTAATATGCAGTAAAGTCACACGCAGTCAAGTAAATGTTTACTTAATATTGAGATACTTGGCCCGGCATCTCCTTTAATCTGGACAAAAACACGAGAGCACACTTGAAATCCATCCTCTGAAGTCCCCCTGAAAATGTGGCACCTCTGCCCGGTAAGGTGGCGGATCTCGACCTCTTTGGGATTTCCGTGGCCAATTGATGGGTCGAATTTGCTCCCTGTGGCCAGGTCTCTGGAACTCTGGCCCGGCTGGGGCCGACAGATCAGTTCCCATAACCAACTTGAACCAACGTGGATGGACATTGATTGGCGAATTGAATTTGCCTCCTTTGGCCGGGGCTCTGGAACACCAGCCCGGCTGGAGATGGTGCATCTGCTCCCATAGCCGACTTCTGAGGCTGACTTTACCAGTATCTCACCCCCCCCCCCAGCCTAGGCCTACCATTTACCATTCCGGTACCATTGGCCTCCTCTCGGTGCCCTGCGTGGGATGTCAGGGCATGCGGAAGGGCGTGCCCACCATTTTCAGCAGATATTAGATGTAGACAGAAGTCGGCCTGGTAGTCCTACCTTGAAAGTGGCACCCTGGTCCCGAGGGCAGTCTCCCCTCATTTACATTCCCTCGAGGGAAACACGTTAAATGGTGCCCGTGCAAGAAATGCAAGTTTTGCTCTAAAACTAATTTAGTTTAGTTCAGAGATACAGCATGTAAACAGGCCCTTCGGTCCACGCCGACCAGTGATCCACACATATTAACACTATCCTACACACACTAAGGACAATTTTTAGATTTACCAAGCCAATTTACCTATATACCTGTACATCTTTGGAGTGTGGGAGGAAACTGAAGATCTCGGATAAAACACGCAGGGCACGAGGAGAACGTACAAACTCCGTACAGACAGCACCCGTAGTCAGGATTGAACCCGGGTCTCTGGCGCTGCAAGCGCTGTAAGGCAGCAACTTTACCGCTGTGCCACCGTGCTGCCCAATTTACTTTTAATTTATTTTTAATATTTGTTTTATTTAAGCTTCAAGCAGTCTATGGTGCTTTAGAGACAGCTCAGAGGTGTATTGCGTCATTATTACATGGCCTCTGTTGGTTGGCAAAACAGATAATACAGCAAAGCTCTGGAACCAAGGGTGTTGAGGAAGGATGTGCCGGCATTGGAGAGTGCCCAGAGGAGGTTTACGACAATGATCCTGTGATGATTGAGTTAACGCATGAGGAGCGTTTGATGGCTGTGTGCCTGTATTCGCTGGAGCATAGAAGGAAGAAAAGGGATCTCATTGAAACCTACTGAACAATGAATGGCCTCAATAGAGTGGATACGAAGAGAATGTTTCCAGTAGTGTGAGAGTCTAGGACCAGAGGGCACAGCCACAGAATAAAAGGAAATACCTTTAGAATGGCGAAGAGGAGGAATTTATTGAGACAGGTGGTGAATCTGAAATCATTGCCACAGATGGAGCAGGAGGCCAAGTCATTGGGTATTTTTAAAGTGGAAATTGATAGGCTCTTGATTATCAACAGTGTCAAAGGTTACAACGAAAATACAGGAGAATGGGTTTGAGAGGGGAAACATAGATTGGCCATAATCAAATAGTGAGTCAGAGTCAATAGACCGAATGGCCTCATTCTGCACCTATGTCTTATGAACCGTTGGCCTGTGAGTTAGAACAAAATTAAATCGCAGACATTAAAACTTGGATATTCTAACTGCCAACGAAAAATAACTATCTTCTGATCTGCACGCTCTGTGAGAAATAGATGAAGCTTTTCTCTAATGGTTAATGGCATCATCTGAGTTGCTTGATTAAATCATGGAATGATTTAATATGCCTGGTATCCAATATTTTGTTGAAATAATCCATACATTCACTAACTTTTTCTATTAAAAATATTTTAAATGCTAACAGAAAGACCATTAAACCAAGACATCAGAAGAACTAAATGCTCTTCAATGAATAGTGTCCTGAGATTTCTTATGTCTAGTCAAGCAGGAAATGAGTTCAGGCTTGTTTTACCTTCATTTCCAATACTGTTGGACTTGTTTACTCGTGTACTAGGCTATCTGATCTGGTTACAAGTTCAGGACTGAAAAGCGATTTGAACCCCTGTGCTTTGCAAAAGGAAGTTTTGATGCTTTAACCTGATATTCAAGTGTTATAGTTTGAGGACCTTCAAAATGAAGGTTCCTAAACTATGATGCTAGGCTCTGCAAAATTGACAGAAGCGTATCTAAAGAACACAGCAACACGATGGTAAGTATTTTATTTTGGTTGTTTGGCTTAGTCTTGAATTTTTTTAACATCAGAACTTATGATCACAAAAGTTTCTTTATCCGAGTTTTCTACATTTTTCACCATTAGCACAATGTTGCCACAATTAAGTTGCCCGATGAGAATGATCCATTTGTAATCATTGGAGCAACATCGACAGGTTGCATTTGAACCTACATGCTTGCTTTGACCAACACCCATTACATACAACCCGCTGGGGAAAAATAGCATTGGAAACAATAGCCCAGGTACGATGTGTGAATGCCTGGTTAACCATAATGTTAAGTGGCTTGTCAGAAGTGTCACAGTTGCAATATGCTTTAAGTATTAATTATCAAAAATAGCTGACCCAGTAAATGAGCAGTCAGCAGAGTTTGATTTTCTCACTTGCCAAGATACCCAGAAAACTAGAATTTATGGGGATTCAATGTCCTTGTTTCTTGCAGGTTCAACAAAGACAAGAGTTAGTACATAATGGAATTAAAAAAAATAAAATAATAATCTGGCCCTTTTTAACAAGTTGATAAATAATCTGGCCCATTTTAACAAGTTGAAGGTATCAGATATTACTCCAGATTTGTGAATGTAGTTGAAACGAGGCTTCAATTTGCCAATTGTAAAACCTTGAGAAGGTCTCAAAACCCTATTATTTAAGTTCTCAGCTGTGGATCTCAGAAGATAAGAAAGTCATCTCTGACTAGCACTGCAGACTTTGGTTTATTTTCAAGGCAAATTGCAGATTGATAGCATGAACATTCAAAATGATGTGATTGGCATCACAGTGCATTTGCATAAGTAAGATGACTCTCATTGCTTGATGATCAGTGGTTGTTTTATGGAACCTGTAACAACACAAGCTGCAACAAATGGACATTCAGCTGGGGAATTCCATTCATTGAAAACTAATTTATTCTCATTATATGGCAAGATTAGTTATTTTTAGAAAGGTGAGCAGCTCCCACTGTATGAAAACATTTTCCCTCAATAAATATCAAATAACCAAATTAATTTGACATCATAATCAGCGACTGAGGAATCCTTCTGGATGTAACTTGGTTGGAGATAATCCAATATATATGAGAAGCAAATTGAATTCTGATTAAATATGTTAACAGTTGCAATTCTTTCTTGGTTAATCAAGTCAAACATTGCCTTTCTTTCTTCCTATCTTGATGCAGGGTCTCACTTCAAAACACTGACAATTCCTCCCCCCCCCTCACTCCACATGGATGCTGCTTGACCCTCCAACAGATTGTTGTTCTAGATTCCAGTATCTGCAGTCTCTCGTGTCTACCTACCTTCCGCCATTTAAAAAAACAAAATTAGGCCACTACTACATCCATGTCAAGTATTTTAGGGACTATTTTTACATGCTACCAAATTATATTTGACTTTTCCATGTTTATTGTGCGACAGTCAAAGTTCATCAATTTCAGTGTTCAATCGTCAGATTTTATTAAAGTACACCAAAAATAGGTAAATATTGTTTAATACAGCTGACAATAAGGTTTCATGCAGTTTGGAATTGGACAAAAAGTATTCTTGTTCTAAATGTATTGCAGCAAGGCTAATTTAGCGACGAGAAACTGCTTCTAATAAATCGATTTTGAGCGTTCCATTTAATTAAGAACAATGCGGCTCAATTGGAAAAGGACAAACCCAACAGGAAACAACAAGAGAGCTTCTCGCACTCGTAAACTTATTTTCTAGGAACCAAAATCGTGAATGGAATTTTTAACAACATTTGGAAGAGTTAGGAGGTTCTTAATTAGTCTGAAATATATTAGTTATTTCAAAGAATGCAAAGTATCATCCTGGTTCGTCATTTAAAAATAAAGGCTGATATTTTCTCGTCAAACATGCTTTGTTTATTGTATTAAAAAAAAAGCTCATTTGTTTTTATGTACAGGCCAGAAACCATTAATTTAACAATGAAGATGATGGAGAAAAGACCGCTTACATTTGAAACATTTCTCCATATATACAGAGCATGAGATCTCAATTTCAAAAGAAGAAACTTTGCTTTCTTATTCCACAAAACCCTAATGCACGCCTAACTGATAATCCTTGCACTCGATAACAATTGCAATAGAGCAGACTCAGTAAGCACACTTTGTGTAGCCTGAAAAAGCGGCTGCAGTTTTCTTTGTACAATCTAGTAGCTGAATTGTTATCATTATGTTATATTATGAGTCATCCTTGCTTTTGTATTCAGAGGAGCCTGCTCTATCTTTCTAGTTCTTTTCAACAGTTGTTTACAATATTATGTGTCCTTTTTCCCCATCTCAAAAAGCCTTTATTTTCTAGTGAAGCAGACAAGCCTGAAATTATTCCATTAAAGAGGTGCAATTTTTGTAATGGGACTTAGAGTGTTCTGGAGAAGTGCAGGCAAGTTTCTTCAATATCCTGAGCATTATTCGCTCATTAAGTTAAATGATGTTTCTAATTCTCTAGTAATTACATGTAATGAGGCTTCTTGATGGACTTTAGCATAATATAAGATGTCATTTTAAGAATAATTACCCTTCATAGAAAAGCAGGGTATGTTGTGTAGAATATGGCAAATTACGTTATTTCCTGCCAGTTAGGCTGTTGGTAAATTATTAAATGAAGTTTCTTTCGATAGAGCATTAGCACCATTTTCCAGGGGGGGCTGGATTTTTATCAGAGTACTGATGTCCGATGAGATATAATGCAAAGAAGAAAAGATTTCTTCCATTTGTAGGTTCAGTTACTTTAAAACACAAATTATGACGATCATTATGGACAAAATCATTATGGATAATCTCAGCACATTACATTAATGCTGTACTTAGAGGTGATATTTGGAATATAATGTTTCAGTTGCATGTATTTTGTGTTTATGAAAAATAATGCAGTAAGATTTTTCACTGAATGTAAAATGTTTAATTAAAAACACAATCTTTTTATTATTTATGGAGTATTATACCTTTGTAAAACAGCATATATTATTGTTAATCATTTCATTAAGTAGGAAAGGCGGTTTAATAATTTATAACATGATAACCCTTTCTGTTATTAATGTATTATTTCACAGTAAAACTGAATATATTATTGTTTGTTTAAATGCTGTCTTCTTGCCAGCTGACTCCTGGCTGATCTACTATCAATTTATAAAACATCCCATCTGATGCATGATATTAAAGCACAATGTTACTTTCAAAATAGATCACCCCTGTCCAGGATTTTGCCATCCCTCTGGTAATATTCACAATACAAAATGTTGTTTTATCAAAAGGAGGGTTTTAACAGAGGCCAAACAAAACAAAACAGCACCAGCCCACACCTCCTTTACAGCATCCGCTTGACAATTTCACTCGCATTTACCAATGTCGTGGTTTGCCAACACCGTGTGCGGTTTAATGGGCCTTCTCAAAGGTCAAGTCGCATGATCGTGCTAGAAAAAATGTCCAATGACTCAGAAAGCAAAACAATCAACTCTTGTTAACATTAATTAGCACCAAAAGGAAACATGAAAATATGCAAGTGGCCATTTATGACAATGCATTGTCTTTTTCCAGCTACTACAAGGACCATTAATTAAAGCGTCTAAATGACATATTTTATCATGGTTACACTACCGATTTTATTTTATAGTGGATTTTAGTTTATGCAGATCTCAATTTTTAGTGATGCTATCTGACTAATATTGCTCAGGTGTTTTCTACACCGGGAGGGGAGACGATGAGAGTATGGGCACCTGTGCAATCAGTTACTTTCATAGTGCCAAAAAACATCAGTTAGATCCCAAACTATCAGAACTCAATAACACTTCTAGTCCAATGTGACATGCAAACATTTCCAGTCCTCGGCATGTTCACCTTTGCTTCCACCTCAGTGCAACAAATCGAGATCAAATTCTCTCCTCCAGGATATCGTAGAATGAGATTGCCTTGCTGAACAGGAATGGAGAGATGTAATGTTCCTGGCCTAACTGGCTTAGTCCCATGTTGAGCTTTTCAAAGAGTCAATCGAGATTGAGAGAACTGTGGCATCTCTAATTGGTGTTCTCTTTTCCTCTTACAGGCTTGTCCCACTTGGGCAATTTTTCAGCGGACTGTCGGCGACTGTCAAGTTGCCGGCAGTCGCCTGAAAAACCGGCAACTGGAACAGCGACTGTCAGAGTTAGCGACACACACATACAAACACATTGCTTCCTTCACCAGCCCGTTATGCAGGCAGGGGACAGGGCAAGCGGGGGGAGCGCTGCCTAAAAAATTCACATGGTGCAAAGCCAAAGTGATACAGACACATCGCGATGAGTAGGAAGGTTGGCACCGCAATTAAGACAGCTAGCACAGTGTACGGTAAGTCCTTTAAAAGGGGGGAGAAGGAGTGGAGACAACTTTTAATAAGTCAGGTATACACGGCTATGAAGCTCGGCGGATATTTAACATTACCGGTCGGTTATCCTTGGTTCTGAAAACTACTGCTTACCTTTTTTTTTCTCAAATGAGCCAATGAAATTCACCGGTTAGCACCGGCTACAACCTACGAGAACCTAAGAGAACCTTCGACCTCCTGGCAATCCACTAGGACCTCCTGGTGACCCACCTACAGCACGAGAATTCTCGCTACTCTCCATGGCGGCTTCATTCTGGTTGCCACTAATTTTTCAAATTTGAAAAATTTGCGGAGACCATAATGAGGCCGTGACTAGTTCCCAGAATGCAGGAACTCCTCGCAACCATGAAGGCGACTCCCCGGCAACTACACACGAACATGTGGCGACCATGCACTGCATAGTCTCCTGCAGTCGCCTAAGTGGGACACGCCCATTAGTTATCCGACTTTGTGTTGCGTTTAATTGTAAATTTGCAACATAAATTGAGCAAAAAACAAGACTGTTGGATCAAGTCAGCATGTCAGGCAGCATCTGTGGAGGAAAATTTTCCTGCAGATGTATTGGATTGAGACCCTTGTTCAACTGATCTACATTAGTCTGAACAAGGGTCCCGATCCAAACCATTTGTCTATACATTTCAGAGAGACACACAATTCTGGCAGCATCTCTGGATAGAAGGAAAGAGTGGTGAATCTCTGGAATTCTCTGCCACAGAAGGTAGTTGAGGCCAGTTCATTGGCTATATTTAAGAGGGAGTTAGATGTGGCCCTTGTGGCTAAAGGGATAAGGGGGTATGGAGAGAAGGCAGGTACGGGATACTGAGTTGGATGATCAGCCATGATCATATTGAATGGCGGTGCAGGCTCAAAGGGCCAAATGGCCTACTCCTGCACCTATTTTCTATGTTTCTATGTTTCTATGTTTAGTTTCTTGTCACGTGTACCGAAGTACAGTGGAAAGTTTTTGTCTGATCAAAGATAATCAGGGTTTCCAATGAGGTAGATAGTAGTTCAGGACTGATCTCTAGTTGTTGATAGGTTGGTTCAGTTGCCTGATAACAGCTGGGAAAAAAAACTGTTCCTGAAACTGGAGGGGTGCATTTTCACATCCCTATCTTTTTTGCCCGATGGGAGAGGGGAGAAGGAGTGGCCAGGGTGCAACTCGTCCTTGATTATGCTGGTGGACTTGCCGAGGCAGCGTGAGGTGTAATTGGAGCCAATGGGAGGTTGGTTTGTGTGATGTTCTGGGCTGTGCCCACAATTCTTTGCAATTTATTATGGTCTTGGATGGAGCTGTTCCTAAACTATGCTGTGATAAAGCGCTTTCTGTGGTGTATTTGTAAAGGTTGGTGAGAGTTGTTGGCAACATGCTGAACTTTGTAAGCCTTCTAAGGAAGTAGAGTAATTGGTGCACTTCCTTGCCATTGCTTCAACATGGGTGGTCAAGCAGAAGTTGTTGGTGATATTTACTCCCGAATCTGAAACTTTCAACCATCTTTACTTCGGCACCGTCAATGCAAACTGGGATATATGTAGCACTCTGCTTCCTGAAGTCAAACACTATTTCCTTTGTCTTGCTGACATGAAAAGGTTGTTGTCTCAACACTAAATCATGAGTAAAGAAGGAGAATGAGAACGCATCCTTGTGGAGCACCAGTGTTGAGGATTATCGTAGAGGATGATTTGTCTCCTATTCTCCCTGATTGTGGTCTGTTGGTCAGAAAGACCAGGATCCAGTTGCAGAGATGAGTGCTGACACCAAGTCCTGTGAGTTTGGGGATGAGCTTGGATGGGATGTTAAAGGCAGAGCTGTAGTCTATGAATAGGAGTCTGATGTAGGTATCTCTCTTATCCAGGTGATCTAGGGATGTGTGTAGGGCCAAGGAAATGGCATCGTCTGTGAACCAGTTGTAGCCGTAGGTGAACTGCAGTGGGTCAAGACTGCTTGGTACAATGGATTTAATGCATTCCATAAACTAACCTATCAAAGGTGGAAGTCAAGGCCACTGGACAGTAATCGTTCAGGCATGAGATCTTGCTTTTCTTTGGCACTGGAATATCGGTGGTCTTCTTGAAGCAGGTGGCAAGAAACTTAATTGGCTGGTATGAATCTTTTAAAGTTCTTTTAGCCATTTTTCTCCAATTAGAGTCATAAAGTCATACAGCATGGAAACGAGCCCTTCAGCCCAACTTGTCCATTACGACCAAGATGCCTCACCTAAGCTGGTTCCTCTTCCCCACGTTTGGCTCGTCTCCCTCTAAACCTTTCCTCTCCATTTACCTGTCCACATGTTTATTAAATAGAGATGTTTTCCGTTAACCCAACCATCCCTGGGATCATTCTCATAAACCTTCTCTGAAACCTCTCCGATGCAAGCACATCCTCAGAAATAGGGTCCAAACTGCTCGTTATATACCCCAAATATGGTCTGGCCAGTGCCTTATAAAACCTCAGCATTACATCCCCGTTTCTATATTCTAGTCCTCTTGAAATAAATACAAGCATTGCATTTGCCTTCCTTACAACTGATTCAACCTGCAAATTTAATGTTTTGGGAATTCCGCAGCTGCACTCCCTTTGCACCTCAGTTGTCGGGTTGCTCAAAATGGTGGTCTTTCCTCATGTGCTTTTTCTGTATTTTCACCAAGATTTAGTGCAACCAACAGTGGTTCTACTGATGTGCTACTCTGTAATATTCCAAGTAGCAGCTCCTTGTGTTGGAAAACCAGGAGAGTTTGGCCATATGAGAGGGCTGCTTTCATTAAATTGATATCTTTCCATGTACATTTGATGTTTGCTTAGCTTGGTTTCCCTCTGAACATGGTGAATGAGATCTGTGTCATATATCTGCATGGGATGAAAGTTGAGAAATAAAAACATTCCATCCCTTTCCAAATCTTCTTTGTAAATGCAGGTGATAAGAAAATGTGTGATGATTGCTTCTTCATTCATCCTAAAACAAATACCACCACATTCAGGGACAGTTTCTTCCTAGCAGTTATCGGGCAACTGAATGGTCCTCTCATCAGCTAGAGTGCGGTACTGAGCTCCCAGCTTCCTCTTTGAAGACTTTTGAACTATCTTTAATTGGACTTTATCTTGCACTAAATATTGTACCTTTCATCTGCTTCTAGCACTTATGAACTTATAAAACCGCTGTCATAAACAGCTGAAGCATTTTAACAATAAATAAATGCATTCTTATTAGCAAACCCACAGATCATGGTGGTCAGCATTTAGGACAATTTAAATATCTATTATTGTTTCGCCTTTTAAAAGTACGTCATCACAAAAAAAATCTGAATTCCCCCCTACGCTTTACCACAAAGAGAGGAATACCTCATACTATTCAATGACATGGCAAAATATAGCAGGCATGCTGTTACCTTGGTGGATGGAAACAAGTTGGGGAGAAGAGGCATTGGTTAAGGCTATTAACAATTAAACATTTTGAATGGGGTTGGCAGTTCCCTTTGACTTCATCAATTTAAATGCATAAAATCTAATACAAACATGGAGAAGGCACTTCACCACATAAAAGATCACAGATCAATCACTTTTCTCCTGATTTACAAAAATCTATTGCATATTTTCATCCTATTCTGGTTTGATTGATTCTGAGTAACTACTGTTTTTAAATATGCTTAAAAATTGGTGAGTCACATGTTAATTTATTCCAGTTTCTGAATTATCTCAAATTTCACATCATTAGATTTTGAAATTATATACAATTTCATTCTATAATAAATAACATGGAGCAGTACGTGGTAGAAATCAATAAAAGAAGCACATCAATAACTTTTACCATCCCTAAGTTCTCATTATAACCACACAAAACTCTGTGATCAAGATGCCAAATTTCGGAGCAGAAATGCGAGTTAAAGTTATTCTTTTTAGATTTGATCATTTGTGTATAATATTCTCAGTGTGATTCAATCCAAGAAACCTTGCAGCTCTGATAGCATATGCAATGAACATTTACAGATAGGTAGTTGGATTAACATCAGGAATCGCTAAATGGAAAAAGCAAAATTCTCTAAAAATGACTTGGGTCCTTGGAGATGATAATAATTTGCTATACAGTCCAGGTCACTGTGATAACACAAAAATGTATGGGGTTTCCATTAAACATACTATAATTTAAGTAGGGGAACAGAATCTGCCTGTCCAATCACAAACATATCCATTTGGTATTGTTGAAAACACTTTAATACATATGTATACATGCTTGTATTTATTATGTTTAACAATGTTCTCAAGACAAGTGGGGCTGGATAATAAATGCTTGATTTTATAGCAATGTCCACATCCTGAAAGGACAAAAAAATCAGTAATTATTTTCAAAGCTCTTTCCTAACCAGCAGATGCAGCAGCCAAGCAATACAGACTGAAATCTGCCTTGCTAGTATTCTGTTAATATTGTCACCTACGGAACCCCCGAATGGCCCCCGAAAGGAATCATCAGTGTGAAGAAGGGTCTCGACGTCGCCTATTCCTTCTCTCCATAGATGCTGCCTTACTTGCTCAGTTTCTACAGCATTTTTTGTCTACCTAAAATGTATACTATATTGGCAAAAATAAAACCATTATTGAACCAGACTAAATGTTCCCTCCAGACAGAAACTGATTGAATATTTGTGTAAAATAATGGGATTGAATATTATGTGAAAGGCTATTTATTATTTCAGAAGGTTAAACTTGTTAATGGGAATCTGCAATAATGATGTTTTTCATTACTCTTAGTAAATCAGTCCAGTTGGGCTGAGTGGCGTTATTCCATCCCACATTTACTTTCTCACCACAGCTGCAGAAAAAAAATGAGGCACTATTGCTAAAGTATCCATTGTAAAACAAAATCTGTTCAAAATGAATTTGTGTGTAATCGGCTTTATTCTTAAAAGAAGTAACATATGGTAATTCAGCCTGAAAAATGCTCAAAACATCTTTTAAATAGAGATTTACCTCCAACAAAATTCAACATTTTTTGAATGGCACATTCCAGGTAATAGACCTTGTTTCAAAATAAGAAAATTGAACCAACGCTAAACTGTGAAGATACAATGAACCTTAATTGACATCAGAATTGTTCTCTAACTAACTAAAGATGGCTGTAAGGCCTTGGGACCTTACATGGATATTCCATATTTAACATCTTGACAAGCGAAACATAAATTCTATGTTTTAAAAGTTCTTATCTAGAACTACATATTCTATGAGTCTCACCATGGTACATTTGCCGGTTCTTTAAATAAAAGTCGAGTAAATCAAACAAAAGTTGAAATTCCTTAAACTTTAAATATCATATTTCTTCTACAGCAAATTTGGCATAATATTTCATACTGTGACAGATTAAATGATCACTTTCATTAATAAGAAGTTTTAAATAAGATAAAGAATACAGCATTTTGGTCATTATTATATTCAGGACTAATATGAAACGACTATGCTGATGACAGCTAATGATGAAGTAGTTGAGGCACATCAGTATTTTAGTTTCTTGTGCTGACTACAGAGATTAGGTTGAAGCAAAGTTGGAAACTATTCTAAAGTACTGCTTATAAAGATGAAACCCCAATATACTGGCACAGCAATTTTCCTTCTGAATAAGATATCTTAAAATGGTAGCCATTTCAAAAATTGTAAACAAAATTGATTTTTTTAATTCACTATGCCTTATAATTCTGCCTAGACCTCCCTTTGGCTTTTGGTTATTTTCTATCGTTTATAAAATCCATCCACAATGTGTACTATATGTACTAACCTTTCAACATGGGTAGCTCACAGGCTCACTGGTCACCTTGTTATGTTGTGCTACTGCCTACTGGAGCTTCATGAGAAGAACCCAGGGTAGACTGTCCCAATGCTCCTTTCACTGAGAATACAGCTTAGCCCCACTGCCTGATGCCCTGAATTCAACAACTAAACACCATGCAGATTTCCACGTTCAATTGTCCATCCTTTAGCTGGCTTTTAATATACTTTTATGTTATGCCCCTGTCCCACTTAAGAAACCAGAACGAAAACCTCTGGAGACTTTGCGTCCCACGTAAGGTTTCCGTGCGGTCCCGGAGGTTGCAGGTGGTTGCCAGAGGTTGCAGGTAGTGGAAGCAGGTACGGAGACTGACAAAAACCTCCGGGAACCGCACGGAAACCTTGGGTGGGGCGCAAAGTTTCCAGAGGTTTCCGTTCAGGTTTCCTAAGTGGGACAGGGGCATTAGGAGAATAAAATCATGCCAAAATCTTGATCTTCTGCACTTATTGGCTGCACTTCTAAACACAAATGGTCTCCTCATCACAGTTTCCCCATGGCATTCAAGACCAACATCCAATGAATGAAGTGTTAAAGAGGGAACTGCAGATGCTGGAGAATCGAAGGTTACACAGAAAAGCTGGAGAAACTCAGCGGGTGCAGCAGCATCTATGGAGCGAAGGAAATAGGCAACGTTTCGGGCCGAAACCCTTGAAGAAGGGTTTCGGCCCGAAACGTTGCCTATTTCCTTCGCTCCATAGATGCTGCTGCACCCGCTGAGTTTCTCCAGCTTTTCTGTGTAACATCCAATGAATGAAATTGCCTTGAAGTCTCTATTTAAAGGGACAGATGTGTAGGGACAGATTCCCTCTCCATCAATACAGATGTCTGACATATCGTTATTTTAAATGAATAACTGATAACAAACCCATTTTAAAAGGCAAATCATTGCATGGAGGTGATATCACAGTTTGTAACCCCTCAGCAAGCATGAAAACACTTCAACTGCACATGGCCTTTTACTTTGGAACAAAGCAGCACCATGAAGTTCATGGAACATTAACAGATTCTGGGAACTGATATTTTCCTTTATTCTGGCTGGGAATTGTTTTGTATTGTGGAAAACAGGGTAGGCGCCCTGTTTTATAGACCTCTGTTAAATGATGTGAATGATTCAGAGAGAGTCTGCCTCCACCTATCATTCTCCTGCCTCTGTAGCCAACCCCATTCCTCCCCCTAACCTGCTTGGATCTAACTGCCTGTCATCCTTCACCCCTCTTTGCTCCATCAATCACCAGCTGGCACCTATCTCACTGCCGCCTCCCCCTCTCTTTATGCTGACTCTCTTTCCTCTCCTCTCTCAGTCCTGATATTGGGTTTCAACCTGAAATATCTACAGTGCCTTCCGCCCCCATCCCCATCCTGGCCCATTGAGTTCCTCCAGCAGATTGTTTATTAATTGTGAATGATTCAGCCACCAAGTCCAAGGTCCAGCGAGGCTTAGCTGGGCAAAGCACAATTATGCTGTTAAAATATCCCAAAATGCGTTGTAATAACCACAGGAATTCGTCAATCTCTAAATGTAAAACACTATTTCAGGCATGCCAACTTCTGGCAATCATTGGCCTTTTGAACATCACTGATAATGCTCCATATTATAAAACCATTCACATTCTGTAAATACGCCAGTAGTGTTGTTTAATCTGCCGAATAATATATCAAGATTGGAGGGCTTTCCTTTGATCCACTTGACAATGAAAGCCTACCACCATATTTTGAACTTTATTCCACAAAGTGGTAAAATTAGTAGGAGGAACTAATTAGAAAAAAAAAATGATATTTTTAGAAATTGGACAATCAATTACAATCTATTCATATTTTAAGAACTGGAAGAGTTAAAATATTCATAAGGAAACACATCTTCATTGGTAATGTTAGCATCGCTTTCACCTTGTAAACAATATGCAATTAGCAGTTTCTGGCTTATTCCTTCAGATGGTTGATGTCTGCACTGAAATGCTGCAGACATTTTGGCTCTCCAGGATGCAACGGCAGGACAATTAAAAAGGTGGAAAAGATTCTCATGGGGATTGCTAGATACATTTAGATAAACCACAAAATGGTTTAGTGTTTGCAGTATCAGTACAAATGACCTTCAAACTAATCAATGTATTTAAATACAAATTGTCAGTTATCTTTGAAAATTAAGTTCAGAAAGTTTGAAAGGAATCCATAGTCTATTATCTGTGATTGCAGCAGAATAGAAGGCTTTTAAAGAGCAGACACATCTCTGACATTGCTCAGAATCATATGAGAATATTCCCATTGCACGCGAATCTTTGATCATAAATGCACCACTGTTTGGTTTCACTTAATTCCTGCAGGAATGAAGGCACTTTAGAGCTGGTTGCAATAAAAATGCTTCTGTTTGTGCCTCACCAAGTGGTCACTATAAACTCATCTCTCTTTTCAACTGTGCCAGTGAGCTGGCTGCTTATTGTTCCAAGGCCTGTTCCCATGAACATCACAATTTCTTTTGACCTCACATAACATCATTTGGGTAGGCAGCTAGGGAAACAGCCATTTCCATCAAGCCCCCATGAGGGGGAGAGAACTTTCACACTGTAAAGGGTTAAAAGAAGAGTTACGAGATGTTGCCAGGACTAGAGGGTCTGAGCTATAGGGAGAGGTTGAGTAGACTGGGTCTCTATTCCTTGGAGCACAGGAGGATGAAGGGTAATCTTATAGCGGTGTATAAAATCATGAGATTAATAGATCGGGTAGGTGCACAGAATCTCTTGCCCAGTGTAGGGGAATCGAGGACAAGAGGACATAGGTTTAAGGTGAAAGAGAAAATATTTAATAGGAATCTGAGGGATAACTTTTTCACACAGAGGGTGGTGGGTATCTGGAACAAGGTGCCAGAGGAAGTATGTGTAAGAAGGAACTGCAGATGCTGGTTTAAACCGAAGATAGACACAAAAAGCTGGAGTAACTCAGTGGGATAGGCAGGATCTCTGGAGACGTTTCGGGTTCAACGTCACCCATTCTTTCTCTCCAGAGATGCTGCCTGTCCCGCTGAGACTCCAGCTTTTTGTGCCAGAGGAGTTGAGGCTGGGACTATCCCAACATTTAAGAAAGAGTTAGACAGGTACATGGATAGGATAGGTTTGGAGGTATATGGACCAAGCGCAGGCAGGTGGGACTAGTGTAGCTGGGATATGTTGGCCGGCGTGGGCGAATTGGGTGGAAGGGACTGTTTCCACACGGTATCACTATGACTCTGACTCGAAACTGAGTACTAGGGACATGGGATAATAGACAGGGATTAACAAGAAACAATGCGAAAATAAATCAGGGGAGTGGTTGTGAGAAGATGCTTTGAAAGTGATTCCCCTGGTTTATGACCAATCTGGCACATGGTCAGAGTGTTCCCCTTCTCCTGCCTCACCCAGCCCACCTCCGGCTCAAAGTGGTCTGACAGTGTTGGACTCTTGTCCTTGTTTTACTGACTTATGTACAACTGTAGACAGCAAATTCTGCAAAGGTGTTGATCATAGCAAAAAAGGTAAGTTCCAGGGTAGTGATGGAGAATAGGGATTTGCAGTCATGTCAGAAAGTTCTGTTCTAGGAAAGCCTTAAGTTGATTAGAGGAACAACCAAAGAAGTATTCAGTAGAAAATGATAGGATTTGAAATAAAATACGGCTAATGATGGTTAATTTTACTGCTCAGTCTCATCAGCGCAGAGATTAATCTCTGTCCAACATATTCATTTTTTTAAACATATTCTTGCATTCTAAATGTATTAATTGTGCTTTGTGAGTGGGGCAATTGGAAAAGCTATCTTCTTTCATTAAATCATTCATACTTCTCAAACCTTCACTTTCAACGAATGTTTCACCTCAATCAACAACCACTGTATATTTCCATGCAAGTGCTGGAGATGCAACACTGGCCCTTTATGTCTTCCTTTTACAATGTAAACAGTCATTTCAGATAAATGCAATTCCTTTGCATTGCTTCCAATTTGGTCTGTTTTTGTACTCAATGCTCTTTATGTGGTTAATTCCACAACTGGAGAAACTAAAGGTAAATTAGAGGGACACTCTCCACAGAACACGTCCATTCAATCTACACCAATAACCCTGAGTTTAAAAATCACTTCAATTCTCTGCCATATTCTCACTCTGTCTTTGACCTCCTATGTTGCTCTAGAGAAAGCCTAACATAAGCTTGAAGAACAGCACTTTATTTTATGTCCAGGAAAGTTGCAGTCCTCGACATTCAATATTGAATTAAAAAAATTCAGATAACCAGCCTTTCCTGTTTGTGACTGGTTCTGATGAATGAACATCCACCTGTGAAGTAACTTTTCCTTTCTCCACAGATTCCATCTGATCTGGGGAATATTCAATGGTTCAATGATGCTTTTATTTTCACATGTGCAAAGTGCAAATGCACAGTTAAATGCTTTTCTTACAGTCCAGTCTAATATTGCCATAGGCAAGCATGTCCCCGATTAGCAAATGTACAGAAATAGTCCGCTGATCCTGCATGCAAGAAACGCCATTATCACCATTATCAAAGTCTAGTCCGCGCTCTAGTTATGAGCGTTGCCCTTTCCCGGCAAGCACCAGGCTGCTGTGGGCATCCAACCATCACCTTCCTCAGAAGTCTGGATTGACCAGCTCCTCGCCCATCCCTCTTCTCGCCCGCCCACCTTTGTTCACTGGGGGAACCTCCCGCAGTCAACCTTGAAGGCGCGGTAGACCAGCCAACAGTTCCCTCTCCTCTCCTACCGGCCTTGCTCCTTGTATCTCGTCATCACCGGCTCCATCTTCGGGGGTGAGCAGGGACTGGCTCATTGGCTAACCCTTAAGGGGCCATAGGTCTGCCTGATCGTGTTCGGCTGGGGTGGACCAGCTCAGCGGCTTCCCCCTGTATGCAGTTCAGGCCACATTTACTGTCACAGTCCCCTCCATCATGTATGTTTGAGGCTTAGTTTAGTTTTTGTTTAGAGGTAGAGCGCGGAAACAGGCCCTTCGGCCCACCAAGTCCAAGCCGACCAATGATCACCCCATACACTAGCACTATCCTACGCACTACAGGATCCTGCAGCAGCAACATTATATGAGGCAAATGATCATATGGCAGTAAGCAAGTACAGTATTTTTCCCAATTTTCCTTTGGAGGTTTTCTCATGAACGAAAATAAAACACTTATTTTCAGTGACAGCCTTCTCAGCTACTAAGGTTGGGGATTCGCCATTCTATGGTTGCAGCCGAACACTTACACTATAACACGTCTTTGTGATACTCTGAGAGTCCGGTTTGCAGTGGAAAACGTTGAGAGTTCTCCGTTAGTGTTGGTAAGACCCAACAAAATGGACATTTATTTCACCCAAAAATATATTTTTAGAAAAATTCACGTTACCATTGCAATTCAACATTTTTTTAAACTCTTGACATAATAAACTATATTTTAAAAAATCAATTCATTACCATATTGTAAAAATTACAATGGACTTTAAAAATCAAAATAAGCACAGAATCAGGACAAGACCCACCCCCATGTCAGTGAGTAACTATTTAAGTGTAACTTCCCTGTATTGTGTTTCTATTACGTAATCCATTCTGATAGAATTGTGGTAATGACAAGTATGAGAGCACCATGGTTACAACCGTAACACCTCATGGTTGCTATGCTATTTCATGGCCATAACAATGGTCCCGCTGATAAAATAAAGACTTTAAAATAACACCCGGATGCATTTGAATCACAAATAGGATCAAAGTGTTCTCTTATAGAATTACACCCTTGTTGTTGCCATCATCCACTAGTGGCTGCTCAGTCCATTTGTGGAATTGCAGGACCTGCCTTTGATCTGAAAAGACCGTCTGAATTTAATGATTAAATTTGGGGAAAAAATATGCAGCTGAGCTGAAATTTATCAAATGGCAGACGTTACCATCCCTCACGTAACACATGAGAATCAGAAGTATCATCTTGAACCATGCCATTTCCCTTTCCCTCAACATTTACATAGTGACAGAGATGAAAATTAACTGTGAGTCATAAAGCTGTACAGCACAGAAACAGGCCCTTCATCTTGCCTTGTCCATGCCAACCAAGTTAGCAAATTGGGCTAACCTATTTCCATGCTTTTGAATGAATCAACAAATCCAGTAGACCATCATTTCTAAAGGTACTCAGCATATGTTGAGGGAAATTGACGTTTTGGATGGAGACCCTTCTTCAGTCCTGAACCCAAAATGTCATCTATCCATTTCCCTCTACAGAGGCTGCCTAACCTGCTGAGTTCCTCTGGCAATTTGTTTTGTGCTCAAGATTCCAGCTCTTGGGTCGACCATCACATCTACATCTACTTCTGGTATGACACCTGATGGGCAGTGATGGCACCAGATCACCAGGGAAGGCAGGCAGGGTTCTTCTGCTAGGCACCATCCTCCACATAACTACACCCACTTATGTCTAGAGTTCGTTGGGAACTCTTGATTCTATAGGGATTCTTAAATAATCTAATTCAAATACATAATGTGTGGGAAGGAACTGCAGATGCTGGTTTACACTGAAGATAGACACTAACTGCTGGAGTAACTCAGTGGGACAGAGAAGGAATGGTCAACGTTTCGGGTCGAGACCCTTCATCAATTTTGTTACTCCAGCATTTTGTGTCTATCTTCGGTATAAATTCAAATGCATGTTATAATTTTGACTGCTAAAGTATGGTTAAATATCGTGAGCCATACCAGAATGTAATTTACTGCTGTGCTCTGCATCATAAATTCAAGCAAACTCTCATTCAATGTTCTTTTATTTTAACAGAATTGTAAATGTTGTGTTGATTGCTGTAATTAATCTTTTACTCCATTGTTTTTTTCCATCCTTCCACACAAGGTCCTGACCGTAGCTGTAGCAAGGAACTCAGCTGCTATTAACCTTCCTGTAATTCCCTAAATTGACCATTCTTATGAGTCTGCCAGAGCTGTTCATACCACGAGCGAGCTGCAGATAAGGCAAAACATGTCCAAGTGCTAATTAATGAGCAGAAATTCAGTAGGCCGCCCTTCACAGTTTATTTCGACTTTCAAATGATAATTAATTAAGCACAAATAGCTTAATTTGCTTAGTGTTTCTCGTTATAATTACACCGGTGTTAAACTGCGTGAGTACTTATAGAACCATGCAAGGAAAATACATTTGAGCTTTTTGCCTACAAATTTGCAGTAATTGGTGCTCTCACATGTTTACTCCCTCATATCTGTGCAGGCAGTAGCCGTAATTGTTGGTCTTTCACAACTGATAGTGCATCAACTTTGTCTGAGCTGGCCATTGAAGTTGAATGTGTAGGAAACACAAATGATGTCTGTTTTATCGGACTGTTGCCCCAGGCTCTCAGGAAAATCTATCTTTGATGCTTAGGATCTCCTATTCTTGTCATGGACCGACGAATTTAAAAAAAAGAGTCCGACCACTACTTACCTTTTAAAAAATACTGTCGGCTAAACATATGCCCACCAGCTACAGCCTCACAGTTGGACAGCAGGCTATCAGCTGAAGACTATTTAGGCCCATGTGATTAATCTGATTGAAACAAATACACTGCTGTTCAGCAAAGTGCTGGAGCCTTCCAGTCTCACTCAGGAAAGCTTGTTGCTGCTCCTTGGTTTTAAGCAATCCTGTTCATGGTGAAAATGGGAACACTGAGTTAACAGGTTCGATTAGCTAAGGATCCAACTAAAGCAAGAAACTACGAAAGGCATCCATGGGGTTTGGGGAAATTATTTCATTATATTTTCATAAAGTTCAAAAAAGGGCAACACCCTGGGATTCGAAGGCTAAATGAAACAGTTTGAAGGATGAAGTGAATTCTGAACTGCACAGCCTGCCTAGTTGTAAGGGCAGCTTACAAAAACATGTACGGTATTTGCGCTAAATTCCTATTTGGTGAAGGCTGCTGGAAAGGGCTTAGGAATTGGTCAGAAATGGTGCTGGTCTTTGGATACCGTGTAAATGGGCTTTGAGCATGGAGGGTATTATTATCATCTTCGGTTAGCAGCAGGGGTCTGAGCTATCAGAGATTGTGAGTCGGGGTCAAAGAAAGTTGCAGCTCCATCTCCTACCTTCACTCATTTTTATTGCAGGTTCTCAGTTGAATGCAATAGATTATGGCCTCACTCTGTGTACAAAGAAAATTCACAGCAAGAATAAAAACCATGGAGCATATTTGATATATATCCAATTACTTCTTTGGATGGCTGCACTGGAAACATTGAATGAGTCATTGAATGGTACAGCACAGAAACAGGCCCTTCAGAGCACCAAAGACAGAAACGCTGGAGTAATTCTGGAGAACATGGATAAGTGACATTTCAAGTTGAGATCCTTCTTCAGAACACCATGTCCATGCTAATCCTATTTACCAACATAGCCTTTCTTTGCCTTAGCAATTTAAGTGCACATCCAGATGCTTTTGAAATAACAGCAGACACACTGCTACACTGCAAATTTTAATGTACAGTAGCTCATTGACTAGAACCACCTGCAGGAAGATCAGCTAAAAATGGTACTCAAAATAATAATAATACACCTGAGGGGAAAATCACTCACTCCAAATGTGAAACTAAGGTTAGTAATGCTATTTACATCATTTGACCTGTTGAAGATATAAAATAAAGAAAATAAACTTTATTTTAATGTTTAAAATAACATTAATAGCAAATAAATGCCACAATAAGAAATAAAACCCATAAAAGGTAATAATCTATAAAGACTTAACATCTCAATGGTACCTAACAAAGCAGCCCTTGAAACATATACAGGAAATTCTTTAAATTTAGTGATCCACAGAAACCTCATTAGTCATCATCCAGTGTTCACCTCTCTTGCTCCAGTACTAAAACCAGAGAGTCACTGATTCGACTTAAAGGATTTGACCCAATATGTGTAATTCACCAATTTTCTCGATTTGGCCTTTTAGAGAGATCCAGAATTGTTCCTGAATCCCCTGGGCACATTGACAATGGCAATGGAATTCTCCTTGGTAAAAATCCCATCTGGGATCCACATTGTGACAATGGTGCTAAAAAATGATTCTTAAAACTGGAGCAAATGGCTTGGGAGGCCCAGTTAAACAAAGCTTCCATCAGATGATTATATCTTTTACATCTGGCATTTATAACACCAAGACCACACCCAATGACCTGATCCAAGGACTCGCTGACAGTTCAGCATCTTCTGGAAGTCCTCTTCATTCCTGGCCAATCTTAACATCAGAGTGGTGATAAAAGTAGATTGGAAAGGAACAGAGCCTTTAATCCGAAGATAGACACAAAATGTTGGAGTAACTCTGTGAGGTAAGCAGCATCTTTGGGTAGAAGGAATGGGTGATGCTTTGTTTAATCCCATTGATCGATGATGAGCCATTTTAAACATAGTTCACATCGAGCCCCTTGATGGGACTACTAGAGCTAGATACAGTACATCAGTTGTTGCAGGTTACATAATGATCATTTGCTGTCAGAACAACTCTTGAAGCCTTTTCAGTGTCAGAAGCAATGTCATTAGCCTTAAGGCAATTTAAGTTTATTTAATGATATGTTTATGATATTCAGCAATGGATTTGTCCAAATTGATGGCTACAAACTCAAAAAGGTAGGGGACTGAGGTTATAACTGTTCTCTTACAAACCTCATATTTTCCATAATAATTGATAAATGAATCTGGATTTCCAATTTTTATCCAGTTCCTTGGTCTAGAATAAGAAACTATTTTGTTAATGCAATTAAGATGATGTGCATTTTTGTTTTTAACCATTCCTTAAAAAGTTATCTAATTATCTTGTCTCTTGCTGAATTAAAATATTTAGGGATGATTCAGTGAGAATCAAATAAAATTAAAACCCAGAAATCATTTAAAAAATCATCATTGTACAATTTTTGTCTGGGCTTTAATGTATTTTGGAAAATTGCATGTCGCAGACTTGAAACATCACTTGTGTTCTCCAAAGCTGCTAGCTGACCCACTGAGGCTCTCCAGCACTTTGTGCCTTTATTATAGACCAGCATCTACAGTTCCTTGTGCCTCCATTGCTCATGCAAGCTCTCCATGGGCTGGGCTGGCACCTAAATAATTTTTAAATAATCCAGTGCAATAACTTTTAGTTTATTACCATGAATAGACTATTTCTTGATGGAATTAAAAAACAAACATAAAACTGAAATAGTGAATCTCACAAGAAAAAGCTCATACTTATTTTGAACAATTTATTGCATGATGTTGGACATGCTACAATATAAATGACCATCTTCTAAATAAAATTGTAGTCCTCTATCCAAAGGACACAATAAAATGCCCATTACTAAGTTAAACAAAAGGGGAAGAAAAGTCACCATGTTTAACTTACTCATAAAAGAGATGTGCCAGTTTATGACTTTGCCGCTTTTAATAGAAGTGGATATGTTAAATATGTGTAAGCACAGATCCATAATTTGAGGGTAAAACAGGCATGGCCTCCATTTGGCCAAGATCTACAGCCCACAAGGTCAAAGCACAAGGTCAAAAACTTTAGCAAAATTTACAAAAAAACACTGCTGTTCCATTCCATTCCTTTTGGCCCCAGTTAACAGATTATTCTGAATCAAAGGTCTCCTCCCACTGCTCCTAATCTTTAAATTCCAACCACAGATGGCCACCAAAAATCCCCTTTGCTGAACATTTAGAGTTATCACCTTGGACAATCGCTTAGCCATGATCTTAGTGAACACTGGAATTTGTATTGCAATTTCTAGATCAGTTTAACACATCTTTAGATAGTGTTGCTGGCTGAATAACTGGTGTGCTTCATTAGGTTAATGCCTGCGATTTGTCTCCCATTTTATTACTCAGACAATTCACTCGAAATCCTGGTCCTGGTTGGATAAGAAAACATAGTCTCTTGTGAATGAAGGATATGGTTACCCTCCATTGCAGATTTAGATCGATTCGGACCACCTGTGCCTAAGATTCTTACATGTAATTAAATGATATACTTCCTATTGGGAGAGAATGTGCATTTCAGATTCAATAAATTTCCAAGTAAGTTGGTTTGGAAGTATTTTTAATTATGTTTATGAGTTGGCAAGTGTGTCAGACAGCTGCTGAGCAAGATGCAATTGCCCAAGCCTTGAAGTACAATCACAGCATGATCTCTTCACTGACAATGTACTCCTTGTATGAGCTGAGTGCCTTCTGTGAGTTTTCCAGACTGACTTGGCTTCTCTTTATTTTGCGGCTATCATACTTACTAATTATATAGTTGTGCTTTTGGCAAAAATACCTCTAGATCTTTGATGCTCCATCTAGAGCTCCCATTTCCACTAATCTCATTATATTCTCTCACATTCATAGCAGCTTCCCCTCTCTTCCACCCTGTCCACATTCCACCATTAACATACCCAACATACTTTACAATAACCAATTAACCTACCAGCACATCTTTGGAATGTGGGAGGAAACCGCATGTGGTCCGAAATCATAAGGTCACGTGATAAGTGCAGAATTAGGCCATTTGGCCCATCATCTATTACGCCATTCAATCATGGCTGATCTATCTCTCCCTCGTAACCACATTCTCCTGCCTTCTCCGCATAACCCCTGACAGCCGTAGGGAGGGAGAACATGCAAACACCACACAGTGCGCACTGACGGTCAGGATCAAACCTATATCACTGGAGCTGTGAGGCAGCAGTTCTACCACTTGCACCACTGTGTCACCCTTCACTGATTTAATAAATTCTACTACGAAGTAGCTCTTTCTTCCAGGGACTTTTCATTTTCACATACAATATAGCGGGATCAGAAAATCTAATGGTTAGAAAATATTTCACAGAATAAAAACTTAAGAAATATAGTTTTCTTCCTTTGTAGTCTTGCATCACCTGCCTTCCTAGAAATTTTATATTATTTTAAATACTTTTGTAAAAAAATGACAACATCGGCTTTAGGCTACTTAAATAAGTGCGGTATATTTTTAATACTACGATAAATAAAAATGCTAAAAATACAACATAAAATAAAGAACACATTGTAGGAAGTCCATGAATATTAAGTTAAATTTTTATATTGGTGGCTCATTGTGAGTACTCGCTCTCACCCTCACACAAATCCCAGACCAGAGCAGGTTATTTCAGGTAAAAAGTTCCAATGGCTTTAGTGCAGTTATTGATGTACCTTGAACCAAAATGTTGTTACTTTTTGGTCAGTAAAAAAAAAAGAGCAACATCACTTCCGCAGTACTGAAAGCTAATGCAAGATTACAAAACAAGAAAAGTACATACGTGAAGCCTCTTTTATCCTTGAAACACATTTATAACCATTAGATTGGCATCAAATTTCAGGATGAAGTGCATTTTCACCCCTTGTAACTGTGGTAATGCCCTGTAGCAGAATTGTGGCTGGTGCAGGCTAGCCTGGTGCCTTTCTAGCCTACTGACCATGCATCATGTCAGGCAGACTGGTAATCTGACTCCAGTACTTGTCTAGCAGATCCTTGCTGTGCACACCTTACTAAACATTCCAGCCTGAGGGATGCTTTTATCTGTTCCCCAAAGTAACAGTATTGTTAGCCTTTTGTTTATTTTCATGTTACTGTATCCCTGTGACAGCCATTGTACACTTATGAAACAAGTTCTACCTGTATGTGCTGTGATCTTTCAGAGACTACTGTACGTCCATATTTGACATTTAAATACAATCCTGAAATAATTTAACACGGAAACCAAATAACATTGCTTTATTAATGTATTTTTATGAACATATTTCGCCACAATTGTCTTTTTTTCCTGTTTAAGAAGGAACGTTGCCTATTTCGGGCCTATTAAGCCCGAAACGTTGCCTATTTCCTTCGCTCCATAGATGCTGCTGCACCCACTGAGTTTCTCCAGCATTTTTTTGTACCTTTGTCTTTTTTCATTGTGTTTTCACCAAATCCCTCCTTTGGTCTGTGTGGTTACGAGTTTATGATTCAATGGTTTTACAGAATAAGTGAGGATGGTTGTGCAAAGCCATGACATAGCAAGACCTGCTGCCTTTCGAGTGAAATATTAAATGTTCTAACAATTGAAATAGGGTGTGTAAAAATAAAGTCAGAGTATGGAGATACAACCAGAGTCCATGCACAAAAACACCTTGTTAAACCACAAATTTCAGCAAACCACACAGAAATTATTATTTGAAAAATACTTCGCCAGGCATTTGCATCTTAATGACAAGGTTCAAGAAAACATATAAAATGTAAAACAATTAACATTCAGAAATAAAGTTGGCAACTTCGTCTTGCAATTTTGTGCCTCTCCAAAACAAGAGACTATTTCAGATGATGAATAGACAATAGACAATAGGTGCAGGAGTAGGCCATTCGGCCCTTCCAGCCAGCATCGCCATTCAATGTGATCATGGCTGATCATCCCCAATCAGTACCCCGTTCCTGCCTTCTCCCCATATCCCCTGACTCCACTATCTTTAAGAGCCCTATCTAACTCTCTCTTGAAAGTATCCAGAGAACCGGCCTCCACCGCCCTCTGAGGCAGAGAATTCCACAGACTCACAACTCTCTGTGAGAAAAAGTGTTTCCTTGTCTCCGTTCTAAATGACTTACCCCTTATTCTTAAACTATGGCCCCTGGTTCTGGACTCCCCCAACATCGGGAACATGTTTCCTGCCTCTAGAGTGTCCAAACCCTTAACAATCTTATATGTTTCAATAAGAATCCCTCTCATCCTTCTACAAGCCCAGCCGCTCCATTCCCTCAGCATATGACAGTCCCGCCATCCCGGGTATTAACCTTGTAAACCTACGCTACACTCCCTCAATAGCAAGAATGTCCATCCTCAAATTAAGGGACCAAAACTGCACACAATACTCCAGGTGTGGTCTCACTAGAGCTCTGTACAATTGCAGGAGGACCTCTTTGCTCCTATACTCGACTCCTGTTGTTATAAAGGCCAACATGCCATTCACTTTCTTCATTGCCTGCTGTACCTGCATGCTGAACATATGTACACCTGAACATGAATATAATTATATTATATGATGGGTTATAATATAATTATCACATTTAAGATGTATTTAAATAAGTACTTTAAGGAATTAATTCAACTGCATTAAC
Organism: Leucoraja erinaceus; assembly: GCF_028641065.1. Classification (NCBI taxonomy): domain Eukaryota; kingdom Metazoa; phylum Chordata; class Chondrichthyes; order Rajiformes; family Rajidae; genus Leucoraja; species Leucoraja erinaceus. The sequence goes on along the minus strand of NC_073391.1, from coordinate 17,560,906 downwards.
TAATCCCTGATTTAAGTCTATCTTTGCACCATGACTGAGATACAGTAAGCCATTTCAACCAACAGGAAACAGCCACAATACATCAGACATTTTGGTTGGTAGTGGTGCAGCAGTAGATCAACTGCTTCATGGCACTAGGGTCCCAGGTTCTATCCTGACCTTGGGTGTTGCCTTGTGGAGTTTACACTTTGTGACTGCATGGGCTTCCCCCAGGTGCTCCTGTTTCCTCCAAAAAGACAACAAGATTGCACAGTCAATTGACCATTGTAAATGTCCCCGAATGTGTACATGAGTGGTAGGGGAAGGTAGGGGGAGTCGATGAGAATCTGGGGAGAATAATAAAAATGGGATTAATGTAGGATTAGTGTGAATGGGAAATTGATGATCACAAATGTGGTGGTCAGTGTAGCCAACATCTGTGCAGTGTATCTCTATGACTATGTAAACATACATAGCCTTTGGCTGAACGACTCATTTCTATGAGTGCAGGGGGACACTGTTGAATGTCTTCAAAATTAAATTGCCATGCCATGTCTTCTTAACACATTCTAATTGATAATGGATATCTTGTGGTCATTAATCTGATTGAGTCTATAAAAAACTGGAGCATTTGTATGCCAATCAGCTGCTTAACCATGGGGAAACAAGGAACTGCAGATGCAGGTTAATATACAAAAGGACACAAAGTACTAGAGTAATTCCACAGGTCAGACCGCATCTCTGGAGAACATGGATAGGTGACGTTTCGGGTCAAGACCCAAGGATCTCGACCTGAAATCTCACCTATCCATGTTCTCCAATGATGCTGCCTGACCTGCTGAGTTACTCCAGCACTTTGTGTCATTTTTGTAGCCTTTGACCATGCTGCACCTTTTAATATTATCACGGCTGATTCAACCTTAACCTCAACACCATTTTTCCACTGTCTCCCTGCAACCCTTGATATGTTTGTAATGCAAATCAATGCCGTGAATATATTCAGTGATCAAATGGTTCAAATATTTTACATAGAGATATACCAAGCAGTTAATGTAATGCATTAATCAGCTTGAGGTCCACATCACATCAGAATTACAGTGGCCAGCTCTCAGCCACCCTCTCATATCTCTCTTTGGATCTCTTGGGATCTCCCAACAGTCGGTGATAATGATCTCCCAATAGGGTGCTTGTCCCACCACAGCCTCCTTACAAAGTTCTTAAGGGGTTGGACAGACTAGATGCAGGAAGATTATTCCCGATGTTGGGGAAGTCCAGAACTAGGGGTCACAGTTTAAGGATAAAAGGGAAGTCTTTTAGGACCGAGATGAGAAAATCATTTTTTATACAGACAGTGGTGAATTTGTGGAATTCTCTGCCACAGAAGGTAGTTGAGGCCAGTTCATTGGCTATATTTAAGAGGGAGTTAGATGTGGCTCTTGTGGCTAAAGGGATCAGGGGGTATGGAGAGAAGGCAGGGATGGGATACTGAGTTGGGAGATCAGCCATGATCATAGTGAATGGCGGTGCAGGCTCGAAGGGCCAAATGGCCTACTCCTGCACCTATTTTCTATGTTTCTATGTTTTCTCATACTCCCTCATCCCCTTACAGCCACCGCTTCTCCGCAAGAAATATAAGCTGAACCGATCTGGTAAACCCGTTCTTTCCTCCTATTCTTGCCCTCGAGGGCCTATTTCTTCCAACCAATTCTGGTTCCACTGGTTCAACTTCATCATGGATGTACCATGCCATACAAGGGTTATCTGAGCGACCTATGCTCTCCTTCTTCTTCTTTCGTGTGGCGTGCACAGCCTAAACTTGTTGGACAACTTGTTCTATTTGATCTTCCGTTTGTGCACGTCGAGTTGATTACATTAGTCGAAACAGGGCGGACCATGTGAAGGCTGCAATCTTCCACCCCTCTGCTCTCCCTCAAGATTCAAGATTCAAGAGAGTTTATTGTTATGTGTCCCAGATAGGACAATGAAATTCTTGCTTTGCTTCAGCACAACAGAATATAGAAGGCATGAATACAAACAGATCAGTGTGCCCATATACCATTATATAAATATATATACACATGAATAAATAAAACAGATAAAGTGCAAATAAACAGATAATGGGCTATTAATGTTTGGAGTTTTGTTTTAGTTGAGTTTAATAGCCTGATGGCCGTGGGGAAGAAGCTGTTTCTGAACCTGGACGTTGCAGTCTTCAGGCTCCTGTACCTTCTACCTGAAGGTAGCGGGGAGATGAGTGTGTGGCCAGGATGGTGTGGGTTATTAACATGTTAACTCATTAACATGGCTGAAATTCTCAGAGTGAATGCATTTCTTTGAAGTCAGCATTTGCATTTAAAACCCATGATTTTCTCCAACAAGATTTGAATGACCACTTTGTAGAGCATCCGTGTTCAGTCCACAGGCCCCCATCACTTCATTGCTCCATTCCACTCCTAATCTAACCAAACCCAAACATAAGATGGAAGAATATCTCAGACTCATCTTTTATTTGGGACCTTGCAGCCTTTAGATATCAACAATGAATTCAACAATTTCATGTAACTTGCTTTTCCCGCATTCGTATCAGAACTGTCCAGTTCTGTTGCAAGATTTTCTATCTCTAATATTATTCTTTTTCTCCCTCTCTTCAGAGCTACTGTGCTGGACATTTCAAGCAATCTACTTTGGTTTCACATGCATTTGTTTTTGTCCCAACTGCCCTCATTAATATATTAATTAGCCAGATGCATAAACATCATAGGTACACAAAAAAGCTGGAGAAACTCAGCGGGTGCAGCAGCATCTATGGAGCGAAGGAAATAGGCAAAGTTTCGGGCCGAAACCCTTCATAAACATCATAATCATCTCAACAACCTCGACCTCACCCTCTCAGAGATATTTCCTTTGTTCAATTCATCCCTCCCTCACCCTCTTCACAACTTCGAAACAAAACTGTTTTCTCACTTTCCTCCTTTTGATAACGATTATCCAACATGAAACATTAGCTCTGTTTCTCTTTCCACTGTTGCTGCCTATCTTGAAGGGCATTTCCAGAACTTTCTGTTTTTATTTCAGGTTTCCAGCATTTATAGTTATAATTCAGAGACACCGCTGATTTCATAATGCATCATAACTTAGTTATTTGGCCTCTTGAGTCAGTAAGATGATCTTCTGTCTCAAGCCCATTTTGGCTTATGGCATGACTCTACCTACAAATGTTCTTTCATTCTAGCCTGAGGAAACCATCTCTTGTCATTTACCCTTTCAGAGTCTCGTTCATCGCAATGGGATTACTCTATTCTTCTAAACTCCAGCAAGTATTGGGTAACCTTACACATTCACTCCTCAAAGGATAACCAACATTTTACACTAGAAATCAATCAAGTGAAATTACTCTGTTCCAGCTCTGAAGAAATGATGGTAATAAAATTGGGCACAGACTTCAGAGTGTGATCTCACTCAAGCCCAATAAAAATTTAACAAGGCTTTCTTCCTTTTTGTTCCAACTTCTTTGCAATGAATGCCAACACCATAGTTTCTTGCTGGACTTGTGCAATAGTTTGGTCCATTTCATGATCCAGCACACCATGATGCCTCTGTACATGAGTGCATACTCATTTTTACCAAATTACTTAAATTACTTAAAAGTATTTTTTTCTCTTCTTCAAGTGTTCCAGCATTATACTCTGTCATTGATTTATTTAATCATGGCTTTTGCTGCACGCTGTGTTTCATCAGAAAAAAATATTTCCTCCATATTCTTCATGTAATTTGCAAATCTGGGCTACAATGATTCATGTCAGCAATATTTGATTCTCTACAAGGTCAAATCTCTACGGCTTAAATTTTTACTTTTTATTTAGTTTTTGATTTCTAGCATTTACAAATAACAGCCTTCTACATTGAATAGAACATTTGATTAGTCATTTAGATCTAGCATTTTAGGTTTGAAATGTATTTTGAAAGTAAAACCAACATGGATTAAGCATAAACTTATTGGCAAAATATTAAACACCTGGACTATTTTGGCAAAGTTCCTCACCTTAAAGATTATTGCTGAATAATTTTAAAAAAAGACCGTACCTGTAAAACTGATCGCTGGTGGGTGTGGACTCGATGGGCCAAAGGGCCTGTTTCCACGCTGTACCTTGAAACTAAACTAAACAAAAGTTACTAAACTAAGCTGGAAATTTTGATTTAAACCATTTCCATGAACCCAACAAACATTCTCTGGTGCCACTTAATACCAGGATGATCCAACCTTTGTGAGACAACAGTATTCTTTAATACAAAATTGATTCACGTTCATTCTAGAATCAGAAACTGATGATTATGGTGGGACAATTTTGTGATCACGATTAGATTCAGGTTGAACATTTTTATATTTGAACATTTGGTTGATTTACATGCATATTAAATATCTTTTAACTTTCTTTTTCTTCCTTCAATCACAACACCATCTGACATTGCATCCATTTCAAAAATTTGTTTCTAGTTGACATCATACACTAGCTAGAATCATTGACAATAGCTTGGCATCTCCTCGTCAACACTGCCCATTCCCCATCAACTCTACCCTGATCATTCCCAGACTCACTACACTGACTGAAACATCATTCCCATAAACAAGGACTCCAAATAGGGAGTAGACCACCAAAATTATCCCCTTTTAAATTCTCTCTAAGCCTCACAACCCTGGTCTGAGCAAAGTTCCTCTCCTTACCAGTGAAGCTTTGTGTTTCTGATCATGAAACTGAGGGTTTTGCTTGTGTTCTGTGAATCCAGCTGCCCATCACCTGTTCATCTGGTAATAATTTCAAATTGTGCTTTGTGAATCCTTTCATATCGAAGTGTTTAATATTAATTATGGAATCTGTAAATGGAATGTAGCGGGGCCATTTTAATGACAGTGATGATTTTGAAATGAAATATAACTGTAATTAATGCCGGTTGGTTACATTAGCCAGATCATTGTTAAATTGCTCCTTTCATTCCATTCTCCTGCTTGTGTGAACCAAGAACATTCTCCCTGCCACCTAATGAGTCTAGGTCAGTCCGCAGTTACTCCACTGATGATGTTTACCCAGGGAGTTAAACTTGTCTGCTGGTTCCCTCTCCATGAGCCATAGACACTCAGGTTCTATGTCACAAAGTGACCCAAGCATTTCTTACACTGAGGTAAAAAAAAAGATAAAATAATTGTAAATCGTCTCTAGTGTGCAGGATGGTGTTAGTGCATGGTGTGATCGCTGGTTGGCATGGACTCGGTGGGCTGAATAGCGTATTTCATCACAGTATCACTAAACAAAACTAAACGATGGCAAGACCAGTTCATAGCGGACAGCCTGACTGGGCAAATGTAACAATTAAACCTTACACCCACATTCTGAAGTTTCAACTTTTGCTCTCCCAAAATAAACTTTTACATAAATTATTCTGTTCTGCCTCAAATGTGAGTTCCACTATTAAACTCCTCCCACGTGCTAGACACCAGAAACATCTCTGCTCTCCTCATATTAGAAACATACATTGCTCTTGTTTTGCTCGTTAAAGAATGGTTTGTGGACTAGTGTCGGAACACTAAAGTCTGTCATTGGTAAGCACATGGAATTAAAATTCTTTAACACACAAGTGTCAGGGACTCGCAGTGAATCAGGGAAGTTAACAAGCGAGTTAAACTAAGAGTTGACAATTTGCTTTCAGGTCTCAAAATCTGCTTTGATTTTTCTTATCCGGTCTGAAAGGTGTCTTACTGAAGTCTGTCATATGTTCACACAATATTTAGATCCAACCAGGAGAGTTTCATGACTTCACCGATCTTTACCAATTTCTAGTTAATATTGTGATGATTCTGTTTCTCTCTCCCCATCTTTGGATACCGTTAATTTCAGAAATTCTTTGGGGTGGGAGATTGCAACCTTCACGTGGTTCGCCCTGTTTCGACAAATGCAATCAACTCGGCGTGCACAATCAAATAGAACAAGTTGTCCTACAACTTTAGGCTGTGCATGCCATACGCAAGACGAAGAAAAAATTATTTCACATCAATTCTGTAATTACCTACGACTGGAATAGAATAGAATGACTTTAAATACTGCCTAATGAGATATTTAAAATTTTCTTGTACAGTAACATTTGATTATATTATTCATTTCATTAGAATTTTTTCTTCATTCATTTTCCCATCTGCTTGACCATAGTCACTCAAACCAGCTCCTGCTTCCCCCTTGATTAGTACGGGTGTCAGGGGTTATGTGGAGAAGGCAGGAGAATGGGGTTAGGAGGGATGATAGATCAACCATGATTGAATGTCAGAGTAGACTTGATGGGCAGAATGGACTAATTCTGCTGCTTTCACCTATGACCTTATGACCCACAGTAATTCACTGATCAAGAGCATCCAGGAGCTTAGGGTTGTCGACAGCTTTGTCTACAGGTTACACCACAGAGGAGCATGAGCACATTCCTACACCATCACTCACGATGCTACAAGAACCAGGGTCATGTTCCTGCTGTGCAAGCTTACTAGATATGAAGAGTGGTTGTACAATCAGTCTAGACTTAAGCCTCACTTCCATGCACTGAATCTACCCCAGCTTTCAACATTGCCAGATACAAAATATAGATGCTGGAAATCAAACAGAACAGAACAGAACATGCATGTACTACACAGGAGGTCCGGTGAGAAATGGGCTGGGAACAAAAGAGTTCATACTCTTGGGACTAGTGTAGATGGGGCATCTTGGCCTTCATGGGCAAGTTGGTCTGAAGGGCCTGTTTCCATTCTGAGTGAGACTTCAGGTTGATTACTTTTCATCAGAACCAGGAGGTGAAATATGTCTTAAGATGGACAGAAAGTAGGGAGAAGAAAAGGGGACTAAAGAAAAGTTCAAGAATAGAATGGATAGACTAAATAATAAAAGGGAATGGGCACATTATTTTTTATGAAACTCAAGGCCGATGTACTCTGAGACTCTGTGGATATTTCTCCATTTTCAGTTGGTCTGGTGATGATTTAGTTTCACTCTCACTTCATCTTTCTGTGACACTGTGCACTTCATAAATCTTTTCATATCACAGTGATTAATATTAATTCTAGAATTTATGACTGGAATACTGGGAGAATATTTTAATCAGTAATGTGATATTTCATTTCGATATTTGTAATTCATGACTTTTGAATGTATTTATTTACCTTAATATTAAATGAGTCCTTTCCACTATACCCCTGTTTATTTGGGCCAAAGTAACTCATGTTGTCAGCTGCTGACTCCATGGTTCAATTCTGTACAGCCAGAGGCATAAGCTCTTCAGGTGACGTCACAAAGGAGCCAGGGTCAATTACACAGGAGCACAAGGCAGCCCAAGTATCACCCTTCATTGTGTCTGACGCAACCAACCGCAGGTGCTGGTTTACACCAAAGATAGACACAAAATGCTAGAGAAACTCAGTGGGTCAGGCAGCATCTCTGGAGAAAAGGAATAGTTGACGTTTCGGGTCGAGTCTAAAGAAAGGTCTCGACCCAAAACGTCACCTATTCTTTTTCTCCAGAGGTGCTGCCTGACCCACTGAGTTACTCCAGCATTTTGTGTCTTTCAGTGGGCCAGGCAGCAGCCTCTGGAGAAAAAGAATAGGTGACATTTTGGGTCGAGACCCTTCTTTGGACTTGACCCTAAACGTCACCTATTCCTTTTCTCCAGAGGTGCTGCCTGACCCACTGAGTTACTCCAGCAGTTTGTGTCTATCACCTCTCATGGTCTGGTCACATGACTATGCACTGGCTGATCAATGGACATGATCACATGATGTTCAATCAGTCTCAATGAAGTTCAATCTCCCATTTATAAAATCCCCTATCCACCAACTGGAAGAATTAATACCAATGATTCATACTGGTCACATTGTGCTCTGGAGCTTCAGAGCACTCTACAAGTGATATTTAGCCACAATACTTTAGGTTGAATCAAGATAGATTTGGCCAGGACTTGCTGTACCTTTCCACCAACTCTTGTGGAGAATTAAATAAATTAAATCTTTCCACCCAGGGGTCAGGCCATGAGGCACAGTGTAGTCTCAATACTAACCAGGTCGACCTCTCCCACCCTGCACCCGGAAAGGCCTCTCAGTCTTTGACCAGGAGATAAGACTGGGCGTGGAGCCACACCACTTTCAAATTTAGGAGACTTTTTGCATTCAGAGAGTTAAAAACATTTACAATTACTTTAAATAAATAAGAATATCAAAATAACAAAAAAAGTAATTAAAATACACTAAAATGCTGAGAACCACTCATAAATCTATATTACTAAATCTCTGATCTTGACCGCTTTTGGCCGACTGTGCTACGATCTTCGAGAGAACGCCGCCACCTATGGCCGTCATTTTTGGCCACCTCGCTCAGAGCCCCCCTCCGCCGTATGAGTGCGGAGGACTTTTTCCGTCGATGAAAAATGAGAGAGATATTAATGTTTTTACAAAATTCCCCATTCTCTCTGCTGCCCTCACTGGCGGCAGGGGGAGGGACTATAAAACCAGGAAGTGTCATGCCTCACTCAGTCTCTGCCAGACCAGGAAGCGAGAGGGTCACGGCTCTCTGGGTTGCGAATAACATTGAACGCATGTCTACTCCACGGTGATTCCCCTCGATGCGGCTGTAAAGTGGCTGCAGCCCTTTTTAAAAAGATTATGTTCACAAAATGAATTTTGGTTGTTGGGTGTCTGCAGCCCAATTGTTTGCCTCGCCTTTTTTTTTAACAAGTTTGTGTTCACAAAATGAATTTTGGTTGTCGGGTGTCTGCAGCCCAATTGTTTGCCTTGGCTTGGCTTTTAAAATCGTTGCAACAGTTGGATGTCTGCCCAAGCATCCATACGGCCCACAATGTCTATACTAGCCCTCTGGAAACCAGTACCTTCAGCCCGCAACACCCATACTAGCGCAACAGACACCCCCCCCCACTGGCGAGCAGGATTGGAATTGGTGGAGAGGTGGAATATTGCGTTGGAAACCAGCCCTCCCATGTGATGCTGGGACCCAACGGGTCCCACTTAGTCTAGTATAAAATAAAGGAAGCAATCTCAAGTATTACTTTTCTCCTTCTCATCTCCAATTTAGGAATCCCCATTCAAAATAATCCCACCGTGCTTGGGCTCTGGGACCAGACTGCTCATCAGTGCCTGTCACCCTTCTTGTCCTGGATGCTTGGATCAGCCTGATCTGGAAGGTACTCACCTGAGAGCCTAATTGTTTTACGTGGAAGCATAATTTAGAAATTTCTCTTAGGTAAACGGATGAGTTAAAATATTAATGAAAGAAAGGGGATCAAAATTCAATTTTATGGCATGCTCAAACATAATTTTAACATCAGCATTGAAAGGGGGCTCAATTATATTCAATTATGCGTGCGTTTTAACTACTAATTTAAACCTAGTAGGGTTTGTTTAGTTTAGTTTAGAGATACAGGGCTGAAACGGCCCTTCAGACCACCAAGTCCGCACCGACCAGCGATCCCTGCACATTGACACACGAGGGACAATTTACAAATTTACCAAGCCAATTAACTTACAAACCTGTATGTCTTTGTAGTGTGGGAGGAAACTGGAGTTCCCGGAGAAAACCCATGCAGTTCATGGGGGGAACGTACAAACTCCAGACAGACAGCATACGTAGTCAGGATCGAACCTGGGTCTCGGACGCTTTAAGGCAGTAACTCGAACGCCGAGCCACTGTGCTACCCTTGTTGTTATAGATTGAAGCAAAACATTTTTAATTTTACCACAGTACTGTGGTAGGTTCTGTTTGTAAGCTTGGTGATTGGTTAATTGTAACACTTGTCTATGTTAATAGTCAACTTATTGTTTACATTAAGCCAGTGGCTGTGTACTTTGCAATGTCCAATGACATAAATGAGTAGTGTGGTCTATTGGTTACACTTTCTATTGCCAAACTCTGACTTACCTTTATTCTTTGTGAAGCTACAGTATCCCACCTGCTCTATTCAACCTCGAGTCCTTAAAGCCATTCCCTAAAACAATGTAGCTAAGGTTTCACATGATTATCATTTCCTTCCTATTCAGGGAGCATCTGCTGACTCAGTGCCTCAAAGACTAACAGGTTTTAAGAGGCCACAGGCTGCCAAGCACACAGAGCCAGATCATCCAAATATGACAAAACACTGCAAATAATATAAGTTGCACATGTTTCAAAGGTGACTCTGCGATGCGTTTTACCTTTTAGAAAGCTGAAGTAGTTTTGAGGTTCTTGTGTAAAATGTAATTGCTTTTCTGGTGCTTTGTGTGAAGGTACAGAATAATAATGACTTACTGTGTCAAAAAACTCTGCAGTGCTGCTAATTGAAAATCCTGATTTCACGAACAGGTTTTCCTGGTAATTTAATCCATTGTGCTTCATTATATTTTTAATCAAAATGTACACTAGACTGTGAAGTTGACAAATGTCAAGGCATATTATGATAACAGTTTGATTTCTGAAATTGGCTGAGTAAAGAATACATAAGTCAAATTATCATGAGGCATAACAAGGTCTACTTTTGCCACCGCTTAGTTTTACAAATAGTTTGCTACCTTCCAATTCAGGTACAAATTGTCAAACCAAATTGTCAAAACTCCCCCAGGGATAAGAGAAGCCACCAAGAGAAGAATTGTCTGCCACATGAGATGTGATGGAGTCAAAGGTCTACAAATTAATTGCTCCTTTTCCTTCAATGAATACATTGCATTATTAATTGATTTACTTTGCATTTAATCATGTTTACAGCTCTGTAATTACTTTGCTATCAGTTTACAAAACGAATGTTATAGCAATGTTAGGTTGTTGCTGCCATTAATCTCACATCAAAAAAGCGTCAAAATGTTTGTAATGTCATTTACATCACAGAAAGCAAACTCTGTTTTAATTTGCAAGTCTTTCCTGCACCAACTGACATCTGTTAATCTATGGATTGTTTTCAAAACAGAGATCAATAGGAAGTAGAGGTGAAGTAGGGTGATAATTAACCACAGGACCTGCTTAATCCTATCAATAATTGATCACTGATATTATCTTTAATCTCCAATATCTATCATGTATCTATACACTGTAAATGCATTGATCGTAATCATGTATTGTCTTTCTGCTGACTGGTTAGCACGCAACAACAGCTTTTCACTGTACCTAGGTACACGTGATAATAAACTAAACTTAACAATAATTGTTGACTAGCATTTTATTCCCATAAAATATGCTTTATACATAAAATATACAACACAATTAGGACATGTCATTATCTTCATTCATTCCACCAAACAATTCAATGCATTCACTTGCAAATGTGTCAATGTCATTAATGTTACATCCCTAAACATTTCAACACAGAGAAATTTGAGAGGTCATTAAATGATCTCGCATCGACTGCAGGAAATGGCATAGAGTACTTGGCCCCAGTCGGCATCAATGGTGCTGAAGTGGAGATGGTCACGAGTGCTTCAAATTCCTGTATGTAATTATCACCAACGATCTGACCTAGTCCAACCACATAAGCGATAGGGACAGGAAGGGATACTGACGCCTGTACGTTCAGAAGGCTAAAGGAATTTAAGAGGGCATCAATAATACCGGTGCCCGTGAAGAGTAAGGTGACGTGCCTCAATTATATTCGACCATTGGCATGTCTGTCTTGTCGCTTCTTGTGTTTCTTGTACGTGGTGGTGGAAAGATTGGTGGAAACAGGGCCGTGACGTGAACGCTCTTTCCTTGACTCCCTACATAATAAGATTAGCATCATTTATTGGGATAGTCTACATAATGACAATATCCCAATAAATGATGCTAATCTTATTATGTATAAAGGATATTCAGATATTTCTATGTCTTTAGAACAGTGCTGGGTGTTTAGTTGAGATTTTCAGTCTCTTTCCTTTTAGTGATGTGGAATATCAATAACGGACTGTGAACATAATATTAATGCCCGTAGACTACACATAACATCTATCTCAATTTGAACTGAAGAAAGATCTACTTAGGGAACTTCATTGCATTTGATATATGGTTAGGCTCATCATTGCAAAAGTAGCAAAACAGAAAGTGTCGAAAAATCAGGCAGCATCTGTGGAAAGAGTGGACAGGTGGTGGGATTGGATTTTTCTTCAGATTGACTAGAGTGTGGGGAGAAAGCTGGAAAAGAGAGGTGGGGGGCAGGACAATGCCTGGCAAGTGATAGGTGGATAGAGGTGAGGTTTGATTGGCACATGGGTGGAGTAAGTGACAAAAGCTACAGGTGAAAAGGAGACAAAAGGGGAGGCAGATAACAGGAAATGTGGAGGAGTGAACTGTAAAGCAGGAGGGAGGAATACAGGAGTGGAAAGAAGGGGGATTAAAATGGAAATGGGGAACAGGGGATATGATGAGTATACGAAGGAGGGGAGAAAAGCTGGGTGACTGGCGGGGTGGTGGTGGGGGGGGAAGGGTAGATGGTGGGAGAAATAGAAGCGCATCTGGGTGGAGGATGACACGGTAAAGAGAGGGAAGGGAGAGGACTTGAACTTGGAGAATTTGATATTCGTACCATGGGGTTACAAGCTACAAGCAGAATATACAGTAAGGTGCTGTTTCTCCAGTTTGGTGTGGCCTCACTCTGGCAATGGAGGAGGCCAAGGACAGAAAGGTTAGTAAGGGAATGGGAAGGTGAGTTAAAGTAGTTTGCAAACGTGAGATCCAACGGGCCTTGGTAGACAGAGCGCAGGTGTTTGTCTCATCTTTCATGGATGTCCATTCTCTTTACACTTCCATTCCTCTTACATCCCCATTCCCCACCAGGAAGGCCTCAAGGCCCTCCAGTTCTTCCTTGAATGGAGACCCAATCAGTTCTCACCAACCTGGCGGAACTTGTCTTTATCCTTAACAATGTGTGGGAAGGAACTGCAGATGCTGGTTTGAACCGAGGATAGACACAAAAAGCTGGAGTAACTCAGTGGGACAGACGGCATCTCCGACTGGAGAAGGGTCTCAACCCGAAACGTCACCCATTCCTTCTCTCCAGAGATGCTGTCTGTCCCGCTGAGTTACCCCAACCTTTTGTGTCTATCTTCATCCTTAACAAGTTCTCTTTTGACTCCTTTCACTTTCTTCAGGTCAAAGGTGTAGCCATGGCCACTCACATGGGCCCCAGCTATGTCTGTCTTTTCATTGGTCATGTTGAATAGCCCTTGTGTACCCCAGTGCCAATCCACAACCCTTTCTCCGCTACATTGATGATCACATCAGGATTGCCTCTTACGCAGTGCAGAACTCATTGATTCCATCAACCTCACTATTAACTTGCACCCTGGCCTCAAATTCATTTGGACTATTTGTGACACCTCTCACCACCTTCTCAATCACTCTGTCTCCATCACAGAGGACAGGCTATGTATTGATATCTACTATAAACCTGCTTACAACCAAAACCACCACCTTCCACCCTGCATCTTGCAAGGAAGCCATCCCTTATTCTCAGTTTTTACCCCTCTGCCATATCTGTTCTTGATGGGCCAAGATGAGGATCTTCACTCAGCACATCCAAGGTGTTGTCTTTCTTCAGTAAATGTTGTTTCCCCCCTGCTGTTCAGGATGGAACCCTCGCCCATGTCTCCTCTGTATCCCATAGTTCTGCTCTCGCTCTCTCTCCCCCACGGTAGAACAAGGACAAGAGTTCCCCTGGCCCTGACCTTTCACCGCACCCAACACATCATTCTCTGACAATTCTGCCACCTTCAATGTCATCCCACTACCAGTCACAACTTCCCGTCTCCACCCCTGCCCATTTTCCACAGAGACTATTCTCTCTGCAACTCTTCAGTTCACTCATCCCTGACTATCCAACCTCTCCCCTTCCAGGTACTTTCTGCACACTCTCCATAGCCCTGCAACTGCAGAACATATAGTCACAGAGTGATACAGTGTGGAAAGAGGCCCTTTGGCCCAACTTGCCCACACCGGTCAACATGTCCCAGTCACACGTCCCACCTGCCAGCATTGGGTCCATATCCCTCCAAACATGTCCTATCCATGCACCTGTCTAACTGTGTCTTGAATGTTGAGATAGTCCCTCATCTACCTCCTCTGGCAGTTTGTTCCATACCCCCACTACCCTTTGTGTGAAAATGTTACCCCTCAGATTCCTATTAAATCTTTTTCTCTTTACCTTAAACTTTAAGGGCCTAAACTTAAACTCAACCTTAAAAGAAGATTGAGGGAGGATCTTATAGAAACTTACAAAATTTTTAAGGGGTTGGACAGGCTAGATGCAGGAAGATTGTTCCCGATGTTGGGGAAGTCCAGAACAAGGGGTCACAGTTTAAGGATAAAAGGGAAATCGTTTAGGACTGAAATGAGAAAAAAACATTTTTTACACAGAGAGTGGTGAATCTCTGGAATTCTCTGCCACAGAATGTAGTTGAGGCCAGTTCATTGGCTATATTTAAGAGGGAGTTAGATGTGGCCCTTGTGGCTAAAGGGATCAGGGGGTATGGAGGGAAGGCAGGTACAGGATACTGAGTTGGATGATCAGCCATGATCATATTGAATGGCAGTGCAGGCTCGATGGGCCAAATGGCCTACTCCTGCACCTATTTTCTATGTTTCTATGTTCTAAACCTATGTCCTCCTGTCCTCGATTCACCTACTGAAGACACGAGACTCTGTGCATCTACCCGATCTGTTCCTCTCATGATTCTATGCACCTCTGTAATGTCACTCCTCATCCTCCTGCGCTCCAAGGAATAGAGTCCCAACCTACCTTTTATCTCCTTTACACCTCTATCACTTGCTTTGTCCATCTGCTAATCAAACCCCACGCAGCAGTATCCGACTAACACTTTCCAGCATTAGTCCCATCCCGACCTCTCACTTTGTCCCCTCTACTCCAATCAATCTGAAGAAGGGTCCTGATTCAAAATGCCATCAGTTCATTCCCTCCACTGGTGCTGCCTGACCTGCTGAGTTCTTCCAGCACTTTGTGTGTTTTGCTCAAGATTCCAGCATATGCAGTTTCTTCTGTTTCCACAATAAAAATGGATAGTAAGTCATGGCTGACCAAAACATAATTTACTCTAATAACATTGGAGCTAATTGTCGTAGAATGGCGTGAGAGTGGGGAACTTTGCCCTATAAAGAATTTAGGCTTCCTTCCTCCAAATTCTCATGCAGTGAATTAGATTTCTGACAAGTGCTGGTAATATGGTGAGCTGCCTCCAGGAAACTATCAGTAAATTACACCATTAATGCATTGGTCTTTTTATCCCCTACCAGTTTTCTTCCGACGTTCCCCACCTGAAGGGAAACATTGATCCTGATGTTTGCATAGGTATGCGCAGCCACTAACTATACACTTATGCCCCTGTCCCACTTAGGAAACCTGAATGGAAACCTCTGGAGACTTTGCGCCCCACCCAAGGTTTCTGTGCGGTTCCCGGAGGTTTTTGTCAGTCTCCCTACCTGCTTCCACTACCTGCAACCTCCGGCAACCACTTGCAACCTCCGGGAACCGCACGGAAACATTCATTACATTCTGCCAAAATGTTCCTCCTTCACTTCCATCAGCATAGTGTACATCAAAAAGCCTTATGTTTGTTATCCTGTTTAATTGTTCATGGCAACCTCTGGCGAATGTAAAGAAGCCGGCATGGAACAAAGGACCAAGTGGTCACCACCTCGTTAGTATGTTTTGTATCGTTTCGTCTATTTGCCCAATAAACCAATGAGAAACTAAAAGCTATCTTCAAGGCAGAAGGCAAATCAGTACCACTCCAAAGATGTACAGGTTTGAAGATTAATTGGCTTGGTTATAAATGTAACATTTTCCAACATTAGGGATCCACTTTTTCCATCTGTGTGAAAACTGGTGGTTTCTGCCTGTTATCAGATTTTGATTTTCTATGTGTAGAGTTTAGCCTGCAGAGCATGTCCTACATACTTTCTATTAACAAAACATCACACATTTAAGGAAGCATCATCTGATCACTACAGCTACATTGACTCATTTGATCTCACTGTATCAGACATATTCCTTTTGTTGTACTCCCACCTCTCCCTTCTCCCAACCACCTTCAGTGCTACTGAAAACGGACTTATTATTTTACCTTTCCAAGTTCGAATGAAGTATCCTGGATCCGAGCTGCTTCTCTTTCCATTGATTCTTCCTGATTTCCAGCACTTTCAATTTTTACTTTAGATTCCAGCATCATATGCAGCATTTTTGCATTTCCCCACCAAAGTAGATAGTGAAACCACATTTGGTGACTCTGAGGCCCAAATAGTCTACAAGGTTTTTTTTTTACCCTGCAAGAGTGACTACACCTCAAAATTCATTCACTATAAAGCTTCTTAATTATTTCAGAGCTGCTATAAATTTCATTTTTTTCTTCCACGTAATGGAAATAATTAGAATGAAGAATCTCTCATTGGGAATGCACTGGTGGAGATGTAAGGTAACATGTTGGGGGCAGGGGAGGATTTAGGGTTTAGGATCTGATCTACACAGTTATGGGGCAGGCAACAACTGGATGATAGTTGTCACCTCCTAGTGGCTAGCATAGAGAGGATCGAGGCAGTGTGAACGTGTTCAGAGACCCACAGCTTCCAGTTATTTACATCAAGTGAGATTGAAAGAAGAAAAATAAATATAAATATAAAAATAAAGTTGAAACCTATCAATTGAACAGGGTAGAAATATAAAACAGATAAAGAAAATTAATGCACAGTGTAAAGAAAGGTATTGGTTTACAACCATCCTGCTTTTTCTACAGCCATTTATTAATTTCTCTATTCACCCCAAAAGATCCCACATAATTTTATATTTTAGTTATTTTCCATATTGATGTGGTTTATTTAACCTTTCTATCCTTTCTATCCTTCATTTTCTATAGCCATTTCTCAAGTTCTTCCCTTCAACAAATCCCCCCAATTTTTATATGTTAGTTATTTCCAAAATACTATAAATGTAGTTTATTTAACATTTCTAGTCCCTAGCTTGGCTGGAAGATAAAATATGAAATATAACGCAGGAATCATTAAGCCTTACTAACAACTGCTTCTAATTCCAGTTCCACATTGAACCAGGGTACTGTACAAAATGTAGGGTACTCATCCAACAGAAGCAATGCGTTGTTATATGTTGACTTCTAAACAGCCACTGAGCTGGAGATTACTTACAACAAATAATATAATATAAAAATTATTAATGCACATTACACCACATAATGAAGATAGTTTGGAATTTATTATTTTTCAAATGTTCACAAGTGTTTTATGTATTATGTTCATTTATGCTTTTCTAAAGACAATATAAAATGTTTAACCTCATTGAACATGAACCTATCAGTTTAATGAGAATTACAGGGACAGAGAGATTAATAGGAAACTACTCCTCAGTCCCCACAATTGATGACCTAGTTGTGGAAATCAGTATCATATTTTTATGATTCCGCTAATTGTATATGTGGTGTGCAAACAATTTAATCATTTTGTATTGAGAATGCTCAACATCTACACAATGCACTTTAGCTCACAGACGTCGGTAAGTGATGTTTTTAACTTGACTGTATTCCAGGCTCGTGTAAAATTCTACTGTCATTTGGACAATCCAGAGAACCATTTCATTCCACTCAGGCACCACCATTATAGGGATGAGACTTTATGTAATTTTGCTGAGTGGAATTTTCAAAATGTGTACTGAACGCAGTCTGTTGCCAGCATCTGATATACGTCTCTCACGTTGTATTTCCATTTCGCTCGCACAAAGATTGTCAGCACAAGATTAAAGGATTGAGCTGGGTGTCTACTTTACGATAACTACATAATTCAAAATGATTTCATTGCAAAGGATTTCAGATTTTTATTCATAATTTGTGGGGTGATTTTCCTTGATTCTCTTCTTTTATTCCCCAGAAGAAAAATGTGCAAGCACTATCCTGCAAAAGAACTGAATTAAATCTATGGAATTTACATCATTTAATGTATTATACTCCACTTAAATATCATTTGGTTATATTCTGACTGCTGGATGATGGTGGGCTTATCAGTAAATATTTGAAATTATGTAATGATTGTTGGAAATTGTTGGAGATCCCCAATACCCAATCATTTAGAAAATGTTACGAGAATTTAGAAATATTCTATACACTTGGAGAATGTCCAATGCTTTTCTATCTTTTCTTTACTGTAGTCTATTCACAGCCTTTTGTGTTAATGATAGCTGCACATTTGACTTTTAGTAGTTACTATGAACTATTTTGTGCAATTTAATACCCCAGAACTATGGGTGCAGTTAGTTCTTCCTGCAATTAGTATTCATGGTTACCTAAGCAGAACTAATGCAGCAAATCTCTTTTACTTTGAGGTTTGTGTTTCAAGAGTTAATGCCTTGAGGACAATTTGACTTTGCAAGCAGGGTACTGGCATTTCCTTTTTGCTTCTTTACGGATTACGAGCATTTGCTTTGAAGGTTACACTCTTTAATTCAGGTTTGCATTCAATATGAATATTACTGTAACTTTTTAAATACTCAGCTGGTCATTAATGATTTATTGTGCAATTTAACATCTATAAGTTTCCGATTCTATTCCATAATTGTACTGTATACATCATCATTGACATATCCATCATAATGGGCAAGGGATATCTTATTCTCAATCCAGTATTTGGGATATGCATAGCAAAACACAATTTAAGATTTATCATTGAAATAATGATACTGCTTATTATTTTCCAATATGTGGTGCTGTTCTCCTTTTCCACATGATGCACAGAAGACAGGAGACATTAGGCTGCTCCCCAATAGTTAAACAAGTTTATTTGGTGAATATCTGAAGCACTATGACCACACAAGAATGTCCACAAGGATATGACTGCCATCCAAAGAAGTATATGTCAGCAAGAAGCAAATGCATTCAGAAGAGATGAGGTGCATTGTAAACTGGCAAGATCGAAATGAGATGTTCTGACAAAAGTTTAATCTCTTACCAGAAACTTTCAAGTTCAAGGTGGAGAATAAAAAGTAAAGTTTCAGGAAAGGAATACCAGCAAGGCTAGGTACTCTGTCTATTTATTCTCCATCCAGTTTCATTGATTCAGAGGTTAACTGTGTAAACAGCAATGAGATTGTTTAATTTGTGGGAAGGGATTACATGTTTTCTCTTCTTTATCTATGACATTTTGATCAACAACACTTCCGTTTGTGCACATTTGTCATTGGCACCCTCAATGATTGAGAAAGAGGATCGGGAATAAAAAAAACAGGTTTATTGTAATTTAATAAGGTTCAGAATAATAGCCACAGTTATTTAATCTATCCAGTTATTTGTGCAGTGAAGGATAGAACTAGCCTTTGAAAGACATGATAGAAGCCAGGGTATGTATGAAAAGATGCACACCGAGATAAGTATAATAAGTGGTGTTAAGCAAGACAGAGGAGAATTTGGAAATAAATTATCTTAATATAAAAAGAATACTGTGATGTACGATGTAATTTGACTACATCTATGAATTTTACTAATCTGTTTCAGATTAGCTCATATTTTAGTTTATTTGTTTTCAAGCTTTTGAATTTCAAACATATGTGAATAACAGTCATGGTGGATAAAATTCAGTGTGTTAATTAGGGATGTAAGGCCTGGTGCAGGTGGGTAAATGGGTGATTTTCTTTAACGCTCACTTCAAAGCCAACTCTGGGGCATGCTAGCCAACTGCAATCATCACGTTAATGAGCTCATAATATGCATAATAAATAATGCGCACAGCATTATGTTGAATGCCCTTTCAGTGAATTAAATAAACCATGTTAAGCTTAAATTCAGTAGACAGCTTTACTGACCATGAATAAAAATCACACCAATGAAAATCCTGAAAAGCAACGGAGGCTATATCTGGGAATTAAACGCTTGCATTTACACGTCCTCTGCAATATAAAAGAACATTACAGAACACTTGATATCAATTCATACACAAAACAGATGGGCAATGATATCCAGAAGTGGTAGAATTACCTTAAGTGGAGAATCATCTGGGTTGTGTTAAGTGTTGGTTGGCACAAGCTGAATGGACTCACACCCACCGATGATCTGTCTGAAGAGTGTTTTGTGCTCTTCCGAGAGAAAATAGATGCCCTGCCTTCCCAGAGTATCACACACGGCCCCAGCATAATGCTAATCTCTTTTTCTTTGGCAACACAGTTTATTAAACCAAAAATGGACATAAACTACTATTGCCTAAAATGTCATTTCCAATGGGTAGTGTTTAATGCATAATGCATAAATAATCATAAATTATGCTTGGCTTCCAAATGTCATTCATTGACTTTAATGGAATACATTTCAAAGGCAGTGTATAAGATGGTGATGGACTCACGATGTTGGAGCAACTCCAAATGCCACCCTCATAACAAGCAGAGACAGAACCTAACAAGGACAACCTTTAGATACTCTCTGGTGTATCTAAAGTGATTGGATATACTCACTCTTAATGACCATCGCAAAACACAGAAAAGTAAACATAAGTAAATATTATACACGTTGGAATTTGATGTTATGTAATATTTTGGGTCACACCCTCCTTCCTATCCTGTTAAAGCCAGCAGTGTATTCATTTCCCTCTTTCTAATGTCTTGTTGGTGCAGTGCAATAGTGTAACTAGCCAACAAAAATATCCTAATTTAGAGTCTCCCATATAAATGATCATAGAAGCTCCAGTTACTGCTGCAGGACCTTCATTTTTTGAGTTATGCTATTATTGTACAGAAGGAAAATAATTGATGACTGACCTTTTAGGAATGTTCATCTGAAATCTAAATGTCTTTTTATTCAAAGTGCGAACAATTGCCATAATTTCTTTTCTTAGTCACCTTGTTTCAATAGCAACCAAGATGGTAGTGGCAAGAAATCTTCAATATTTTTAATAGAAACATAGAGTTTTGCAGGTAATGATGAATCTATGCCATAGATTAAAAATAAATGACCTGGTTATTGGCTTGTAATAGTGTTTAATGCCAGTTGAATTGGTTTCAGTCAGTCAGACTTTACTCAGCTGCTGGAAATCATTTCAACTTAGAAATGAGTACATTCAGTAATGCATACAAATGTGGGAGTGAAAATGTCAGTCTAGGGTAATGGTTTTTACAGTGGTAGCTCTTTCTACAGTCCGAATGGAGATTCACAAAATTGTAGGTATGGAGCGCAAAAGTAATACTGAGATAATTTCCATCGTGTTATGTGGTATGATTAGCAGTTGATGCAATCTACTTGTGTAGGATGGTGAAATGTTTCCAGAGGATCTAAAGGTCAACTTCACCTCAATAAATCACACGTGCAATAAGATCCTTTTGCATTGTGATGAATTCTTGACCCGTTTGAGGCTTTATTTAAGCTTTTTTGAGTATAGCTATTCTATTTCCTTCAATTTGTAATTAGAATATTCATTTCTTGATTATTTCATATTAACCAAAACTGGTACAATTTAGATTTTATAAATTTGATAATTAAATTACCCCAACATATTTCTCAATTATAAATCGACACATGTAAGTCAAGGCAGGATGCATCAAGAAGCCTATTTTTCCCTCACTTAGAAACTCAGAGCCCTGGCCTCTCCACGTTGCTGAGATGGATTTTGTCACAAGAAAATTATCACTCTTGTTAGAGAAAGTTGTTAAAGAGAAAGAAAATGAAGAGTTTGCATATTTCTTCATATAGCTGGAGTTGTCATTTCATCACACAGCATGGAAACAGGCTATGATCCAACGTCCATGCTGACCAGGATGCCCTATTTCAACTCATCCTAGTTGACCACATTTTGCCCATGTCCCTCTAAACCTTTGTTATTCATGTGCAGTTCCAAATATCTGTTAAATGTTGTTATTGTACAGTACCTGCCTCATCTACTTCCTCTGGCAGCTCATTTGATATACCTACCACCCTCTGTGCAAAAAGATTTTCCCCCCAGGTTCCCATTAAATCTTTCTCCTCTCATTTTAAACCTATGCAGTCTAGTTCTCTATTCCCCTACCTTGGGAAAAATATTGTGTGCATTCAACCTATTTATTCCCATCATGATTTTATACATCTCTATAAGATCACCCTTCAGCCTCCTGTGGTTGAGTGAATAAAATCATAACCCACCCAACTTTCCCTGTAAAGCAGGCCCTCGCATCCTGGCAACATTCTCATAAATTTTCACTGCACTCTTTCCAGGTTAATGGCATCATTCCCATTGCTGGGTGACCAAAATTGAACACAATACTCCAGGTGCGGCCTTACCAACATCTTGTATAACTGTAAATAATGAAGGCCTGCATGCTAAAAGGCCTGCATTCACCACCCTATCAACCTGCAACACTGCTTTCATGGAAACTATACACTTGTGCTCGTTGATCCCTCTGCTCTACAACACTTCCCAGGGTCCAACCATTCATCATGAAAGTTCTGCTCTGATTACACTCCCCAAAATGCATCACCTCACACTAATCAAAATTAAAACCATTTGCTATTCCTCAGCCCATTTGCCCAGCAGATGAAGATCCTGATAATTGAAAATTTTAAAAATCATTTTCACAGTCTATGATACCACATATTATAGTGTCTTCTGCAAATTTACAACCAGTGGCAACAGCATTGCTACAAACAGCAGGTTTGCATCAATTATAACTATTCCTTCATGGCAGCCAGCTCCAAGGGTCAGAGTGTTGTGATGGCAGCAGATGGCGAAAGTCATTATGGTATATTGAGGTGACAGAAGATATAACACTGGTACAACACTGGAAGGAAGGGCTGTGATCCATGGTCTTCAACACTTGCACAAGAGGCCTTGAGAGGAGGAAACCGTGGTGGTCAGTTGTGACATTTATCCCCAATGACTGCAGCAAAGTATTCAATTACCTCACAAAAGTGGTCAAGGCCAGCAGATACACCTTTAATTAACACAGCCTACTAGTTGCACCAGTAACAAATCACAGACACTCTTGAATACATCACATCACCAGTATTCACTCATTCACAGTCAGGCTCAAACCAAATATCTATTGGCTTCAGTCTGAAGAAGGGGTTGGACCCGAAACATCACCCATTCATTCTCTCTAGAGATGCTGCCTGTCCCGCTGAGTTACTCCAGCATTTTGTGTCTACCTTCGATTTAAACCAGCATCTGCAGTTCTTTCCTACACCTATCTAGTGGCTGCTGTGTATCCCTGCATACTTAGCCCCACTGCAAGGTGCAAATCCACATCCACATGCACAGTCTGCAAATTATTTAACTTTGAGAGGCATATTGTCTAAAATATTTTTTTAAAACCTGAAAATGTTGGAAACACTCAGCATCTATGGAGCATTAGTTCTGGTGATGATCTTAAAACTGAGAAGTTAACTCTGTTTCTCTTTCCACAGATGCTGCCTGACCTGCTAAATATTTCCATAATTTCCTGTTTTTATTTCAGATTTCCAGCATCTGCAGTCTCTTGTAAATTATCATCCATTTGTCATATGTCAGTACACTTCCCACTTTTTCACAGAATAAGGTGAAATATTATTGCAGATAGTACTGGCTGACCATTGGGGACTGGTACTCGAATAATAAGAAAAAAAAAAGACAAATCCTCCATTGTTTTCTGTTGATAAATTCAATTCATTGAATTCAATCTGAATTGATTCCATTCCAATTCACAGGACCCAACTCAATTTAGATTCATTGATAAAGATGAAAACATAATTCTTTCTTTTGATGAAAATGATCAATTTTCTCTTGCTTGTTGATGTGTTACAATATGCATCCTTTAAAAACGTTAGGCATTAAAATGTTTGATCAACTGGGTAAATGTTGAAAAGGAACTATGTTAAATTTTGGTGTGAATCGCTACCGGCTGCAGCGATAATAGTCGGGAGGGACACAGATGGCCAGTGAGTCATGGTGCTTAAAACAATGCTCAGAGATCATGACTTAGTGACCACTGCTAATACTTAGACTAGCAAATATCTGTTTACTCAGGAAATCAGAAACCTGTGGGGGACAGCCTATCTTTAATCGGACTTTACTGGACTTTATCTTGCACTAAACGTTATTCCCTTTATTCTGTATCTGTACAGTATGGACGGCCCGATTGTAATCATGTATAGTCTTTCTGCTGACTAGATAGCACGTACACGAAGCTTTTCAATGTACCTCGCTACACGTGACTAATCTAAGCTAAGCTATGCTAAACTAACAGATGCTTAGAATGTGACTATCCCATGTGTAAATGCAACGACTCGTGTAGGTACTGTTTGGAAAAAGTATGAGCATGAGCAATTCACATGAGGAATAAACTCCATTGACAAATCAGACTCAACATGAGTTGCATTTGGGAGGTAGATTATTTCAGGAGATTATGACTTGAAAGTCCAAGTAGTTTCCTGAAGTCTGGACAAATGGCAGGCTAGTTGAGATGGAGTAATATTTACTAATTCCTGATAGTGAAAAAAGATTTATAAACAGTGGTCACTGCTGCTGTCAAATAAAGGCTAATATTCTATGTCTACTTTCACTCCAATTAATTCAACATGTGAGTACCTTATACCTACAGCACAGCTATAACACCTTACTCTGACTGAGCAGGAAGGGGTAACATAGTTACTGGTACTGAGGGAATGGGGCTGGAACTAGTCAAGAGGGCAAATTACTCCTACCTCACCCTCGGTCTCATATTTACCTCCCCTTTCCTCTCTCATCCCATAAGCCCATCTGAACTGCAGGTAACACAGAAAAGCTGGAGAAACTCAGCGGGTGCAGCAGCATCTATGGAGCGAAGGAAATAGGCAACGTTTCGGGCCGAAACCCTTCTTCAGACTCAGGTAACTGCAGGTAGCTGTCACTTCCTTCTGCACACTGATTACATCTCTTCATCAACCACTCCTGCCATTCACCCACATCTCCCTAACGTGTTACTTGTGCATTTCTCCTTCCTAACAGCCAAGTGATTAAACAACGTGAGGAAGTTGAAGGTAAAGACAAATTGATTTTGCATTAGAGGAGGCTCAGGGGCATGTGCTGAACTCTGGATGCCTGCAAGGTGCAACCACAAAACGGGAAAAGGCTAATGCAAGTACCAGCGTCGTAAGGTCGACGTCACGGTGAGTTCTGCCTCTTCAGACCTAGGTCAGGCCATTGACGGAGCATCCTGCACAAGAAGACTGTTGATACATTAAATACATTCTTTCTCAGCAGGCCCGATCGAAACCCTCTTTCCCCATATATTACATATATTCTCATGCAGGTTCTGATGTATTGTGCACCTGGGCAGTCATTCTGCAAAGTACTTCTCCAGAATGGTTCAACCAGTGGAATTGTTCAGCTGTGTTAACACATCCCATCGGGCATCTTTGCCCTCAGCCCCAAGATGCTGCCTATGCAGGTGTTGTATATTAGGAATCATTATCCATGTTGCATGTGGATAAACCCTGGTGCCCAGTATCCATCCTTTGCTTCATCCTGGTGGCTCAAGTGCAGGTGGCCTGTCCAGGAATGAAGCCACGATGACTGCTGTCGGGATACCAGGGATAAACCTGCACCCCAAATAGTCACTCATTGGTGGAGGGTTGAGTGGAATCTGTGGTGCACTTCTGTATTTGAATGCACAACCTGTGGTTCACAAGATCCAATATGTGAAATATTATGAATTTCCTCTCCTTCATCCTGGGGGTAAACCCAATGTAGAACATGCATGCCGATGATGCCCATGGCAGTCAACACCAATGTGGTCCTCAATCCAGTGCAGGGTAGAAGTGACCTATTTCAATGAAGATCTTTTCACTAAAGTGGTGAAGTGTCATAAGTTGCTCCTTGTTGAAGTTCAGATTGGTTCCCTGCTTGATCAGAGCTTCCTGCTGAGAGTCCCTTTCCCACTGTACTACCATAGTTTTCAGCAACTCTCCTCCATTGTGTGCCTACCGATCATACAGCCAGTCGTGCTGCTGACTAATTCACCATGTCTTGGAGAAGCCTTGAAGTTACACACAGCACTTCGGGCCTTGTCATCCCAGCTCTTGCCAACACCCACAGCTCGAACCCACCACAAATAATAACAAACATAGATGGAATAGTAGCAGCAAGCAGTAGAGGTTAATCAACAACTAACCTGGAAGTAGATGATAAGACCTTTAAATGGTGTTGATCTTTCCAACTACCAAATAGACATTCAATGTTGCCAGGTTGAGAAAAGGCTTTAGCTGAAGTTTTGAGCTTCAAAATGGTAACATACCATCAAATCAGTGTGTTGAGTGATATGAAGATGCAAACTCCCTGGATATACAGTATCTGTGCAATGAATATTAAACTACTGTGATCTTGGTGCCTCGTGCAACTTAAACCTCAAATGTACACATATGCATTGAATACTACATCGAAACAAACTCAGCAGTTGGCGACTCTAAAATATGCACTCTGCAGTGGCAAATTTTGAATCCTGTGTTCGTAAATGTATTTTTTCTATATCATCATAATGCCAGGAAATTATTATCCTGGACATTTCTAAAATCAACATTTTCAAATTCACCAGTACCTGTAGTTGAAACAACCTCTTATTGCTTTTTCCTTATGTTGCCATTGGCAACCATTCGCCCCCCCCCCCCCCCCCCCCCCCCTATAATGCCCAGAGTTTGTCCAGTTTCTTTCTCCACTGCTTGTGGGGTGGGGAAAATACAAGTTCAATTACAAATTCAATGTTTTACTCCAGAATAATTTATAGTGGAATACATTTACCTCAGATTCTTCTACTCTTTGACATTAATCACTAAAAAAACTTATATTGATGCAAAATGTTTATAATATCTATGGCCTTTGATTTTAATATTAATGTTATGTAAATGGGTATAAGTAGAATAATTGATTCTGGGTCATGGACTGTGTCACTATGGATGGATGTTGTACGCTGTGTAGAAGGGGCATTAACCTACTAAATCCAACATGCCTAATTTGTACTCTTGCAATAATAAGATAAATGTAGTTTTTAGTAATGCAAATAAATGTAGAATATGCTAGTAATAGTTTCCTATAACGGTTGTATCCATGACGTGCAGACTATTATGAACATTACACAATGCACAATGTGGAATACAGTAGCAAAGTGGTTACTGGTCTCATAATCCAGACCTGAACTAATGATCCAGAGATACAAGTTCAAATTCCACCATGGGAAAAGGAGTTTAAATTCAATTAATTGTATAAACCTGGAATAAAAAGCTCATAATCAATAATGGTGACTATGAAACTACTGAATTGTCACCAAAACGCATCTGCTTCACTAATGTCCTTCTGAGAAGGAAATCCACTGTCCTTACCTGCCTTACTACACTAGCCTGATTGGTTTTTAATTGCCCTTAATAATTGCCCCGCCAGCCACTCTTTTCTAAGGCAGGAGGGAAGGGGTGGCAATATATTGCAGCCTAGCCAATAACACCAGCTACAAATAGAAAAGCATACAATAAATCCAATGCATTAAATTTCAAATTTCCATTGCTTATGAAATGCATGGTACTTGACGTCATTTGACTATGAAAGTTCTAAATAAAAGGATTTGTAATGTTTGGTTCACTTCCACTACAACTGAATAGAGAACAGTATTCCAGGGAGACATCATTCCTGTTTTGAATTGATTATAATTTCAGCAAATGTAATAATAGAATAAATATATATTTTTAACAATTGCATTTTATTCCATTTATATTTCCAGGACCTCTTATGTCCTGTGCTTTGATCTAGGGTGTGTGTGACAACTGGAAGCTTCATACTGGATGTAAATCAGTATTGGTAGAGTAGATGGGTGACAGTTTCACAACAAAACCAGCTGCACACAAGGGGCTTTGAATTGAATGGCACCATAAGCTCCTTAAATGCAGTGAGCTATGCTTTTGGGTGATTTTATTTGTGTGATTTTCCAGCAGCTTCTGGTGTATGGTACAGTTCAGAACATGCTAATATGTTCAACATTAGTAGCAGGGGATGAAAATGCAGGTTCAGCCAAGGGAAAATAATTACAGCAATAATAAGTGTAATTCATAGTAATGGCTCAGCTGAATTTCACACCATAGCTCAAAGCACTTACATTTAATTAATGTAGTTTTCGCTGGTCTACTAAAAAGGTTTTTAGCAGAAAATTGATAATGTAACTACAGTGTTTCTTATTGTGAACGCAATTATTCCTGTAAAAGCAGTAATAAAACAGAGATATTATGGGGCTGTATGTGCATATATCTGCGAGAGGCTGTCTGTGAAGCTCTGTAGCTCCACAGAATGTTTTTGCAAGTGTGTTTCCCACACTGCTTAATTAAGCCTGAACTTGACTGAATTTTGTAAAATATACAAATGATTCAACATCAATTAGAATAAACCTCCCAGCTCCAAAGCAGGATCATAATTCATTTATATCCGCAAGCTCCCATTAGATGACATCACGCATATGCAAAAGAGGTCAAAATGGAGCAAAACAGGTAATAAAATTAAAAACTGATTATTTTTATCAATTTAACAATCAATTATGGTACACAGCCTTTTTCATCTCATTAGTGCTTTGTTGCTCTGATTTTTTGGTATCCTGTCCAGCCTCCTGCAGGACTCATTTTTTCTTCTCACTGTACGAACTTGCCCTGCTCCAGTGTAGGTATTGTGGCAGCAAGAAGGGGAAAGATTCAGTATGGGCACTCTTATTGTCAGGCAGATACATCAAGTAGTCCTTTGCTGAAATTCAAATGGAAGAACTGCTTCCATAGTACCCCAGGTAACATGGCCTCTGGTGACAATCCTTATCCCCATCCATTGTAGTATCTTTTAATCCTGTGTGCTCTCTAGAGAATCATCTAAGAATGCCAAAGATGGACACAAAATGCATAACGAGTAACTCAGCGGGACAGGCAGCATCTCTGGAGAGAAGGAATGGGTGACGTTTCGGGTCGAGATGCTTCTTCAGACTCATTTGTCTCGACCCGAAACATCACCCATTCCTTCTCTCCAGAGATGCTGCCTGTCCCACTGAGTTACTCCTGCATTTTACATCTATCTTCAGTGTAAACCAGCATCTGCAGTTCCTTCCTACACATCTAATAATGCCACCTATGCTGGTTTATATTGAAGTCCTAAAATCACCCATCATTGCTACTACACTCACTTGGGACTTTGAAAAGGCACCAAATAATTTGTAATTGTAGCAACAGCGATGGAAATCAATTGGGTTCCAACCTGTGGGAATCAAGCTGGGGAGAATGTGGAACTGTTCCTGATTGCAAGTTGAGCTGTACTCGTTTAAGACAGAGTGTTGATCGGACCTTCGATCTCAAAATGCATGACTTGGACACACCCCATCATTCCAATGGGCAGTATCTGAGAACACCAAAAGTTCTTACAAGATAGTGCTTGTGGGCCAAGAGCATTATATGTATGTATATGGCAAGTATGTGTAGGAAAGAACTGCAGATGCTGGTTTAAATCAAAGGCAGACACAAAATACTGGAGTGACTCAGCGGGACAGGCAGTATCTCTGGAGAGAAGGAATGGTCGACGTTTTGGGTCGAAACCCTTCTTTATAACGATAAATTGGCATCTGTAGTGCAAAACAATAGGAGCAAAATCACTGATCTTTGCCTCTTGACCTTCTAATTGAGTCTCGGTATGGGATGGTTCATGTCACATTACAAGAGCAGAGGAAGGAATTTCACACAAATGCCTTAATTTTATGTCCCATGATGTATGATCTAAAACTACCTTTGGCGTTTCCTCTTGAAATGATGCAGTCATGTCTTGTCAGTTTTGGTATGTGTTTAACAGAACACCAAAGGTACACTCGGGCAGCTGGGAATTGCTACTTGTATTGCAAAAACAACTGTATTAGTTGCTGACAGTTTCAATTTAGCAAAATACTAACTACTCCTAACAACGGGTTGAGCTGCAAATTACATAGCTGGAACATATGGGGAAAGAGAAATACAATCATCTCCAGGCTAGAGTAATGCTTTGTGTTTGGGTAATCATTATAACTGACCCTGGAACACCTACCTCAACCAAATTGAAACAACAAACAATCTGTTCACCAACATTAACAATTCTCTTCGTAATTAACACATCATAAAAATCCATGCCCAGATGGTTGAAATAATGAGTGAATTTTGTATTTCTTTTTATTCTCTATTGAAAGCTAGTGACAGAGTTTAATACTAGTACATTATGGTCTGTACAGTGGTCTGTCACTAATAATCACTAGCTCTTTTTCAGCCATTGATTACCCATAATTAGGTCTTTTCCTCAGCTATTATTCTAACTGGGCACATAGAAAGGTGTGTGAAGAACAAGACCGTTTTTATGGTCAGATTGCTACAACACTCAATACAGCTCAATTTTCGGGCTATCAGTCCCAGCCTTTTGAAGTCTGAGTTAGTGAAACTCTTTATAAAAGATCTGCCATGCTTAAAGGCTTGAAATTGATCACAATGTCTAAAGAGACCTTTTAAACAAGTACTAGAGTCCTCTCCCTTGAGAAATAAATATAATCAGAAAAGGATATAAAACTGATTAGAGGTTGCATTAGATGTTACTTCAACCCAGATAATGAAATATCTCCATCCAATTGATTAACATGGGCAAGGTGTAAGTCAAAATTGGAACATTGTGACTTTATGGTTATGAGTTTAATTTCAGTGGATTTGGGAAGGGTTCAGTTATTTGTTTAAATATTGATCTTATCAATTAAATTCTCAGATTGATTAAAAAATAGACAAACTGATGTTATTAGCAAAAAAAAAATTTCAATGTGTCAATGTTCTTTGCAAATGTATTATTTCATATCATATCTCTGTATTAGACTAATGGCAGTGGTAAACAGTTTTCAGTGGGATCTTGTGGTCCTAATTCCCCTGATTCCCTGTCCAGAATTGCCAGTCGTTTCCCACATCTGCTTGGACCATGTCCAGATGTGCTCTGGAAATAAAGGAGTTGTGTGACTAGAGAGCAATACAACTGGTCCACTCTGATTTGCCTGCTCAGCCACACTGCACAAGGCAGGAAGCCGGAGCCAACTAAGTGTAAAGGTCATGAAGGAGAAGGGCTGACCACTGATGTTCGGAGGGACCCTGCACTGGGCAGGGTCAGACTGGTTTACTGGGGTATTTCAGTCAGTCTGGGCGCCACCACTGGGGCATTTCAGATACTCTGAGCTCCACCACTGGGGCATTTCAGATACTCTGAGCTCCACCACTGGGGCATTTCAGATACTCTGAGCTCCACCACAGGGGCATTTCAGTCAGACCGATCTCCACAACTGGGGAACTTCAGTTGGTTTAGGCTCCACCACTGGGGAACTTTAGTCAGTTTGAGCTCCACCAGTGTGATGGCCCATTGATGGATCTATAGAGGGAACAGCACAGCAGAGAACCAAAAGAGACAGCCTTTAAACTCAGACATCCAGGCTCTTGGATTGGATAGCACGTGAGTAGAAGTCCAAGACTTAGGTACAGTTTCAACTCATGAATGCCTGCAATTCCAGTTACAACTGCTGGTGATATCTAAGACCCAATAAGATTATTGGAAGCACGTTGAAGTTGTGCTTTTAATGTTAAGCAAACCATTGTTTGTTCAATACTGGGCATTATCAGCTTCAACCGTTCATCACAGTTCTAGACAAAACCTTTTGTTGCTTTATCGGGCTTGTGGGTTGTTATGGCGGCTCGTGTCCTAGGATACTGGACAACCATTTGCAGAATTGCTGGAAGCAGAGTAAAATTAATGAGCTGAAATGCAGCCAGAC
Organism: Leucoraja erinaceus; assembly: GCF_028641065.1. Taxonomy (NCBI): domain Eukaryota; kingdom Metazoa; phylum Chordata; class Chondrichthyes; order Rajiformes; family Rajidae; genus Leucoraja; species Leucoraja erinaceus. The sequence continues at coordinate 17,529,148 of NC_073391.1, read as the reverse complement.
CTTTAGCACAATTCAATGAAGACTAAAGCATGTTTGAATTTTCATTCATTTATTAAGATAATGTGCCGGTGACACTCTATTAAAGGATAACATCACATTATAATAGGAGATGATGAATATTTTTTTAATGAATAGTACTTTTAGTGCAGAAACTTCAATGTAAAAAACAAAATAATTGATAAAGAGGAAGATATTGTAATATCTTTAATATTTTAATACTTAATATTTTAATCATTTTCTCACATTGGTGATGGGATGGCTCTTCTGAATAATGAAAAAGTATATCATTCGCTGAAAGACTAAATCAAATGATCATACAAGCCAAATATTTAACTGGAGTAATTTTTTCCCATAATGTGGTTGAGCCCGAGGAACCCCAGCAGGTAAAATGGACGCAGCTCCAAAATCAGCTCACACGTGTTGTTAATGTTTAGGTGATGGATTTTGTGTCAAGCTTATGTGAATGGAAAGCAAATGCATACTATAATGCAATATATCAAGATTGAACCAGAACTTCCCCTCACTTTTACCCCCTCTCTTCCCTGTGCACCACCTGGGTGCACACCACCTTTCCCACTCCTGTGCCCCCAATCCCCTTCCATACACAGTGTTTAAGAGGGAACTGCAGATGCTGGAGAATCGAAGGTTACACAAAAAAGCTGGAGAAACTCAGCGGGTGCAGCAGCATCTATGGAGCGAAGGAAATAGGCAACGTTTCGGGCCGAAACCCTTCTTCAGACTGATCGGGGGCGGGGGTGGGTGGGGACAAGAAAGGGAAAAGCAGGAGGAGCCCGAAGGCTGGGGGATGGGAGGAGACAGCAGGGGGGTTGAGGAAGGGGAGGAGACAGCAAGGACTAACAAAATTGGGAGAATTCGATGTTCATGCCCCCGGGATGCAGACTCCCCAAACGGAATATGAGGTGCTGTTCCTCCAATTTCCGGTGCTGCTCGCTGTGGCCATGGAGGAGACCCAGGACAGAGAGGTCGGAGACGGAGTGGGAGGGGGAGTTGAAGTGCTGAGCCACCGGGAGGTCAGCTTGGTTATTGCGGACCGAGCGGAGGTGTTCGGCGAAACGATCGCCCAACCTCCGCTTGGTCTCACCGATATAGATCTGCTGACATCTAGAGCAGCGGACGCAATAGATGAGGTTGGAAGAGATGCAGGTAAACCTCTGTCGCACCTGGAACGATTGCTTGGGTCCTTGAACGGAGTCGAGGGGGGAGGTAAAGGGACAAGTGTTGCATCTCTTGCGGTTGCAAGGGAAAGTGCCCGGGGAGGGGGTGGACCGAGAGGGAAGGGAAGAATTGACAAGGGAGTTATGGAGGGAGCGGTCTTTGCGGAAGGCAGATATGGGGGGAGATGGGAAGATGTGGCGAGTGGTGGGGTCACGTTGGAGGTGGCGAAACTGAGCCCTTCCATACACATCCCTTCCACTGGCTTCCTCTTTCACACCTCTTCTCTCATTATCTCACTCTCTTTAATCTCCTTTTTACCTCTAGATTTTGTCCGCCCATCTCCAATCAAAACCCCTCTCACCTGTATCCACCTATCACTTGCTAGTTTTGCACTGCCCCCACCTCTTTTCCTGCTTTCTCCGCCCCCCCCCCCTCCCTTAGTACAAACAATGCGAAGAAGGGTCCTGACCCAAAACATTGTCTTTTCCATGTCCTGCAGTGATGCTGCCTGACCTAATGAGTTACTCTAGTACTTTGTGTTTTGTGTGATATTCCTAGTATCTAGGAGTATCTAACCGAAGGATGCATATAATAAGGGAAAAATAATTAGAGAAGATGGCATAAACAATATTGTATCATTATCGGATAAATGGACAAAGAAAGTATTATGACTCAGCCTTAGGATATCTTAAAGTGTTAAATGGTTGAGAAGAGATTTTAGAAGTATAGTCATTATTGTAATATAGGACACAAAGCCAGCAATATGTGAACAACTAGCTCCAACAAACAACATTGACTTGATCACTGAAGGTTACTTGTGGGATACATTTTGTGTCATCAGGAGATGAACCCTTTGCTTCTAATAGTTTCCTAGGAACCTCCAAATTTCAGAGAGGGTAAATTAAGATTCTGTGTAATAGCTCATTTGAACACAAGAACAGTTCATGGTAGCTTCCACCACCATCCCTGATTAGTGATTACGTAGCTATTTTCAATGCAACTTTGATGTTAATAGGTGACCGATACTGGTTTTCAAAGCCATGAACTGGGCCAACAGAATCAGTGTATTATGCCACCCCTAGCTTAGATATTGTAGTGGCCTCAAGTATTCCAGGCCTTGGAGCTCTCAGATCTTATGCACATTAACATAAAGGGTGTACCAGTTAAACCCAGTTTCAGACCTGCCTCTTGCTGGATCTGGTCTACAAAAGTAAGGATGAAACACAGATATAGATATATTCCTAATATTCCATGCCAGGTACAGAATCTGAGAACCACAGCAGGGCCTGTCCCACTTGGGCGATTTTGCCAGCGACTGTCACAGTCGTAACAGGTCGCCGATAAAGCGGCGACTGGACCCCCCCCACGATAATGTCTACGACAAGCTACGACAAGTCGACGTCAAGCTACGGCAAGCTACCGACAACCGGTGACCCATTAGGACGTCCACCTACGACCATGCCTATGACAACCTACAACCACACAGGCAACAACCTATGACAACCAAAGTCAACCTACGTCCACCCGCGACAAGCTACGACAAGCAACGACCCTGTCGGCGACAACTGAACTGAAGACAATTCAGTTGCCGGTTGACGTAGGTTGATGTTGGTAGTCGCCAATGGAATTCACCGAAGTCAGCACCTGGCGACAACCAACGTCACCTGGCGACAACCTGCATCATCCTGGCGACAACCAAGGTCACCTGGCGACAACCTACGAGAGAGAAGACAAGCTGCGTCAAGCCCACAGGTGCCGAAAAGTTTTGAACATTTCAAAATCCAGCGGCGACCAGAAAAACGTTACAACTCTTTAGGCGACTTGAGGAGACTACTCACGACCATACAGGCGTCACCCCGCGACCATGTGGCAACAGCCTAGTTGCCTGTAGTCGCTGAAAAATTGCCTAAGTGGGACAGGGGCTTAAGTCCCTAAGTTCATTTTAAAGAAGAAGAAATTAATTTCCATTTCTGGACTTCCTCGTCTTCCTGATAAGAGTGAAATCCTACCATTTCTGGGGTTCTTAGTGATATCTCTCAGTACTATCTTTCTGAGACCATTCGTGTAAATGGTTGTTGCTTAATCACAAAGCAGTGGGAAGCTGTTCTTTCTGTGATTTCTTTGGCCTTGCACCAGTTGTTGGTCTGATGAGCGAGGGGGCCTGAATTTGAGAAAATCACAAAAGAAAGCAGAGGAAAATATATCCATTACGCAGAGGAGAGTCAAATCTGTTATTCGCCATCACAGATTGTTGTGGAATTAATTTCTTGGGATAAGAAATTAATTTCTTGGGATAACTGCTTTATCATACCTTGCACTTACAATACAGAAGAAAACATTTGGCAAATTAGATCCATGCCAGTTCCCATTGGTCCTGTTCCCCATGTCCTTATTACCCGACCCTCCTGCAACTCATTCTCTCGCACATTTAGCTACCAACTTTCCTTTGATTTATTTTGCCATTAATCTACTCGAAGGGGTGATTTACAGTCATCAGTTAACCTAACAGCGCATCTTTGTGGTAAAGGAGGAAACCAGAGAACCAGGAGCAATCATGCCAGTCATAGAGAGAGCATGCAAACTCCAACAGGCAGCACCCAAGGTCAGAATCGAACCTGAAACTCTGGCACTCTGAGGTAGCCACACAAACAGCTGCACCACTGTGCTGCCAACATGCGTGTGATGTCGTGACAATTCAGCAGGAATTAAAGATAAATCATGGAGAGAAGGAATTTCCCAGTACGGAGTTAATAAGGCAAAGGGTCTGTTTCTATGCTGTAAAGTTTTAGGAGCCCTTGATGATATTTTTTACAGCAAAATCCAATTGCTGTATTTTATAATGCTGTATTTATTATAAAACATCTCACAGATTTTTGAAAAGTATTTCTTAGTGGTTTTGTTTTTTTCCTAAGTTGCATTCGTCTGATTTGTTCTTCTATGAGACTATTCCTACTTTGAGTGAGCAAAGAATCAACTACATTCCCACACTTCCAATTTGTGTGACTGCAGTTTGTGGGCGAATTTAAGTAAGATACATTAATCACATCACTCACTTATGTGAATACATTTTCTCTCATCAGCAGTCCAGGTTACATTATAAACAGCCACACACTCTGAGTGGGAACTTTTAACACTGGTGTACATTGCACCAGCACTGGTACGTTGAAAATAAGGGATCCTGTTGAGGGAAATGTGCTCACGCAGGCTGTGCATCTAATTAGGGACAGTTCAAATGCTCATTCAATATGTTTGTCTACTGCCTGCCTATTCTGAACAATAATGCATCAGCATCTAGGCACTATATTCTCTGTTCAGTTCATCATTACTCTTACAATATATTATTATTGATAGCTTTCCCCTTAAGCCTGTCTCTTTATTAGTAGATTGTGACAGATGATGGCTACCCTTTGCTATGTTTTATGGCATTTTGCAGCAATAATGCCAGCAGCGCTCTAACCGCTGGTGTTGCATATTTATTGATCGCCATATTCCCCAATAATCTGATGTGTGTCACATTTGACAACATTAGGAGGAGAGGTCAGCTATAAGGGGCTAATGAAACTGCTACAAAGATGGATGTTGTTTTGTACGGCATTAACCTTGCAAATAGCTGTCAGTAACATGCTGCAGTAAGGGCATTCTGCTTGAGCTGCCCCAACTCTGTCAATGTTGACATTAACATTAAACAGAACCTGAAGCCATTTAATTCAGGATTCATCTACGATAAAAATGTGGTCTATATGGCATCATTCCAAACCAAAATCTTATTAACTGCATATATTGCTTGTGGCAAAATACGAGAAATTTCAAAATTGCTTTGGCCATTCTAAATATATAAAGGTTTTGGTAATGATGATGTAAAGTTAAATATGAAACAGCTGAATGCTGAAACATTAGGGTGCAGAGGGAATGCTGTTTGGTTTGCTCTATTAATGTTATTTAATAGAGGAAAAATATTACATGGCAAAAGCCTCAGGTACATGTGCCAATGAATGCCGTATTGCAAGGTAAAAGGTTGCGAGGGCTTTGTGTCTCAAGGCAATAAGTTACACAAATTAACCTGCTTTAGTTGGGTGAGTTTTGTCCTAGTCAGACCCAGCCACTAGATGGAGTAATATTTGAAACCACCATCTAGATACTCGGCCATCTTGCGCCATGTTCTTCAGCGCTGCATGATTCAATTTCAATGAGAAATAAAATGTAAAAGGACATTGGGAGTTCACACTGGAGGTGCTTGATATTTGCAATGTTCTTTCTGTATCCTCTGTGCATCTGACATGTGAACACATGAATATCCTGGAAGGGGGCAGTGGTGTCTAAAGATGGGCAAAGCATTATCTGGAAACTAATTTTGAGACTTTGATCTACACGTTTGTGTCCTGTGCCATCTGTCCTCATTCAGAAAAGGTCTTCACAATACTTGTATGACCTTCTTCAACATTATTCAAATTGTATGAATGAAGAATCAAGTTAAGATAAAACTGAATGGATCAAATAAATGAACTATTGGTATTATATTGGTAAATTGACAAAAAATGAAGTAAATTACCATGATTAAATGGTAGAGCAGACTTGATGGGCCGAAAGGCCTAATACTGCTTGTTTGCATCATGGTCTTATGAAGCAACATGAGACAAGCTCATCATATCTGGACCGAATGTATGATGAAAGGGAACATCCCACTTCTGGGGTTCCTTCCACATACCATTCCTGTTGGAAATATATTATCATTCCCTCATCTTCACTGTGCTCAAATTCTGGAAATATCCCCCAATGAGTAAGGTGGAAATGACTAGAGCAGCATTAAATATTTGTAATTCAGGTAGATTTCACAGCGTATTGAAGCATATCTTGCCTGTAGATATTAAATACTAGGCAGCATCCAAGCTGAGATACTGACATTACCCAAGCACCATCTTTAAGCTCCAAGTTCATATTCAATGGCATTACCATCAGTTATTTCCTTTAATGACAACATCCTGGAAGCCACTGTCTGAAGAAGGGTTTCGGCCCGAAACGTTGCCTATTTCCTTCGCTCCATAGATGCTGCTGCACCCGCTGAGTTTCTCCAGCTTTTTTGTGTATCCTGGAAGCCACTGTTGACCAGAAGCCCAATTGGATCCACATAAATGCTGTAAGTGCAAGAACTATACAAAGGGTGTAGGTTTTGTGATTTTATCATTGCAATCCTGACTTAAAAATCCATATCACAAACTACAAGGCACAAGCCAGGAGCATTGTAGAACGCTCTACATTGGCCTGGAACTCCAATAACCCTTTAAGGCCTGACCAGTGTCACCGATAAAACAGCTATTGAATTGGCACCCCATCTGCCACACTAAACATACATTCCCACCACTGGACACACAGTGATTGTGGTGTGTGCCGTCTACTAGATACATCGCAGCAACTCACCAAGGTTCCTTCAGCTACACCTCCTAAATATGTGACCTCTATATCCAGGAAGGACTAGAAATGGTACGTGGGATGTCGCCACTGGCAGATTTCAAACTAAATCAGAGGATTTGGAAAAACAACACAAGCTTTCACAGTCCCTCGACCAAAGTTGTGCAATTCCCTCACTAACAGGACTCTTGGACTTTACCACAAGAGAAAGTCTAGGACCAGAACTCATAGCCTCAGAACTAAAGGATGTTCCTTTAGGAAGAAGATGAGGAGGAATTTATTTAGTCAGAGGGTGATGAATTTGTGGAATTCATTGCCACAGAAGTCTGTAGAGGCCAAGCCAATGGAAACATTTTAAGGCAGAGATATGTAATTCTTGAATAGTATGGGTGTCAGAGGTTATGAGGCGAAGGCAGGAGAATGGGGTTAAGAGGAAAGAGGGAGTAGACTTGATGGAGTAGACTTGATGGGCTGAATGGCCTAATTCCGTTCCTATCACTTATGACTTCAGGGTTCAAGCCTCTGGCCCACTTCCTCAAGGACAATTCCAAAAATACAATGCCCACATCCTGCTTAGGAATTAAAAGATCAATGTCTTTGACATGGACAGGCTGCCCCTTTCAAGCTTTCCTCTAGAATTTGAAACTATCTTTCCAAAATGAACACCAGTTTGACATCCAAGTCTTGGCATTTAAAATGTGGATGATCTTGTTACATATCATCAGATATGATTCTACCTTGTTGAATTTCATGATATAACCCTCTTCAGACTCCAATCCTCCTACTGTTTGAGAATTATTGTGGAGTGTGAATATATCTTGCAACTGGTTTGAAGTCTTAAGGGCCTGTCCCACTTGGGTGTCATTTGCGCCTCATTTACGCGTCATGTAGAAAATTGGTCGATGCGTCATGACGCGTGGGTGACGCGCGCATTGCGCATGTTGAGGCGTGGAATCGCATGTAGTGGCGCACAGTATTGGCGTGTAGTGGCGGCGCTCCAGGATTTCGTAGTGTACCAAAATCCTCGCGCGCCACCTGCGTGATGTATATCGCTTATGCACGCTAACGCATTGGCGACGCAGTGTATTGCGTGGTGACGTCACCGTGCGTCAATGTCCGTAAACATGCGACGCCACGCGCCGCCATACGCAGTCGGCCGACCTTTTACGCATCATGTAACCTCTAACCTCGTCCACACAGACCTCTTCCTGGGTTTCTTGCTAGCCTTTCTTGTTGTACTCCTGCCTGGCTGATAGAACTGCTAACAGAAGTCTCTGTTGTTGCTGTAGCAATAAAATCTGTAGTTCTTCCATGATGGTCAAGATGATGGTCATGATGCAGAATAGGGAAGCAGGGTATTCTAATGATGTCACACGCACCAGACGGCTGTGCTGACGCATGATTTGCGCGCGGATAGTCGCTCGTCAGTCACTACCGGCCTGTGCGTAAATGACGTGCAAATGAGGGCAGGCCCTTTAGTGATTTCTTCAGATAGCCGGAGAGTGTGGTGATGCGTTGAAATTGATTGTGGATTTCATAATTTCATGCCTGCTTTAATGAGATATGAAATGTGGTCCAGATCTTCCAAATTCTATAATTGCCCTATGTTGTTGGGTGATGGTGTGGTGCAGCAGGGACAGGTTGGTTGAGGTCCTTTGATTTGCTGATGCTGATGAGTTGATGACAATTTAGATATTGGTTTCCAACTGTGCTGATATGCAGGTATCTTCCAGATGCTAAGTTCAATGACTGAGGTTCCGGACTGGAGACATCATGAGTTGAACAATTCTCCATTTTATTGGGAAACTTGTTGGAGGTGAGGTACTGTAAGGCAGTGAGAAAGATTGAGAAAAGTGCTGCAGCAATGAGACATCCTTACTTGATTTGGATAGTGTGCTGTGGGATGGAGTCAAGAAAAGGTGTCAAGCTTAGAACCTTGGTTGTGCAATTATTTGAAATCTTCTTTCCAGTGGGCATTGATAGCCTGTCACTTCATGATAATCTCTCCCCTATTCTTGGCTCTCTCAATTCTATGTTGCCAACCATGTCAGCGTCCTGCCTCAGTTGTACAACTCCACAGAAATGCAGTTTGACCTTCTATTTGACCTGTTTAAACGTTACTGTGCTATTATTGATGGTCAGTATTGGGATGCCTGACTAGGAAGCACAGCTGGTATCATATAGGTGTAATGGCACATTATTATATCGTTCAAGGAATCTTTCCTCTAGCCACTATGATTGAAGACGGGTGTAAGGAGATAATCTCGATATGCATGCGAGCTCTCCACGAGACATTCAAAGCCGTCCAAAGATAAATCTTCAAAACACAGTCTCTTAATTAATAGTTTCTTTATTGTAGTAGTAAAAACAGTAAGATATTCATCCAAACTACTTCTTGTTTAAGTACATTTCGATCTTGCTCGTAGTCAAACTCGTGCATGGTCGAAAGTTGTGCCTTCTCCCTCATGCTTCCTCTAGTGGGTGTAGGAGAGTGTTAATGTGCAGGGATCGCTGGTCAGTGTGGACCTGGTGGCACGAAGGGCCTGTTTCCGCAATGTATTTCTGAACTAAACTAAACCACTTTGATCTACGTTGCAAAGTGGTTGGAGCTTGTACAGGGTGTTGTTTGTACAGTGAGGTCTTACTTGGAATCTTGTATAGTTTGGGTCCCCTTAGGTAAGGTCCCCTTACCTTAAACATTGGAGGCAGCACAAAGAGGATGCAAATTCCTGCCATTACAGAGAAACTAAAAAGATTGGGACTATTCTTTAGAATATAAAAAGAATGAGGGGTAACCTTATTTAAACATATACGACCCTAAGTGGGCTTGACAGAGTAGGTGCTCGGACGTTTTCGAAGGTAGGAGAGTCTGGAACAAGGCACAGACTAAAAGACACGTGATCCATCATCTAAAACTGAACTGCATTAAAATGTCTTCTTGCAGAAGGTGGATAAATATATGATAGATCGTGGTGTAGTGGGGTATGGAGAAATGGCACAGAAGTGGCCAACATAGATCAGCCATGGTGAGACTGGCTTGAAGTGCCTGATGACCAACTCTTGCTTCTGATTTCTTGTGTTCTTGAGTGTGCAGAGTGGGTCATAGGACTGGTTAACAGCGAGAATGGTGGTGCAATAAAACAAGCACATGATAAGTAATTAATCAAGTAAAGGACCAAGAGAAGGATCTGGAAAATAGGCATATTCAACTGCATGAACATTACCAAAAAATAGTGGCTGTGAACATTATGAGCAAGGATTTTGGCAGGAAATTACTCAAAGTTGTTAAGTTTAAAAGGTCTGTTACCTAATAAAAAAGATGAAGTTAACCCTTGTTACAAAGTGCAGAGGTTGGCGATAGAGAGCTGAGGTGGGGACTGAGCGGTAGACTTGGCCACATTATAATTGGCTGATCTGTGTTCCATCTCTCACCAGAGATGAGATGGCATCGTGAGCAACAAACAGATATTTATTTTAAAGAACGTCAATACTCCTTCACCTGTAGGGATAGAGCGATTGGAACACTGGCTAGTGATGAGGGAACGTGGTCTGCCTGGATGGGAAAATGCACTGAGAAGGGAAGGAATTGTATAAATGATAGTGGTGAATGAATAGTAGACCAGTTGTTGAAGAGGGAATGGTTCCCTGGAATACAGAAGTATTAGGGAGGGGAATGTAATGGGATCTCGGAGGAAATGTTGAGAATCCTTAATTATGATCAGTTGGATGTGGAGGCTGGTAGAGCAGAAGATGAGAACCAGGGGAGTGGTGAGTGCATGGTTGAACGCCCTGGTAATCATTGTGGAGAGGAATCCTCAGTTAAGTGTATCTAAATCATCATCATCATCGTCATCATCATCATTGTTGAAAACATCAAGGGGCACGGTGCCTTACAATGCTATGTACGACAGTGATCGCAACTTCTACTAAAGTGTGGATGGCCGTTGGCTCGCTAGGTGCTCATCTGCCTTTGACAGGTCTTATTTTTGGTCCTGCTGCAAACCAGATGGGGAGACGGTTTAGTCGCCAACTATCCGACCATGGAACAGGGGATTACATGGTACCCCTGGTGGGGGGAACTCCCCTCGACCTGACTCTAAAGGTAGTGATTAATTCAGGTAACTATGCCAAAGGTACATTTTGGTACCATTTATTCCATGGACACACACCAGCACTGGCATTTACTGTGTAAACAATCCTGTTGGTGCTCCTTCATAGCATGGGATTGAAAAATTTTGCAGTTACAAAATGATTGTGGAAACCATGTGAAACACCAGCAAAATACTGGCCTGGCATTTTTTACAATGTTCAGGGTTTGGATTTGTGTATGTTAATTTTAATTGCAATTACATAAACCACCATAAATATGACAGGGCTCATGTTGCCTGTTGCACACTGAGCTCTCTGAGCTGACTGCGCACTTCTAATTTTACAGTTTTAGCCATGCTACTGTCAATAAAACGAAGGACTTCTTCTGCTGTTATGACCTGGGTCAGTTACCTGGACCCACTGTCAATCCAATTCTCTATAATTACACCACACAAAAGGTTACCAAGATCCACAGCTAATTTGCAGCCCTATTTAGCAGAATTTAATAGCAGGTATTACTGCTGCTGTGGTAATTAAGGGTCTTTGTCAATAAGACAGAATAGATGGCCACACTTTGTTGCAATCAGTGGACCCTTGAGAGCCTAAAGGAGTGAAAAGCAATGAGAGCAGTAATCCATTTTGTGAACAACAAGCTTTGCTATCTACCCCCTCGCTTATGAACTACCAACTGAATAATAATTCCCCAGCCTGGGGAAGCAGACAAAGATTCTGAGTATCCAGTTTGTGATTTTTATACTTTTTATGTTGTCTTCTGTGATTTTTTTTTCCCATGCCTCGGGCTATATTTGATGAAGTGTTGTTTAAACAATGCAGGGGGAAATGGAGAGTGACAGAGAATGACAGAGAAAGAAGTAAGTGGGTTGATTTGAAAGAAAAAGAGTTTTTACCAGGTGGATGCACATTAGTCTTTGTAAAGAGTACACTTTATTGATGATATCTTCTGGATTAAAAAAATCACAAAAACAAGTGGTTGAATGAAAGGATGAAGAGCATCATTTAGTGGCTTCTCTGTGCACAGTTATTAAAGTGTAAATGGGTCGCAGACAACAAACGAGAAGTGAACTTGGTGCCGTGCTGTAAACCTTATTTCTGATCGTTAATGTACCTACTCAATGGTCTGCTGCAGGAGAAAGGAGCGTCGGGTATGACAGTACAAAGACTGCTTTAAGGTGTGCACTTTCCCTTCAGTAATTGGTGAAGAAGCTGTATTTCATTCACTGACTTCCTGCCTTTTTAGAGCTTTTAACAAGCATGATGCTTTTAATAGCAGTTTGAGTACCGGCATTATTGAGTTTTCACTTTAAACCAGCACTAACCATATTCTCTCTATGCCACTAATGTCTACAGAATTCCACCTTTAATCTTTCCCAGATCAGGCTTTAGTTCACTCTTTCAATTACTCACGGTAGAGCCATTGTACATCAAATAATTCACATGTAGTTGCAGCTTGTCAAACATAAATATCTAATGGTTTGAGAGGAATTTTGCACATAAATTGACAATGATGGCAAACATTTATAATCATGACTTTATTTGCCGCACAGTAACGTGCTTAAAAATATCTCATGAGTTTTTTTAGACTGCAAAATGGTGTTAAAAATTTGATAAAATACTTGTTAATTCTTTATACTAGCAGAAAAAAAATTACTGCACACATTGCTAATTATCATAAACATTAAATTTGCATTGTGCTAATACATGTAATGTATATAAAAAAATTGGGAGGATTCAACACCCTTTGAAATAAAAACTTTCCCCTTCTCTCAGTTTTAAATGGTCTCTCCTATTCTGGGAATATAGTCCATAGTTCTGAACTCCTTTGTTGGGAAAAACATCTATTCTGCCAAGCACTCTCAAGAGTTTGTATATTTCATGAAATTATCTCTTATTCATCTAAACTTTTAGGGGTTGGTTTATTCAGTCCCATATGTAGACTCGCTGTCCCAGGAAACAGTGTGGTGAATCTTTGCTGCACACTTTCTATTGGAAGTTTTTTGTTGGATAACAAGACCAACATTGAACAGGTGCTCCAGTTGTGGTCTCCCCAAGACCCTATATTATTGCATTAAGACATCTTTTTTCTTATACCCAAATACTTGTCCATTTTCCATCACAATTGTTTGTTGCACCTCCATTGCTGTTTACATACTGAGATCCCTTTGAAGATCAACTTTTCCCAATTTCAAAAATACAGAATCGTTCTGTTTATTTGAAGACACGGATAACATTTTCACTATAACTCGGTACACCTGACAAGTATAAACCAATACCAATACTGACACCTCTCCACATTGAACTCGATCTGGCATGTTGTTGCTCACTCAAATAACTTGGCCATATCCCTTTGAATATTCTTTGCATGTTCATTAGTTCTCACATTCATAGTTGACTCTGACATCGGGGGGAGAGGGAAGTGCAGGGGAGAGATACGTTTTTTTTGCCTTCCATCACAGCGAGGTGGAGATGCGCTGTGATGGATGTCTGTGTAAATTGTGTTGTGTCTTTGGTCTTTTTTTTCTTGTATGTATGACTGCAGAAACAACATTTCACTTGATCCTCAATGAGGTTCAAGTGACAAATAAATTGTATTGTATTGTATTGTATTGGATTGTATTGTACATTCTCATTTTGTTTTGCATTTAGCTGCAGACTTGAAAATATTCCTACTTTACCCTTGTCCAAAATAAGATTGTGAATATACAGAGCACATGCACTAATATTTGGGATATACCACAAGTCCCATCCCACCTACTTGCGAAGGATCTACTTGAGAATAGATGACCTCCAATTCTTTGGTCTAACCTTGTTCCACACCCAAAGCCTTCCAAATATTCTGACTAAGCAGATTCACTGGCTTCCCATTGCTTGCTCCTCATAGATACACTACATGCTCAAAGGATTCCATTATATTGGAAGCAAAATTATGGGCCGCTTCATGTGACAGGGCATAAGCCCAGATATTTTGCAGGTGCAACGTGCTGCTTGCTGTTCAATGATGGGCTTGGGTAACACCTGATTGAATTGAGCATGATGGGGCTTTGGCTAGTTCCAAGGACTTGTGTGCATTTGTTCCATGCTGCTCACCTGCCATGTTTACTCCTCCCTGACTGATAAGCAATCCCTTGGAGATATTTCTTGGCCATGTCCTCCTTTGGGGTGCAGAATGGCCACATAATCATCTTTACCCCAAATAGGGACACAGCCGAGAAGTCAGGAAGGTTTTCCATGTCAGTCACGTAGGAGGAATGATTTGTTTCAATAAATTGGGATGAATATTGTGGTTTGCAATACGGTACACACTCTCCCTAACAAATCGCAACAATGAATTCCCAGCCAACCCCCATTTTATACCTCCCTGTTATTGAACACCCTCCTCCTGAATTCCCCCTCCCCAGTCAAGTCCCAGACTGGTCTTGAGATCCATTCAGTTATATGAGACTAGAGTGAGTTTAGTAGCACCTGTAAACATGGACGCGGCATTCACATGGATACTGTTGAAACCCTGGAGAGACATTTTAATTTATCGCCTTCAAAGTTTTCAGTGAATTGTAAGTTTAGAGTGCACCCTCACAGGCTGATGGAAATTGTTGACAAACACATAGTCAGGCATGAGGCACTGGCTGAAAGGTGCAAATTTCAGACATATTTAAATCAGTCACTAATTTGTGGCCTGGCATATGAAAAAAATTCAGGCAAAACTGTTTGACAAACTGGGCCTAACATTTGAAGGGGCATGCACAATAGCAGCAGAGAGGAGACAGCACTGCAGACCATGAAGGAGTTTTGCTGGGATCTATGATGTCAGCAGGGTACAGGTCCACAGAAATACTAATGGTGCTGTGGTCTCCATTGTGGCCCATTGGTAGCACAATAGGGTATGGCATTGGGATGGCAAAGAATCAAGTTTCTACCACCACAACAATCATGTGTGAGATGCTTGTAGGAACTGTCTTCAAGGTAAACAGCAAGCACTATGTGCCAGAACTGCAGGGATATCATCAATCTGATCAATAGCATCAAGTACCATTGCAGTTACATACAAGACAAGAGAATCTATAAAGTAATCATATATGCCGAAACTCAAAGTAAAATGTTTTTGTTAATGCAAGAAGCCAACTTTTATGTTTATGTTCCATTGGATTGAATACCATTTGGATGAGAATTCAAGATTCAATTTAATTGTCACGTACCAATTAAGGTACAGTGACATTTGAGGTACCATATAAACAAACTAAGTAAAATGCAACAAAACACACAGCCACATAAAATAAAATGTAACATTTACATCCACCACAGCAGAATCCACAATCCTCACTGTGATTGAAGGTAATACAGTTCAATCGTCTTTCTCTTTATTCACCCGTGGTCGGGACTGTTGAACCATCGACAGTCGCCGCTGCCGATGGTCCGATATCCACGTCCTTGCGTCTGGATGGACTGGAACTCTCCGCAGCATGGAGCTCCCGAGTTGGCCTCTTCATACCGGAGACTGCGGGCTTCACGGTGTTAAAGTTCACGGGCCCCGCGGTTGGAGCTCTTTCAGTCGATCTTCGGCAAAGGATTACAAGCTCCATGGTGTTAAAGTCCACAGGCCCAGCGGTTGAAGTGCCGGGCCGGTCTTCAGGAAAGGCCGCACCATTCCAGCATGTTAGGCCGCAGAGGGGATGGGGATACGATACGGAGAAAAATCGCATCTCCGTCGAGGTAAAAGATTGAAAAAAGTTTCCCCAATTCCGCCACATAAAACAATGCAAGAAACACTAAAACATACTTTTAAAACATACTTAAAATAATTATAACAGTAGAAAGGACAGACTGTTGGTGAGGCAGCCAATGCTGGTGGCGCCATCTGATGATATTTTATGAATATCATTAATTATTTGTGCTTTCAAACATATATTATTTATGATTGTATAATACTGTTGTTTTCCTCATTGTTCACAACTAAAGATTGACTTTACTTGGAGTGAGTTGAGCCATATTTCATTGCATAAAACTAAATTGAATGTTTTTCTTTCTCTGTACTGAAGAAGTGTCTCAGACCTGAAAAGTTTACTCTGTTTCTCTTTCCATAGATGCTGCCTGACCATCGTGGGGGAAATGCATGCAGCAAATTATTCTAGGAGTTAACATCACTGGCACCTCTGGGCCATTTAGGTTTTAACACTGTGAGTGGGACTTGGTAGGATTTAGTTTTTTATGCATCACTGGACCCGATTGCCAACTAACATATCTCTTCTTTCTCCCAAATCCTGACACTCTCACACCTCGCCCTGATCACTGGCCAGAATTACCCAGAATCTGACAATGATCTGCTCAATGGTGGTCTGATCTGTAACCTAACTCTGCCTGAGCCCAGCTTACCTACACTTACCTGATCACTGACCACATCCTCCTTGCAGGTCCTTCCCCCCTATCTACCTCAACCCCAGTCTTCCGTCATCTTGGAGACTTCTCTTGCAGCTCCTATCCATCGTGCAAATCCTCTCTCAGCTATTTTCGAATATTGATCTTTCTTGTATAACTCACGGGCACCTACCCAACCAGAGGCTCCATTCTTCATCCTACATCTTATTTCTAACCTTCTGAGCCTGGCCTACTTGGGCCCAATTAGAATAAGCACAGAGAAGCACTTGATTGAAATGGTTGTTAGCATTGTTCTGCACACCCTTCAGTGTACAACTAGACATTTCAACTACTGTATCCACCTATTAAAACCTTATAACGAATGCACAATTATTTTTGTTTAATGTATTCAGAATGATTGCATTTTAAAACAAAATTCGATATCTTAAGAATGTTTTGTGTTGTTTTCCATTATCGAGAAATTCAACCAGTTTTTGCCAGTGGCCTAAACAGGTTGCTGGCCTGCAGCAGATTGAAAAGACCTCAGTCCTTCACATATGGCACAGGGCTAGCCTTGGCCAGAAGGACTGTGGTGCCCTCGGTCATTAGGTGAGGCAGTTCAAGTACTCGGTCCTTGCAGAGTGATTCCAGTCCTTGTGACATTGCAGTGGAGAGGCAGAAGGTGAAAGGCAAACTCACAGGGTCAGAGGTCAGGCTGATGGCCTCTGGGGCAAAGTCTGGCCAAGTTACCACATGGCTGAGTGGTTGGTCATGAGCATCTTAACTCTTCACTTCCATTATGTAGCTATAAAATAGATTTTCAAATGCTCAGCTTGAGCATGTTTTAGGAAGCAATTAGTTTGTAGTTGAGTTTGCTATACTTTTCAAATGTATAATAATGCACAATAATTGTAACTTTATTTACTTTCTAGAAATCATGTTATCGTTTTTAAATCATGTTTATAGATTAATATAATTTGATATAATTCCACACATAGGTTTTTTTGCTTTAGTGCATGAGTTATTTTGAAAAGGACCTGATGGAGCTTTAAAGTTATTTCAAAATCATCAAATATATTAAAATAAAAATAAATGCATGTTAAAAATCATGAAGTGCTGTATATTATTGCAGTGTGGCTACCTTTATGCATCATAACAATTGACATCAAGTGAAGGTAGTTTCTGAAAACTCACAATTGCAATGCACACATTTCAGTCTCACTCCAGAATATATTCACTCATAAACTCCACTGATGAGTAGCAAGGTTAATCACCGTTACAAGTTCACAGCAACAGGAGTCTGCTTGGACCATTAAGCCTGTTGGGTTTTGGGGAGCAAGGTGTGCAAGTGTGTCTATAATCTCATACCACATATAGTTACTGAATAATGTTTGGGGTTATGGGAGGGGGGAATCAAACCCCTTTGTCTGCTGTCACTGACTCAAAACATTGTGTGTTCCTCTGCATAACAGAGTGGCCAGTATACCTGCTCCACTGGAATATTTTTCAACACTTGTTTTATCTGAATTATAAATCAGACATAATTCTGCTGCAGGGTGTATTATTTATAAATGAGGAGAGAGTCTCAAGTGCTCTTTCTTGTAACACTTCGGAGCATTTTGGATAAGAAATATAACTATTGATGAGGGGAAACACCGCGAGCATTCCCTAATCATTTGGCCTCACAGTACGAAAGCCCACTAACCCTTTTTTGTCCGAATTTATACATGCGGTGATGAATTAGGAGCACATAATGCCCTGTTGTGGGTCTTAAATAAATTTCAATCTGCAGGATACCAGCCTTTTTCCACACAGGTGGTCTTACTCGCAAGTGCTCGTTTATCAGGCTGTTGTGGATGGACACCGACAATAGACATCAACATGTCACGCCTCTGATACCTAATGAAAGACCCCCCCCCCCCACTTAGAAAATCACTTGTCAAAGAAAGCATCCAGCAGTCCTGTTTGTGAATTTTCACCAGACCCTGTGGTCGCCAGCAAAAGGTAACTCTAAATAGAATCTTGCTCAATCAGTTCTTGGGGAGCTCGTCCAATTTCAGTAGGAGTCACAAGCAGCTGCAGATGCTGAAATCTTGAGTAAAACACAAAATGCTGGATAGCTCAGCAGTTCAGGCAGCATTTGCAAAGGGAATGGATAGATGATGTTTTGGGTTGCGACCCTTCTTCAGATAGATTGTGGTGAAGAGGAGAAAGCTGGGAATGAGGTGGAGGTGAGACAAAGCCTGGCAAGCAATAGATGGATCAAATGTGTAGAAAGAAACTCCAGATACTGGTTTATACTGAAGATAGGCACAAAGTGCTGGCGTAACTCAGCGGGTCAGGCAGCATCTCTGGAGAAAGACAATATTTTTCCGCTGAGTTATTTCAGCACTTTGTGCCTATACACAATAGATGGGTACAGGTGAGTGGGGTTTGATTGGCAGATGGGTGGACAAATGCTTGAGCAGAAAAGGAGGCAAAAGGATGTCAGCTAGGAAGAGAATAGGAGCCATTAGCATCGCGCAATCACTTACCCTCCCACCCTGCAGAATAGTCTATTCATCAGCCCCACTTCTGGTCCTTGCATGAAGTCAGAGGTCAGATAACCGATTAAGATGGAGATCTTATCAAGACCCGGGTTTGGCTCTATAACTCATTCATTTCCTTTCTTTTTGCACATCTTTGTTTGCTAAAACACCTCTAGTATCAGTTCTGATCTTTGTGATATTGCTGCAGATTGCCAGAAGGTGAAAGGCAAACTCACAGGGTCAGAGGTCAGGGTTGATGACCTCTGGGGTGAAGTCTGGCTAAGATAGCACTTTGCTGAGTGGTCGAACATGAACATCTTAACTCAGTATTGCCATTGTCAGGTCATAAAATATATTTTGAAATGCTTACAAGCATATTTTAAGAAACATTGAGTATTATAATTGTATATGTTTTGCCAACGCTCTTACTTCAGTACATTTTTCATACTCGGTGCAGGTGTGGGTTAGAGATACCTATAATCCATATGGAAGATTAAAGAGGATTGAAAAATAGGAACTACAGTATATTAAAAAATAGTATAATGCTATGGGTGGATTTAAAGCATGGCCCACCTAAAAAAATCGTCAAAGCATTATCTGGTGTTAAAAGAAACAGTGAATATAAAATGCATTTCATTCCAAAAATGGAAAAAGCCAATGGAGCCTGCCGTGCAGTTGCACCTGTTTGTTTAATCTGTGATATTTACCAGGCAAATATTTAATGCCATTTATTTTCCTGATAATCACTTAAAATGACTTTTCATATATTTTCATCTGATCTTACCCTCTTGAAGAAATAATTTGCGGTTTACTTTTCCTACTCTAGATCATATGTTCTATTCTTTGATTAGGTTAATCTTAATTGTTTTTACCAAATGTAATTGTTCCTACATGATGTGCATTTAAATACTTACTTTCTGCAGCTTTCCCATGGCAAATGTAGACATGGTCTTATGGCACAAAAGGGCCCCATGTGCTGGAGTAACTCATTGGGTCAAGCAGTGAGTTCCTCCTTCAGATTCAGGTCTGACCTCAGTCTGAAGAAGAGTCTCAACCCAAAATGTCGCCTATCCATGTTCTCCAGGGATGCTGCCTGACCCAGTGAATTAATCCAGCACCTTGTGTCCTTTTGTGCATTAACCAACATCTGCATCTCTTTGTTTCTACATGGTCTTGAGGCAAAAGAGTATAATGTACAATCATCAGAAATGGCTAACAACACACTTCAGGTGTCCTACCACACCGGCTATTCAATTTTCCACCTTCTGGGATGAGACAGAGAAGCTTGAAAGCCCAAATTACAGACTTAAACATCTTCCCCACTGCTAACAGACTATTGAAGCAATCACCTCTTTTGCATTACCTTCTCAGAGACTCTGTCATGTCTTCTTACTCTTAACTCAAATAACTCTACCTAGGTCGGTTATTGCAGTTTAGCATTGTTTTACATTAGCTCAGATTGCACTGTAATCTGTGCACCATTGTGCTGTTTTGCTCTCATCGCTGTATGTATTGATGTATTTATTATTTCCATGCATTCTTTCCTCTGAGCTTCATACAAACCAGGAATTTCACTACATCCTGGTGTTTCAGACAATAAACTAATATTAGTTATTATAATATTATAATATCAACAGTATTAGGTAGGAATTTATGCATTGCAATGTGACGAGCGGACAAGATAGTTTACAGATCATTGATAATTACAAACTGTTATTGGGTACTCACATCGTATTTTCCAGCACTTTGCACTTCGTTTTTTCTCTTTCTAAATTAAGGTAACAGTGGGACCACATGTTATTTATTACTTTAGCAACAGGACCTAACATAAACATTGGTTGGAAATGTTTGAACTGAATTGCTGAAATAATTTCAAACTATCGCTAAATGTCCACTTATGGTTTTCTGACCATCAAAATATGTAAAGAAGTGTTGAATTAAATCATGAGCAAACTTGCATGCTGCTAAGACTTGCCTCTGCATTTTCATAGTGGCCATATTCGTGGTAGCCATGTACAGATCCATGGGTCAAGATATCCTGGGCCTATTGATCTTGGCTTTAGGTGGTGAGGCAGAGAGAGGCCTCAATAGTGGGCCCATCCCACGATCACCCTGGCAACTAGGAAATCTGAATATGATGCCCCACGCCAACCAGATCGACCAGTCAGACTGCAAGGCTTCGTGTGGATATTTAAATGTCTCCAATATACAGATAAATGTATAAACTACTAAAAATGCTGTAAATGAACAAAAAATATTAATTAAAAACACATTTCAAATGTTAAGACCCCAATAACAAAAAGTAGTATTTAATAAGTAAATTAACCTGTCTTTTGCTTCGTTGTCTACACATCATAATTGAAAATCCCAAGCACAGGTCTGGAGAGTCCCAGCAAATTGGGTTCTTCTCCAGTGGGACAGGGGTACAGGGCGGCACAATGGCGCAGTGGTAGAGTTACTGCCTTACAGCGCTAGAGACCCAGGTGCTGTCTGTACGTAGTTTGTACATTCTCCCTGTGACCACATGGGCTTTCTCCGGGTGCTCTATTTTCCTCCCACATTTCAAAATGGCAGTTTGTTGGTTAATTGGCTTTTGTACATTAATCTTAGTGTGTGGGATACAACTAGCGTACAGGTGATTGTTGGTTGGTGCAGACTCAGTGGGCCAAAGACTCTGTTTCTATGCTGTATTTCTAAACTAAACTAAACTAAATTGAACTGAACTACTGAACTCCCATAAACACAATAAGTTTACATGTCCAGAGTGTCTTTATGTTGGTACACTGCAACCACCAGCTTAGTTCAGTCTGTTCATTTAAAAATATAATCAATCCAAACAAATGTGCCTAATTCTCTAACTGCGGACATTCTTGCTCAGGATAAACCAGGTCTAATAATAAAATGCAATTAATCATTGAAAGTTGTTCTTATTAATAGCATTTGCACAATTTGAAGGCAACATCATAAATTATTGTGGATGTAAACTCTATCAGGAATGGTCAATAGGAAAAGTTGAGACAGGGATGGTTGCGGTTTAATAATAAACCGCACTGTATGAGAATAAAGGACTCAGTTAAACAAAAATCGTACTCATTAATAATTTACCCAGAGATACAAAAATAATTGCAAAATTACAGACAAGTAGCGCACACTTCCTTACACAATACATTAGTGAAAGTGCACTCAACATGACGTCATTTGCATGATATCCTATGTACAAAAATGGGATCCTACTCTAAAAATCTATAAAGTGCAAGTACTTGAAGAATACATTACAAAAGAACAACGAATGATAATGGCCTTTTAATGACTGCTGACCATGAAATCTACTATTTCAAAATCAATGACGAGCATCTAATGAAAAGCTTGCTTCTGATTTATTCAAATTCTGTCGATTTACAGGGATGAAACAAAGAAAACTTGATTTAACCAGCATTCTGGGATAATAGTGCAGTCAAGTAGATAGAAAATAGCACATAGATATTTGTTTTTATTTACTTGAGAAGAGCGAGAAGCATAGCTTAAATATGATTCAAATTTAAATAAAATATGTCTGCTGTGGAAGAATAAAAAATCAAGGTCTATAATATTAAAATCATGTTTTGTTAATTTAAGGATGATTATACTCAGATTAGTTAACTGTGATAAATAGAGCAATCCAGCAAACAAAGTTGCATATTTAGTTCTTTCAATTTGAAAGTTATGTCGCAATTGGATGAATACTATTTAAAAAGCAAGTAATACAATTCAAAGGACGAATGTTACGTCAGCTTTTATTACTACTATTGGACCAGGTTTGTAGGAGCCCAAAGAATCGTGTGATTAGGAGTTCCTTTTGCACATAAATTTGCATGAGACAAGTTTATATTAAGCATTCATGCAGAGTATTAAGAAAGATCATTAAGTCGAACATTTCTGAGGATCCTTGACTGTTACCAATGATATTGTAAATGCTCACTGATTCAGTCCATTGAAAACGTCACAGCATCAGCCTAGCTCATTTGGCAGCTGATTCAACTTAAATAGCAGGTTCAGGTGCCTGCCGTGGCACTTTCGAGCGTAATCTGGCTGCCATGTTAGGTGAAAGTGTGAGAGAAAGTTACACTGTTGGTGAGACAATATTTAGAAAGAGATTTTAAGGCAAGGCCAACCTGCCAGTTCAGTTAAATATCCTATAGCAATTCAGAATAATTATCAGATCTTAAAAACTAAATTCCCCTCAACCGACACACATCTAAATCATTGGTATTATTTACATTTTGTGGGATCCTGTGTACAATGGCGGCTGTGAATATTTACTTCCAAGACACAAGGTAATGGTGCGGTTCACATTGAAATGATAGCTGGTTCTTCCAGTGAGAACGAACAGCTCTCGACTGTTTGTGCCTTAGGATTGCTGCATCAGCTTAGGGAATGTTGAACATTTGAGACAAACTGGAGTGAGGTGCTGGCACATCTAAGCTCAGGCACAGGCACAGCTCAAGAATGCAGAATGAAACCACGATGCACATCCCAAGAAGCTTGGAGGAGACTGACTTGACCATTTCAGAAAGTGTACATCAATCTTTGTCAGAAAGCCAACAATTTTCATAGTCATTATTGACGTTCGTTCAAAATGGATTGAGGTTTAACTGTGGGTCAAAAGCACCATAGACCAAAGTACACAAAGTGCTGGAGTAACTCAGCAGGTCAGGCAACATCACTGGAGAACATCAATGGGTGACTTTTCAAGTTGAGATCATTCTTCGGACACCACAGACATCTTTGCTAACATGGAAGGGCTGAATCCACGTTTGCCTGGTGTAGAGTGTTAAGAGTAGAAACTGTGAATGTAGATGGGCAGGAAGTTCAGGCAACTGGCTGGATCCATGATGACCCTGCCCATTACATCACACTGCAAAACAGTCCTCTGGTGGGATTTAGATCACATCAACAAACGATGATGGTAAATAAAGAGAGTTTCTCGGCAGGAGAACCAGGCCTTAAATAAAACCTTAGCTAAAATGTAGCATGTCTGTTGTCTGCTTTTTGCACTAAATTAGGGAGCAACTAGAAATGCACTAAAATCATTGCTGCAAATATCAGAGAAAATAATGATGAACTAACCCCTTCTGAGGGATCCTACAGAATCAGAGGATCAGTTGTATGAATTGCTTTCCATGATATGTTTCAACTGGTACTTGTATTATGTTATTCCTGAACGGATCAGATTTTCAAGTTTTTGAGTAGTTGTGTTGTTTAAAGAGTTGGCTTATGTGGAATTATTACAGATTTGTATAGTACCACATTAAATAAACTTTGGGATTCACTGGGTGCTTGAGAATATGCACCATCTCTTTACTGGAAACTAACAACTAGCTTTCTTGTGCAATCAAATAATTATGTAATGTGCATGTGACTCATTTACCTACTTCCATGTAACTATTCCCCTAGGTGTCGTTCTTTGAAAGATTGTTTCATGTGCGTGACAGATTCTATCTGTTATAGATAATAGACGATAGGTGCAGGAGAAGGCCATTCAGCATCGCCATTCACTGTGATCATGGCTTATCATCCACATTCAGTACCTCGTTCCTGCCTTCTCACCATATCTCCTGCCTCCGCTATCTTTAAGAGCTCTATCTAGCTCTCTCTTGAAAGCACCCAGAGAATTGGCCTCCACTGACTTCTGGGGCAGAGAATTCCACAGATTCACAACTCTCTGCATGAAAAGGTTTTTCCTCATCTCCGTTCTATATGGTCTACCCCTTATTCTTAAACTGTGGCCCTTGGTTCTGGACTCCCAACATCAGGAACATGTTTCCTGCCTCTAGCATGTCCAATCTCTTAATAATCTTACATGTTACAAGATACCTCTCATCCTTCTAAATTCCAGAGTATATAAGCCCACCTGCTCCATTCATACAACATATGACAGTCCCGCCATCCCGGGAATTAACCTCGTGAACCTACGCTGCACTCCCTCAATAGCAAGAATGTCCTTCCTCAAAAGTGGAGACCAAAACTGCACACAATACTCCAGGTATCTATATATATATATATATATATATATATATATAGATAGATGCCATTTATTGTCATTATACATGTACAATGAAATTAAAAGCTGCTCGTACTCAGTGCATACATATAATTTAGTACAAAAAACAAGAAACAGAAAACAAAAACAGAAGGGAGAAGGGGGGGGGGGGGATGGTGGCACAATTCTGCGGC